>NC_051851.1:174922347-175256899 GCF_905115235.1 Hermetia illucens
ACTGGCACTTTTGTAAATCTTGTGCGTCCGTAAATCAAAGAATCAGATAAATTGCTGTCCTTGGGTTGCTATAATAATAGCATAATTTTGTACCTATTGACTACCCCAAAACGGTGTTTTAAAAAACCTGATCTGAACCACCCAGGTTCCAAATTGTTTGTCCAGCTGCTCTTGATAATCATTGGAAGGTATGATTTGCATACTTAAAAGCCGCTATAAATATACCTGGGTCGTCCACCATCAAACATTCAAGTAGACCCTAGTTTGGTGTCCTGATATAATAACTGAAATTTGAAGGATGTTAGTAAAATAACAGAAATACCGTTTTTCGGGGACCCAGCTATTCCTTCATCAAAGAGCTCAACTACTCCTAGGATAGAAAGGAAGACTTAACATTTCTCTTCACAACAAAAACATAGCTCTATTCTTCAACTAGTCAGTTCGTTAGAATTGCCAGCAATGGAGCTGCTCACCTGCATTCCATACCTTCTAGAATATATCCCTGCCCTTCACTTTCAGTCTGATACTGTGTAGTAAAATCTGCATATTTCTAACTTATTTTTGTTGTATATTTGCGTAATCTGCCCAGAACTGAGCGATTTAAATACCTCGGGTCAACGCTATCAGCCAATGGAGAACTGTGTTATGAAATTGCTTCACGCATTAACGCAACCTGGATGAAGTGGCGTTCCACAACTGGTGTCCTTTGTGATCGACATATCAACGAACCTCTCAAATCTAAAATTTACCGCAATGTCGTCCGTCCAGTCGTTCTCTATGGTTCTGAGTGTTGGCCGACCATAAAAGACAATGAACGGCGTCTTGCGGTAATGGAGACGAAGATGCTACGTTGGACTAGTGGCGTCACACATTTAGATCACATGCGAAATGAGGATATCCGCGATCGTTATGGGGTTGCACCGATCGTGGAAAAGTTGCGAGAGAGGCGTCTTCGATGGTATGGTCATGCAATTCGTGCAAACGAGAATTCGCTTGCCAAGATTGGTCTGAACATCGAAGTTGATGGTAAACGACCAAAAGGCAGACCTAAGCAACGGTGGCTTGATACGCTGGATTGGGATCTGAAAGCCTCGAGATTGCACCCAGATCAGGCATTCGATAGAGCCAAATGGCGAAGCCGATCACGACGAGCCGACCCCGCTTGTGAACGGGACAAAGGCTGAAGAAAAGAAGAAGAAGATTTAAATCGCTCAGTTCTGGGCAGATCACTGCCGCTGACAATGATTGTGCCTGTTTCATGGGGATCGATCAGCTCGAAATCATTTGTGGTGTTGGACGCTAGGAAAACATCATCCGCATAAAGCAGTGTATAGAGTGCTGAACGTCGGATGTCCCGTGTGGCGCTACCCATAACAAGAACAAAGAGGAAGGGTGAGAGGGTGCTTCCTTGATAAACACCAACAGAGACATAAAGTGGTTTTTATACACTCGCCACATTTCGAACTTTACTTTGCGGAGCGTGGTAGAGCAGTTGAATCCAGCGCACCAGTTCTTCTGGCACTAAGTGTTGCCACAGAACATATCAGATGAGTTCGTGTGGCACACTGTCAAACGCTTTCTCCAGATCCAAAAATGCAATGTAAAGAGGGCGATGCTTCTCACGGTGTTTCTCCATGAGTAACCGCTGCGCGTTGTATTTTGTCAGTAGTTCCGCAGTTCTTGACAAATCCGAACTGATTCACGGTTGTTTCAACGATTTCCTGAATACGGTTGTCAAGAATGCGTTCAAAAACCTTTATGGTAAGGGAAAGTAGCCGAATGCTGGACTGCCTTTTTTTCCTTTTTATTAGAACTGTGGTCAGATGGTGTTCAAACTTCCGCAATAACCCGATTAAAAATTCTCTGAGCCACACTGTCGGGTCCCAGCCCTTCGTTTTACAGAGCTCAGATGCGATATGGTCAGGTACTGCGGTTTTCCCCGATTTCATTCGCTTTATTGCTTCCTCAAGCCCAACAAGAAACTTCTAAATTTTGGTGCAACTCTGTTTATATATAACTAGTAATTCCGATTTTTAATGACAAATAGGGAGCACCGAAATTAATGAGGCTTCCGTTATTTTGCAAGAGAAGCAAATTAATGAGAAATTAGCTCTCTTCTCGTTTTTCACATACCGCTATTCTTGTATGAAGTCTACGAAAATATGATAGACGCCCATTGTATTCTCAGGTATTGCTTTACTGGCACGTAATGTGTGGTTGTTTGTTCATCCTGAACTTTTTCAATATTGAAATTAACTTTTGGGGGTAAGCCAGCTCCACCCATTTGATACGAGTTTATATAGACTTTTTCCTCCCATAAGTCGGAGTTTGCACCTCGGTATACAGGCATGTCAATGATGCTAGCGACTTCCTGGGGAAGACCGCATTCTCTGGTATGTATTTCGAGGCGAATGTGCGTTTATCAAAATCCTGCTCCAAGCCTCTGTCCGCTATCACTTATCAATTCATGTGGCTACTGTCAGAACACTTTCCTAGGCCTTCGGTCTATAGACCCTATAGCGCTATAGCGCGGCGATATGATGATTTGATGTTGACATAGGGGATCTTTCTGGTGCACCAAAATGACAGAGCTTGAACGGCCGACGCCACAAAGCAACTCCTGGACTTGTTTGGATAGGATGTTTTAAACAACCCTCTCCCGTTTCCCGCTACGGCGTCTTCAGATTGTTAACTGTTGACATCGCTGAAGGTGCATTCCCCCAAAATCTGGATGAAGTTTAATATTCTTTGCCTAAGTTGAAGAAAAGGCTGGCTTTTTGGATGTTGTCTCCTTGTTTCAAGGTATTTCGTTATTTTAAATGGAAAAGGAACAGAGGTCCATTAAATGAATAGCATGTCTTGGGTTTATAATGAGCACTCAATATTCTTCTTCATAACCAAAGCACAAATATTTGGTTTAACCAGTCAGATCACCAGAATCACTACTAACATCATGGCTCACTAGTACACCTTCTGGAATTTATCCCTGCGCCCTACTTCCTCTCTTTCGAACCTGATTCTGAGTGGTGTAGGATATACACATATTTCTTACTTTTTTTATCAAATGATAGGACCTTTATCAATCTTGTCCGAGTGGTATTTGGTAGTTCAGGGGTCTAATTCCTTAGATTTTTTTTGTATTTCATAGGTTGAGCAGACGATGACTGAGCTTCATCATCAAAAGCAGTTTGTATCTTTTTAGAAGGAATTCACAAACTTGTCGGCGAAAGGTAGCATCTGACTACTTTGAATGAACTCTTCAAAAAGGCGGACAGTCTCGCTATCCATTTTCCGCATGACTATTTGGACTACCACTTGAGCTAATCCGGCTAGGCTATTTCGCAGTGTATTTTCACTCATCCTTTTGACGTCAATTATCGCATTCAAGTACTCGTTCACAGCCTGACGGTTGTCGGCAAAACGTTCCTCAAGAATGAGAAGTGCCGACTGGCAGTTAATGCTGGATAGCTGTAGGTGCGCTGCGGCTTCTTTTGTTTCCCCATGCAGGTAATCCAACAAATACTGCAGCTTCTGTATATCTCCTATTAAGTGGTTATTACCTATCACGGCTTTAAAATCGTATATGAATTGACTCCATTCGTTACTAAGGCCAGCAAAGAAAGGAATTTGAGTCGCCGGCAGTTTTGGCAACTCAGGTGGAGTAGTGGATGCCGCTCGATCTTCAATGTTGACAGCGGACGTGCCAGAAGACCCTCCTTCTGACGCTTTTTTTTAAGGTTTTGTGTGAAACAAAACCTTATTAGAATGGTGACGGTGTCTGTCTGTCCGTCTGTCTGTCTGTCTGTCTGTCTGTCTGTCTGTCTGTCTGTCTGTCTGTCTGTCCGTCTGTCTGTCACACCCGATTTATTCGGAAACGGCTAGACCGATTGTCACGAAAATTGGTGAGAGTATGTAATCTGGTGATCCCTTTACATGCAGTAAGTGGCGCCATCTTGCGTTAAGTTTAAGGGGGGGCTCTCCGTACATGTGAATGGAGGGTGCAAATTTTTTTTTCACAGAATGTAGCCAAGTAGGGTGTCAAATGAAAGGTCTCAATTAGTACTTTTCGAATCTGGTTCAATATTTGATATTAGATGAAACATAGGGGAGTAAGGGTTGAAAATATGACCCACAAAAAGTGTAACAGGTCTCGTTCTCAGAACCTATCCAACCGAAAAATCTGGAAAAAATCACAGTGGTGCATCTCTACGAAATCTAGGCCTCAAAATATATCCGGCTCCGATATCTGCACAAATAAAGTTAATAATAGTACATTTCCACATTTTAGAAATTTACCCGGGACCCCCCCTTATGTTCATCCCAGAAATACAAAATTTGGCATGAGTGTAATGAAGAACATAATGCACAGTTTGGTCAAGTTTGAAGAAAATCCAACTATTATTAACAAAGTTATTGGGGGTGAAACTTTACAATTTTTTGTGAATTTCGTGCACTCTACAACCCGCATGACGTCATCATCACATATCAATTCGTCAATACCACAACGAAATGAATTCTTATGAATTGGGTCGCAGACAATTATTTTGTTTTAGTTTTTTAGTTATTTGTCAACCAGACATGTGTGTATGTAGGTAATATATGCGTGCTAATGAACTTTGCGGGTAGTGCCTAATTCAGATAGAATAAGACGTAAATCGGAAATATGGGTACGATAAATTTAGATACGTGCATATATGTGTACAGCAGGTAATAGGCAGTTTGTCTGTTTAGGGTGAGCGTGATATCTATGGCTCTAATATGTACGTATGTCTCGTAGTTTGGAAAAATATGATGGATTATGTTGGATTTGTAGCTATATACGGACAGAGATATGTGCGTCTCTTACATAAGATGAACACAAAACCTTTATACCCGAAGCGCGAGCTTCCGGTATTCCGACTTGTTTTAATTTTGGCCAAATTTCTCTCAATTAGGACGCTCAATGCTCCAAATTTCGCATCTATATCCTCCTGTATACTAAAGTATGGATCATCCGCCTTTAGCATGCCTAACAGCTTCCGATGATTACTCCGAAAATTTGCCACCAAATCTTTGAGCTTTTGAAGCCTTTTCGCTAGGAGTCTTCTGGCTCCATCTCTTTTGTAATTCTTCTCAAAGGTTTCAGCTTCTCTCGTGATGTCCTTCTGCTTCGTCAATATGTATTCTGTCATCTTCGTTTGACCTGCTACGAATTCTTTTGAAGTTTTGTTCTTGTTTTCTCCTCAAATAAGACATATAGGTTTGGTTAGTAAGAAAATGGGGTAATCGCAGCTCAGGAGAGTAGGTGAAGTGAGTCTTTCCATAGGAGTAATAGTCGAAGGAGTTTGGGCAGCTGCATGTGAAATTCAAGGCCATTTTTTTTCACATCCTCCCATTAGCTACATATAGCCGAAGCTTTAAGAAGCTATGTCCCCTTGTTATGTTGCTTTACTAGGTTTTTCACGACCGTTTTTTTTTGTAAGGGACAACGAAGGTACCTTTCTTTCACAAAGGTTTTCGCCTGCCAGTTGACTTTCAAAATGTACGATCCAGCTGCATGAGCGCTTGCAACTATATCTTACGGAACAGACTTGACAGATCGCATAACGATAAATATTGGCTTTGGTCCCGCATTGTGAAGTCAGACCTTTGCCAGGCCAATTTGGCAGCCCCATCATTACCAGTAATGTTTCAGTGACTTGCCACCCAAATCAGAAAAGTTTCGTTCAGTCGTCCGGATTTTAGAGTCATAAGCATTGGTGCCACCTTCATAAAAACTAGCTTGAGGTAGTGTTGCTATTGCTGAGAAGGCTGCTTGTCCGTTTGAACAGGTATTTCAGATTGTAGGAAGTAGTATGGATATAGTGATGTAGTTTCATGCTATTCACCTCAGATTTTGTTGGAACTGGTCCAAATAATAGTCAGATTTCAACAAAGCATAGTACCATCGATAGAAAACAGCCATGCATAATTGCTGGACATTGGGTTTTATACCAATATTGACATAAAGGGGCAAGTTTTCATTCCGATATCCTCGCACGGAGACCATATGCCACAAATCAAAAAACAGTCTCAAGTCAGTCAATTAGAAACCAACAATTTAGCCAAAAAACATAGCATTCGTGTTTTGGAACCATAAAGGAATAATTTTAATTGAATATCTGACTCACGGAGAACATCAGCGTGACAAGATATGTACTATGAGACCTTAAAATATTGAAAAGAGCGATTCAGGACAAAAGGATGGGCATGTTGACAAAGGGAGTCTCTATGGTGTATGACAATTCCAGACCTCACGCGGCAAACACCACAAAGCAACTCCTGGACTTGTTTGGATGATATATTGTCAACCACTGCCCCCCCCCCCCTCGCTTCCTGCATTGGCGTCTTCAGATTGTCATCTGTTGACTTCACTGAAAATGCACAGAGGTGCGAAAATTTTTTTAACGAGGGATGAAGCGAAGGGGGAGGTGAAGAACTGGAGCTGGTGGAAGTCATTTACGAGACGGCATAAAAAAAATTGATCCTCCACTTCTCCGCCTACATATGACGTAGGTGGATGATCTGTTAAAAAAACAACTAATAAACGTAACGATTTTTTTAAAAAAAAGTTTTTTTGATGCCTACACAAATTGAGTACACTTACTTTCTGGACGCTCCTTGTAGATACTGCAATTAGTGCGGAATCACACTTGGATTGAATAAGGAAGCCCACTTATTCCTGTTACGTCGAAGAATGAATTATTTTGTGGCAATACAACTAGGTACGAAGCCTTGGTCGCCTGGCGCCTACAAGACTATTCAATTGAATCTTTTTGTCCAATCTACTGATACCTAAGTACCCAATGTTGACTAGAGATTGTTTTTACACTTTGAAGGACTCTCTAAGGACAAAACTTGGACCTAGAAGTTGTGAGGATAATACGATCCTTTCGCTACTGTCTCCCAATGAAAGTCCGCTAGTCTAAAGCTTATAAGGAAACAGCAGCTATTATCACAGGGCTTATTGCTGAGTAAGAATAGTCCGTACGTCAGCAACAGCCCCCCCCATTAACAAATAGTAAACAACCAACTCTAAATTAAGTCGTTCCTTTGTTTCCATTAATTATACAGAAGAACTAATTATTTACAGAAACAAACGGCACAAATTCTCAACATAAACTAACTCCTTATCACGTTCTCCCTGGGCTCAGTCGTCCTTTCTCCTTTCTCCGGATTTTCCTGACTATTAAAAATTTAACATTTCTAACTAGCTAAACTCTTCCTGTTTTCCTTGTGCGCCTCCATTGCTAACTTTATCACGTATTTGCACATTAAAGATTTCAATACGACAGCAAATATCCATTAAACAATTATTGCGACGAAATGACAACAATATACTCACATCCGTTGTTATTGTTTTCATTGTACCGGAAAAGAAACAAGGAAGGAAGGTATCCTAAAGTACTATATGATTTAAGGATGTTTTGTTCAAATCCACTCTTGACTGCTTGGATCCATCTAACAATCCTGGAGGCAGTCATGACTGGAAGATTGGGGTGGGGGAAATCAGTAAGGAAATGAAAGGTGTAAGGCGGGAGACGATGATGCAATAAGGCTTATTATTTTGTGCTCCTCCAGAGATACATAGAGATTATAATGACGCGTGAATAAATAATGTTGT
Organism: Hermetia illucens; assembly: GCF_905115235.1. Taxonomy (NCBI): domain Eukaryota; kingdom Metazoa; phylum Arthropoda; class Insecta; order Diptera; family Stratiomyidae; genus Hermetia; species Hermetia illucens. Next base: position 174,929,990 of record NC_051851.1, read on the forward strand.
TGAGGTTTTTACATTGTTGCAGGAATGTGTCCTGGGTTTATATTAAGCCAATCGTCCATAGTGCTTTGTTGGATGTAATAAAAGGAGGCAATTTACGGAAATATGAAATGGGTTATTACGCTTTGGATATTAGACGTTAATGGAATCGTATCTTTCAGTAATAGGTCGGTGCAATTTAAAATGTAACTATAAAGAAGATGGAATGCCTTTAGATTGCCGCGAGACCATGAAGCCATTCACTATACATAAATAAATGACTAAATCCAAATCAAAAGAAACAGGACTATCACCAATTCTTGGGACATCTATCATTACTCCCAAGTATTTGATGTCCGGCTTGGAAGTTATGATACGATTTCCGATTCTAATGCAGGCGTAATTTCTCCTTCGGCGCTTAGTGATAAGGACCGCCTCCGCACTCTCTAACCAAGCCTTATCAACACTGATTGCTTCGCTTGAGTACAACTCAGCATCCTCGAGAAGCTTTGCAACCACAGCCAGTGGTATGTCGTCGGCGTAACTCCCCCCCCCCCCTGACCTCTTCTGGAGCCGGAAGGTTAAGTCCATCATTTTGCGTGATGTTCATAGTAGTGGACCCAAAACAGAGCCCTGTGGAATACCCGCGGAAACAATGTGCTACTTGGGTCTATCATTGATATTAAAACTAGAGTGTCCGCTCTGGCAAGTAGTTATCGACAATAGCGACGAAGTCGGTGGAGACACCAATCGTCACCAAAGACTTTCATATAAAGTTCTAATTGGCCGAGTTGAATGCATTCCTCACATCCAGGGTCACCACCACACAATAATTGCTAGTACAACCCCTTCTGTGGATTGCATTTTTGGCACGGCTGACTGTCTGTCTGTCACACGCACTTTTCTCAGAAATGGCTATACCAATTGACACGAAATTTGGTGGGAAGGTGGGAACTGTGAACCCCTAGAAATGTTCTACCTTGAGATTAGGGTGGAAGGGGGGGGGGGGCTCCTCATACATGCATAAAGGGAGTGTGCAATTTTTTTTCAAACAATATAGCCATGTTGGGCATCAAATGAAAGATCTTTATTAGTACTTTCCGATTCTGGCCTTGCTTTTGACCTTTGTTGGCAATACGGGGGAGTGGGAGGAGTCGGAAGTGATGGTTGCTTTAACGGAGCCATTCTCAGAAATTACCCAACCGAAAAATCTGAAAAAATTCATGAAGCTGCCTCTACACGATATCCCTCCAAATACTCTCCATATCGATATCTGTTCAAATTAAGTTAACAATAGCATTACTATATTTTTGGGAAAATTGAGTAAAAGCCACCCTTAAGTTTGTCCTAGAGTTATAGAGAACACTATCAACAAAATCCAACGAGCCTTTGAATGTGAAAATCGAAGAAAACGAGCGATCCTAACGAAGAAACTGAAGCTTTCAAGATACAAAAAACCAAAAGAAATCAAGGCCAAAGTAAAAAGCATCCCGAATCCTGTCGTCAACCAATCTCCGGAGACATTCAGCACAACTACAGCCCCTTAATAATGGACTGAACTATGCAAAATTAAAATTTCAAGGGAAAAAATCATCGACATTGAAACTGTCATAAAATCCGAAAAGGAAAAGATACGAAAACCAATAGAGAGAATAATAGAAAAAGCACCAGAAAGTAAGGGAAAGAGCATGGAAGAAAGAATTCTGAAAGAATTGAAAGATAAACCTGTTTATTACCTCTAAGGGAGGGGGAAGGAAAACGGGAAAACGAACTGTAAGGAACAGGGAAGAATTCATTGAAAAACTTCGAAACACAGTAACACTTTCGGATAAGGAAGGTAAACCATACCTTCCTCATCTGAAAGTGTTTTGACATTAAAGCTCTCTTCCCTAGTATACCAGTAGCAGTTGGTTGACCGCGGACTTCGATCACCTCATTACCAAAGAGTAACATGGTTTCGTGAAACATAGATCTACGGCTTCAAACCTTCTGGTCTTTACCAACTTCGTTGCTAAATGCTATAATTCATGACAGGAGGTACATACTAATTATACTGATTTTTCCAAAGCCTTTGATACCGTTGACCGTAATATTCTCCTCTCTAAACTCTCATAACTCAACTTCCCTCCTTCAAACATCTTCTGGCTTTCCTTGCAAAGTTTCTTTTTATGGTTGCTCATCTCGTACCTTCCTCTAGCGTTCCCCAAGGCTCTGTACTGTACTCTACAGTACAGTACTTGTACTGTGCTCTCTTGCAGTCCAACCTTAATAACTTGGTCCGTTGGTGTTCAGTCAATAACATAACATTGACGATCAGCAAATGCCACTAGATGTGCTATTCACTTAAACCCTCCCCAACATCATTTTCCTATTCTCTTAGTGGAGAATCCCTTTCACTACTCCTTACCTTCTTACAAGAAGTGTCAATTCCCACTTCGTTGACAGCAGCTTCCAAAATGTCTAGTTTTATCCTACGTTCCTCCTCCGACTTTATCTCAATTCAGCCCTCCTTAACACTCTTCAACTCCCTTGTAAGAAACATCCTTGAATGTTGGTGAGTACACCCCCCCCTCCCCCCTGGGTACTGAGTCCCTCTTCCGCCAAGCTGCATTGAGGCCATTGAGCAGTCCTTTGATCACCTCGAAAATCGTTCAGGAATGCAGAAACCGTTTGAACTCTATGTCTAGATTCAATACGGTGGAACTACTCTGGGTACCTGGTCACTGTGGCGTAGAGGAAAATGAAATCTCGGACGCTTTAGCGAAAGAGGGGTCAATCTCCCCTATGCCGGGACCGGAGTCAGCAATTGGAGTATCAGTAGCATTGGCTAAGTTTGTTTTCAAAAACTGGGAACAAGCTTCCCAAAATGACAGGTGGCAGAGCCTAAATGCTGCTCGACACACCAAACTTTTCCTGCCAGAACCGAACATACGTACCGCAAAGTATATCCTGTCGAAAAGCAGGAAGACTTGCAGGTATATTGTGGGCATTCTGACAGGCCATAATTCACTAGCTGGGCATATGTTCAGAATAGGAATTACCGAAGATGATACGTGCCCCTCCTGTAATGAGGAAGCGGAATCCACGGAGCATTTCCTGTGTGAATGCCCCGCCTATGCACGCATCAGGCATCAGATCTTTGGTGCCGATGTTCTCCAATTGCGACGGGTAGCGATACGTTAACAAATCCGGAATATTCCGTTAGACGGGGGTAGCGAGTACAATGGGTCAACACGGCTTGAGTGCTCAGAAGCTGTAGCTTCCCCCCCATCACACACACACACCCTTCCGTATCCGTGACTGTCACGTTCTTGAAGTTGTAGAACGCAAATTCATCTGGACCCTCTTTTACAAAAAGAACCTTTCACGGCTTACTATCCTATCCTATCCTATCCCTCAATCTCCCTTCCCTGCAGCAACGTCGTATCAAGCTCGGTATGTGTACTCTTTTCAAACTCTGCAGTTGCCTGATGGATTGCTCTGCCAACACAGATATTATAATACTTTCCGCACCGCCTCTCATAACACACGTAGTGCGGACACTTTTGAAGTACTTTTCGCGGAGCTCGAGATTTACTTTGACTCCCCGATCCCGAGGCTATGCCGGTCCTACAACGCGCTAAAATTTGGGTCCTTTGAATCTGTCTCCTTCTTTAGTTTTAAGCGTAAGGTAAGCCATTTGCTTGCTCATCTCTCTTAAGCACCGTACAACGCAATGCTCCATTGCCTTTATCAGAGGAACGTTTAAATAATGAGAAACACCACATTATTGAAACTGCAGTAAAGAACGGGTTCAGCAGGAAGACGATAGAAGGAATAATCAGTAAACAAGTGACGAAAATGGGAAGGAATAACCTGACGACATTATTTAAACAAGCGGGACCATCTAAAAGACATCGAGTTCCTACCATTCATTGCCAAGTTAGTTACCAGGTGAAAAACATCCTAAGGAAACGTGACATCGAAGTGATATTTACCAGCAGACGACATCAACTGAAGACACGATTAGGAAGCGACAAGGACCCCAAGGATGACAAGGAGAATGGAGGAATCTATCAGATAACCTGGATCGATTGGGAATCATATGTAGGGCAAACTAGAAGATTAATGACAACGAGGCTCAACGAACATAGAAGAAGGGAAGGGAAGCAAATCTGGCGAAAGCAAAAAGCAAAGCAACATAGGCCCTGAAATTATTGATAGTCAGATACATCATCCAGAAGAAACATGCCTTAACGGAGGATAACCTAAAGGTAATTAAAGAGGTTAGTGACTTCCGCAAATTGGACGCATTAGAAAGTTTCATAATCCACAAGATCATCATCATCAACGGCGCAACAACCGGTATCCGGTCTAGTCCTGCTTCAGTAAGGAACTCCAGACAACCCGATTTTGCGCCGAGGTTTACCAATTCGATAACCCCAAAAGCTGCCTGGCATCCTGACCACATGAAATCGCTCCATCTCAGACAGGGTCTACCAATGCCTTGGCGGTCAACCTGTACGAAAAGATTAGTTGGAGAATTTTATTACTGATCTCCTCGCCTGGCAGTCTGGCTGATTCGGCTGAGCTCGATGTTCCGGGGACGGTGTTCGTTATCCCAGAGGAGATGATATCGAGTTTTGTTTGACGGTGCCTCGGGTTCGAGTTGCCCGAAGCCGTTTGCTTATGCTGATAAATCGACTTATCTCAGACTAGCCGGAATTCATCGTGGAGTCTGTGTATAAACTTGATTCAGGATCTATATCGACGTTCCAAGCGTTTTATTAACGTATACCCCGATATTACAAGAAAAAGACTGTTGTTAGTAAGACAGTTAGCGACGGAAACGGTGCTTCTAATTTATTTTCTAACTAGTAGCCATATTTTGAGGCAGAAGAGTATTATACGTTAGGAACTAGTCTAGAAGGAAAGGTGTCACATTTAGAGATTGTTTTGTTTCGACTGATTCATAGCATACTGATCGGAACTGCGGCCAAACATTCCTTGATCTTCTTCTTTTTCTTCAGCCTTTGTTCCGTTCACAAGCGGGGGCGGCTCGTCGTGATCGGCTTCGCCATTTGGCTCTATCGAATACCTGATCTGGGTGCAATCTCGAGGCTTTCAAATCCCCATCGGTAAAGTTAAATAGGTTCTGAAGGATCATCATCAACATCAACGGCGCAACAACCAGTATCAGACATCCCGGTTTTGCGCAAAATCCACCAATTCGATATCCCTAAAAGCTGTCTGGCGTCATCGCTCCATCTCAGGCAGGGTCTGCCTCGTCTTCTTTTCTATAATAGATGCCTTTATAGACTTTCCGGGCTGGATAGTCCTCATTCATACAGATTAAGGGACCCGCCCACCGCAACCTGTTGAGCCAGATTTTATTCGCAACCAGACGGTCGTGGTATTGCTCATAGATTTCGTCGTTATGTAGGCTCCATTCCCATGTAATAATAATAATAATAATTCTTCTCTCGAACGCGGCCCAGAGTTCGCAATTTTTTTTCACTAAGAACCCAGGTTTCCGAGGAATACATAACGATTGGCAAGATCATAGTCTTGTACAGGAGGAGGAGGGTCTCAGGTTCAAAATGAGGGAATCTGGGTGCCAGGAAAATTGCTGAAATTTGTAGGAATCTTGGGAAAAGCCTCCTATCTTTATTATTCTCGCTTGACCAGTGCAATTTGATGCTGTTGGTCGGTTGGTTTTGGCGCTGACGTTGCCACCATGTAGTTCGTCTTGCCTTAATTAATGCGCAGCCCGAGATCTCGCGCCAATCGTGGCCTGACCGATCTGGATGAAGGTAAACTGTATATCTCGAGTTGTTCTTCCCATAATGTCAATATCGTAAGGGTAGGCCAGTAGTTGGGTGTATTTGAAGAGGACGGTACCTCTCGCATTCACATATGCATCGCGAATCACTTTGTGCAGGGCCAGGGTTTAAGAGGACGCATGATAGGGCATCCCCTGACTATGCTGTCATAGGCATGTCTTGTGGAAGGTGGGATGGGGTTCGTCAGCAGCTCTATTTAAACACAGGGGATCTCTCTCCAGACAACATTGTCGAAGAGATGCTGAGGAGTGCTGACAGGTGGAGCCGTGTTGCCCATTACGTTCGGGTCCTTCTCCTTGCTAAGAAGATAGAGCTCGCCCGTTGGAGGAGCTGGATGACCGGGGGTTTCTTGAACTGACAGTTCCCTTCCTCCGGGAGGGGACCAGTTGGTGAAAGCAATTTCCTGATTTGAAGGCTCTTCAAAGCGGGAGAGTTCGGGGACTAGCCCGAAGAAATGTGACAAACGGTTCCAAAGTAGCTCTGACGACGGGAAGGTGTTTAGTTGGTAGTCCGATGACGTACCGAACCGGGAGTCCACCACTGTTTGCTGCCATAGCTGTCATAGACGGCCTTTAAAGTCGTTGAAAAGATGATGTAACTGATGTCTATATTCCAACAGTTTTTTCTTCGCTTGCCGCAGAGAGAAAATCTGATCTGTTGTTGATTTTAATGGAGTGAAGCCTCTTTGGTATGGGCCAATGATGTTCTGAACGTATGATGAAACAATGGAATGGAGTCGCAACAACAGAACTCAAACTAGCTAAATTTTGTAGACAGAGGAAGAACGTCCAACCCTTCCTGGACTTCTGGAACTTTCCTGCCACTATTAGTATCTTATCTATGAGAAATTTGGAAAGTTTCATCTACAATTGAATATTATAACCCCCCGCCCCTTCCCATTGTACTGAGAAGAGTATCTTAGTTCCTATCACAGTAAATTTCCAATCTTTGGCGCCAACTATACCGAACTTTTTTAACGTCCTTTATTCACTATAAACTACTACTGAATCGTTTCCACTCAGTGGGCATCTTTTTCAAGATGGAACGTTTCTGCTATTTAGTTTGATAAGACGACTATCAAGCTCTCTAAAGACCTAAAAGTATCTGCTGCAGTGAAATGAAAAGTGTAGGAAAAGATAGTTCAAAAAAAAACTGAAATAAAATGGGGGAAACAAAAAAGGAAATGGCAGATAAAAAAAAGAACCAGAAACTCAAATCTGTTTGGTAGTAACGAGTATTGATTTATTAGTTTAAATTTTATGGAGTTGGGAAGATATCGTATTGTCTTCAGTGTAGGACGAGACAAGTAAAAAATTGTGCTTTGGAGATTGTACTCGGTAGACTATCTAAAGATGATGATTTATCAGGGAAACTGCTTTTCTGTCTTTATCAGCAAATGAGAGATTGTCTCGCTGAGTACTTCCATCAATGGCGATTGTCTGTAGTCGATTGAAGGAATGATTCCAAGGTATTATATGAGATTTTCTGCAAGTAATCAGTCTAACCATTAATAAAGGAATCATGCGGATAACAGTCCAATTTTTCCAGAAGATAGAATCAGATAGGGTTATCTTCCAATGGTAGAAGCTCACAATTTTTGAACACTAATATAGCTTCGAAAGGTTAAGAAAGAATAAGAGCCGATCTATAAAATGTATCTTTAGATACTCAGCGTGGTTCGATAATCTTCAGGACGGAAGCTGACACCCACCTTATTTCCAGAGAAAGCAATAAAATAAATTTGACTTAAGCTCGTGTTTCGATTTATGTTTGAAGAAATCGTTTTTCGACCTTCCAAACGAAAAAAGATACATATATCTATGACGACATTCCTTTGATTTCCCTGATACAATTGAAACAAATGATTGTCCTATTTTACGCTCTTAGCAACACACAAGACAGCACCTATTCAAATACTTAACGTTTTTCCAGATATTTTTAAGCTTCGATACCGTGCCTACCATCATGTATTCGACAGAAAAAAAAAAGAATCTTTTTCCATTTGTCCATTAGAAGATTTCAACCTAATTAGATATCACGTTACACAATATCTTCTGCTCAATGAGGAATAGATAAAGTGAAGTGGTTCGTTATAATTGCTTTTAACAATGGCTAGGCCTATATTTCTTTCGACAAAGACAAATGTTGCTGGTATTTTTGGAAAGTGCTTCAAGTGAAAGATTGGCTTTTCGAGAGCTAAACGTGGACTATGAATGATTGTGGAGACGATGAAGATATCATTCATGAAATGAATTATAATAAATTATTCAAAGGAAATGGAATGGAACTGATAATGGAATTACAGAATTTATGGTAATGAGATGCCCAATATTATCGTTCTGAAAGGAGCAACCATGAAGGATGTCTGCTCAGCGAAGTTGTCTCCTCATTCCAGAGAGATGGATTTCACTACATTTTCCGGAATTTTCCTGGTTACAATGGCTTTGCTCTGCTTAGTTGGTAGGGTGTGGAATATCCCAGATTCGTTAACGTATCGCAGGATTTCTGCCAGTAGATGTGATGCTGCCCTTTGCAACTGGAGACATCGGCATCCCAAGATCTGATGCCTGATGCATCCATAGACGGACCAATCACATAGGAAACGCTCCGTGGATTTCGCTTCCTCATTACAAGAGAGACACGTATCATCTTGACTAACTCCTTTTCTGAGCATATGTCCAGCTAGTGGCATGTCAGAATGCCAATAATACTCCTGCAAGCTCTCCTACTTTTCGACAGGTACCGGTACGCTTGTTCGGTTCTGACAGGAAAAGTTTGGTATGTCTAGCAGCATTTAGACTCTGTCGCCTGTCATTGTGGGAAGCTTGTTCCCAGTTTTTAAAGACAGACTTAGACGATGCTACCGATACTTCAATTGTTGGTTTCCGTCCTGACATAGGGGAGATTGAACCCTCTTTTGCTAAAGCATCCGAGATTTCATTTCCCTCTATTCCACAGTGACCAGGCACCCAGAGTAGTTCCACCGTATTGAATTCAGAGATAGAGTTCAAAAAATTTCTGCATTCCTGACCGATTTTCGAGGTTACCAAAGGACCCCTCAACGCCGTCGACACAGTCTGACAATCACTGCACATTGCGATGCGCCTGCCCTTCAACCGCTTGTCAATCACCCAGTTTGCCGCCCATAGGTTCGCATATACTTCGACTCGAAAAACCGTTGCATATCCCAAAGGAAAGGACCACATCGCGTTTTTTTTCGAGAGGTAGATTCCGGTTCCTGTTCTGTTTTTGAGCCATCGGTGGGACTTCCCAGTTCTCTCCACATTTCAGGATAACTTCATATCGTCTACCCGCCCCATGTCTGGGGACCCGGGAATCAAAGAGGATTGCAAAAACTGGATTCAGTTCTGCCAGTAAATCTTCCAATCCTGAGTGCGCCCTACAGTGCAGGTAAAAAATGATAAGACACCCCATGTTTTCCATGAAATCTTAAAATAATAACACAATTCCACGAAGGTGTGTATACATCCGAGGTAAGGGGGTCAAACTACATTCTGCTGAGTAATTAGCTGAGATTTTCCACGAAAACATATCGACCAGTGAAAAGATTCCCAAAGCAGTTCCACCGTACTGAATCTAAAGATAGAGTTCAAACAGGTAGACTCCGCCTGCAGAACCCTGTTCTGTTTTTGAGCCCTCTGTGTAGAAGACGCCAGTATATCCCACCACGCATTCCTCCGGGACTTCCCAGTTCTCTCTATGCTGTTCATAGAGGAAGGGGATCTGAGAATCGGAAGGCATTGTAAGAACTGTATCCAGTGCTCCGAGTAACTCTTCATATCCTCTGTGCGCCCTACATCGTTGTTTCTCCATAGATCTAATCGAATTAGTCTGAACTGTTCTCATTGCAGTGCTTTGAATAAATATATCCAGGGGCTGCAAATTGAATAATGCATTTAGAGCTGCACCGGATACCATGCTCATGGCACTGGCAGGGCGGCTAGTTTACGGTGAAAACCTTTTTGTCTCACCTTAACCCACCACACTACGGATGCATAAGCGAATATCGGCCTAATAATAACAATGTATATCCACATTACCACATGAGGCCTAAGTCCCCATATCCAGGCGTCCAACTTGATTGAGCTCAGGACGCGTCTAACCCAATTAGTATATGTAAACTGGTATGGGAATGCCTTGCGAGACTTAATACACTCGGCTCGTCCAACAAGGTCTGGATACTCTGGGTTTCCACGCCATGCTCGATTAGAAGGCAATGAGGCAAGGGACGAACTAGCCAAAAAAGGAGCAGGGACGCCTTTACATGGAGCAGAAGCCTTCTGTGGAATCGGAAACGGTTTCATGGCTACGACACTAAGAAATGAAGAGAATGAGAGAACTATACTGGGCGGGCCTACCAGGAATGGAGCAGTCCAGGGTGTTCATTTGGAGATTTCGAACCCATGCGCAAAAAGGATTGCTTAAACTTCACACAAAAAGAGGAATTCTCACTGGTCACTGTCGCTAAAACTATCACCTAGGGAAGCTAGGGATATCTACGGACACTACCTGCAGCTTTAGTGCGAAGTTGATGAAGCCTCTATACAGGTCCTGGGACAATGTTCGTCACTTTATACAAAGTAAGTAGGTCGAGGCATCTGGAAGAACACTGAATTCCAGATGCAAAGTCAAAAAATTTGCAAGTAGGAAATATACTAAAGTCCTTGACGGTTATAGGCTTGCTTGAGGTACTAGGATTAATAGGTACACTATAACCAGCAAAAGGGGCACAATAGTTCTTTAAGGACGCGGTGCAACTTTCCCTTAACAGAATAATAATTATGCATGTTGAAGCGTGAATGGGGTCTAAACAGAGAGCTGCTAGATCCATACATGTGGGACTCTACTGTTCTACCCCTGTCAACGAGGGGTGTTAACGTGCCTTTTAGTTGTCGCATAGTTTCGATCAATGCCGTGTAAATATTGTTGGGTGTTTCTCCTTTTGATCTAGAGGTAGTCAGGTATGCCAAGGCGTACAAGAGTAGGGGGCCGTATCTTTGCTGTAAATGAGGGAGGGTCTGGGAACAGTGCAGGTCTCCATGCACTAATGTATATGCACGTACTGGTTTTCGACGACCAAGGACGTTCCTCATCTACGCTATGATATGGGAATGCCAATATTGACCGTGGTGGGCAGTCTTCAGTTCATTGTATTTTCTGTTGTCTTGTGACGTTTTAGGGTGTTATGTTGTAAGCAGAGCAGTACTTGACTGGTGGACAGCTATGGTTTTCCGCACAGGACTGATTCCAGTCAACCCATTTGGAAGTTCCATCACCGCATACTCGATAAGGGCGATCCGACCCGATTCTCCAAGGGACTGAAGTGGGTCTGGTCATGAGGCCTCACCAGAGGTTATATGGAAACTGGAATGGCCCTCTAAGAGCATTGACTTCAATAAAATCCTTGGGACGATCTGCTCTCGGACCGGTTGCTTGTAGTCAGTCCTCTTATTGGAGTGTCATAATCGTTGTGGTTGTTTCAAAATTGCGGGCAGAGCTCCTTGTGATCCCAGACGTGCAGTTACTGTGTACACCTAGGCGATCATACCCCTTCATTGAAGAGATGGCCCTTGCATCCACTAGTACGAACGCTGAGCCTGCACTTGATATAAAATGATACCGCTGTGCCAATCAAAGAGGATAGTGGGATTATGCCAACACGGCAGGTACTGACGTTAAACTCCCAGGGCGTTTATTTACTGAAGGACTCTTAGTTGGAACCCTATTTAGAGGTCATGCAGTTCCATTTGGCAAAAAATCAGCTGAGTAACCAACAGCTTCTCTACTTAGATGGCATAATGTTAACTATAGTGCAGGAACAAGGATTAATGGAGATTCACTGGCATAATATTTTGCTCAGAGAGGTACTAGGTGCCTAAAAATGCGCATAAACATTTTGTACCCCGATGGCAGGCCGATATGAACCCATGAACGCAATGGTTAATCAGCCTTGCCTCATTACTGAGAACTCTAGAATGCAACGTAGACATTCCTTTAATGTTAATTATGGAAAGATTTCTTCTCTTCATTCTCGAAACGTCTACGTCAAAATATGAAAGATCTACAGAGACTGCTTACTACGTGGTAATCAGTTTAGTTGACCTCAGCTGCCTTCCTAAACGTAGAAGAAGCATTCAACAATATTAAGACTAAAGCTATTGAGGACAATCTAATCAGATTTAAGTTGAAAGTGTACTTTTCATAATAGACGAATAGTAATCCAGTCAGGCTTGGGAGACACTCACTAAACTAGAACCTTCAACTGAGGGATGCTGAAAGGCGGGGCAATTTATTCAGTGCTGTGGTAATAGTAGTGAAGAAAATTTCAAGAAGGCTGAACACAGGCATTATTTAGGTGGTGGCCCGTACCGCCAAAGACTCGATCCCCTCGTGTTTGATTTCTCTGAGAAAAACTGCACTTGGTGGTACAGAAGTTCCCATGTCCGCATCCACGGATGGTTTCATCACATCCTGCAGAGCCTTGGTCTGTTTTCCACTTATCACCTTGACTGGTTTCCGGTGTCTGCTTTGTATAGATTCGATCACTCGAACTGACATGAAGTCAGTTCCCTTCACGTCTTTGGCTTCCCTTTCTTCCGCCTATTCCACAAAAGGTGTAGGAGAAGTTACTAGCAGGTAGGATTCACTTTGTAGCCCCTTCGCCAGTGCACTATATGGACTATCCTCCGTGCACAGCTCCATTGTTGGAGAGCGCACCGAAGATACTGCATTTTGCTCTATATTGTATGAGTCGAAGACCATCATTGTTCTTTCCTCTCAATAGGATGATGCTCTACAGTTTCCTGATATGATTGGATTTCAAGCAAATTTATCCAAAGTGAAGCATCATATGGTGACTTCCCCTGAGCACATTCAAACTTTTTGGTCCAGTTCGAATGCCAAGCTGAAAGCTTTGCCCTCCAGTGTCCAAAGTCCATGCCCGGGTTCTGTTCACCAAACATGCGGATGATGTCTTCTGCCTTCCTTCGAGGGCCCGGTAACCAACATCCAACATGTCCTGTCCTTGAGCAGCTCAGAATTCACAATAGTGCACTTAGGCCGACCGCTAGAATGCAAAGGCGGGATTACCTGCTGGAGCCACTTTAAGGCAGACTCATCAGTCCACTCCAAATGGAGAAGGCCACCGCGAAAACCTTGATTTATTAAATCTTGGCTTCGTTCCACGCTCCAGCATATTTTTACCGGAGGATGGTAAATTGTCCCTCTGCAGTCAGAACTGAGGCTGCAGCTTGCGGATACGTACTCTTCCTTCTCGCCTTCGTGTCCGTATTCCTATGGGAGGGACCAGTTTCATTGAAATCTCTCTGGCTGATTTGATTACCTCGCGTCACACCGGCCCTAATTCCCGCGGATCACGTGGATATAAGCCCTGGTGCGGAGCGTTGTCCACCACAGATTTGTTGGTCTTACGCTCCTTGCGCGGATTACCGCTGACAGAAAAATCTGGTGCGTCCAGTGTGGATCTCACAGGGGTTACCTGTTTATCCACACCTTCCACTAAAGATTCCGCTTCCTTGCGTCCGATTTCCCTGGACATTACCGCACCTAGTGGTACAGCCACGTCCATGTCCTCATTCCCAAGGTGCTTCATCTTCCCTCGCAGTGCCTTCTTCTGCCGCCGGCTTGGGGTCTTTCCAGGTCCACAGTGTCCGGGCCGCTAGTTGGTATGGAGCTCAGGAGTTGTTTCTACCCTGGAGCAATGATTTTTTTTGTTTCTTTTAAGCTTTCAAGAGAATGTAAGCGCCCAAATAAAAATCGATAAAAAGATCCTTTTTAACCCCAACTAAGAACCATAACCACTTCCAATGAGTTTCTTAGAAGCTGGAAGTTTTCGTAGACCTCTCTCTACATTAAACAATTGCCTCCATCACGAACTTGTAAGTCCTTCTTTCGCCAAGTTAATTTTCCGGCGATACCATAAGCAAAAATTTCCCGGAAAACAACCAACTCTTAACATCATATGAAATATTACATTATAAATTTCCAACCCAATGAGCTACATCCCACGCATGGGTGTTAACCTTTCAACATCCAAAACAACCCCTTTAAATGAAAATTCATAATCCTAAGCCCTCTCCCTCCATCTCCATTATTCATCGTCAAAGAAAAATCATTATCCTCATTTTAATTTTCACATTACGAAACTCAAAAATCAGGAAAACCTACATCACAAAAAGACCGAGCTCAAGCATAATTGCTCATTTAAATTTAAAATTATTATCTTAGCACTCTTATGCGGTTCAACTCAGTAAAATTGAATGCAAATTGAAAAATCATGAGGAAAAGTAGAAGAATTTTCCTTATGTGAAACTGTTGTGGAAAATTAGGTTTTCCCCAAAGTATTATCACTAATTTTCAGTAGATTACGTTAAGTGTGGTTTTATCAGTACGGGCCGCGTTCAGTACTAAATTGAAATTCGGAATGGATATCGATGGGACAACATAAAAATTGTTATAATAAACTCCTCCTCCTCGTCCTCCTCCTACACAAGTAGATGTTGCCAATGTATACACAAGTGTGGGCCTTAAATGAAAGCCCAAATAGCACATAGGAAAGTAAAACAACAAATGTAATTATTTGATTATGTTAATGAGACCAGAATATTTATTATCTGCTGGCTCAATAGGGAACGGGCGTGTACGGATTTTTTCACCGTGGAAAATGTGGTCTGCGAGGGGGAAAAAAATATGTTTACGTAAGGCTTATATTGCATTTGTAGACTGTTCGAGAAGGCATACTCCAGAGATTCATAAGTGGAAATTTCCATATTTTTGAGCTTTTCCAGATGTTTGGATTTCGGCCCTTATCGAAGAGAAGCCATTGGAGGGAATAATTCTTCGCTGTTTCAATCGGTCTTTCGGTCATTTCCCATGGATTTCGATTTTCAATGTCATCTTAGCTAGTGAGTTGTCATCCAAGTGGAATACATGACCATAACATCAACGGTCAGTGACGAACATCCTCATTTCATACGTGATCATGGCGTGTTATGGCACTGATGTAACAACATCTTCGCCTTCATTGCCGCGAGGCGTCGTTCATTGCCTTTGATAATCGACCAACACTCAGAACCAAGGCGGACAGCGCTGCGGTAGATTTTGGATTTGAGATATTCATCAGCAGCGCAAGTTGCCTGATACGACCATTTCACCTGTGCATGAATTCGATCAGCTTCAATTTGAGACGCTAGAAAACATCATCTGCATCGAGCAGTTTACCTGAGGTAGCACTGGGCATTGGATGTCTTGCGTAACCGTGCTCACGACCAGAACAAAGAGTTCCGCAGTTCTTGACAAACCAAACTTGGTTCACGATAACTTGAAGTCATATGCTCAAAAATTTTCATGATATAGGATAACAACAGAATCGGGCGCAATTTGAATATTCCAATGGACTACCTTTCTTTTTGGACATTGGAATGGTTGTGCTTTCTTGCAAATGAGATTGCGTTCTATACTCCTCAGCGACTTGGTTGAAGAACTCACTGAGCCAGATTGTTGGACCTCAGCTCTTTACTTTCCAGAGCTCAGTTGCAATGTCATCAAATCCTCTTGCTTTCCCCGGTTTCTTCTTCAACTTCGGTGACACCCAAGTGGAATACGACTCCACCCAGCATAAGGGGTATTCCACCTATACTTGGCAATTCAATTCAATATAATCTATTGCGTCACTGAGCATAAACATACCGGCAATACCGATACACCTTTGGACTTTTTTCTACATTCTTCATAATATGTTGAAACGTTTCTGGGATTATGATGCCGATTTCAAAGAATATGGTCCTCAGAGAGCCGAATCTCTACTGTCTACTAGAGTAACCGTTGTCTTTAAGAAACCCCACAAGAAAAAGGACGATGCGGTCACATCAGCCAAGCGTGGAAACCACTCGAAATCGCTATTTTAGGTGATATGATATGGCGCGTATCATACCACTGAGTTGAAATCAATAAACCTCCGAGTAATTACCCTCGAAGAATGGCTACAAAAATCGATGGTCATGGACTGATGTCAGTCACCAATGACGTTTGCCAACTATTAGAGGATTCTTGTCAAAATTTCATGGAACTCGGTTTAGTAGTTCTTGAGATATTGAAGGCTAAGTGATGATATATTTGCGTTTGTGTAAACGATGGATCCTTTTTTAATGGGAACAAGTACCGTTCAAGCTGAAAAAGGGTTGAAAAAGTATTACCAAGAAGTTGCCGATTGTTTGGGAACTTCAAACGAAGTCGTATATATACCGAAGACGCAGGGTACCAAGGACGCCCAATCGAGGTGGCTGTGCGTCAAAACATCCAAAATGCCCTAAAAGTCGTTACGTCCGATTGTAGAGCGAGGTTGGAGGACATAGGTAAAATCCCAAAGCTGTCAAAAGGCACTGTTACCAAAATTATGCATGACAATATGGATATGAGAAAAAATGTTCGCAACCGGTACCACGTTTGCTCACAATGGTGCAAAAACAACAGCAAATTGAAGATTCAAAGCGCTGTTTGCAGCTGTTTACTCGGGATAAGAAAGGATTTCTTGGAACGCTACACAGAGTCGAAAAGAGCGTCAGCCGAATTAAGACGAAAGGGTGGAAGCCGCCCAAAGCGTCCGAAGAGACACCAATCAGCAGGAAAGGTCAGGCCTCTGTGTTTTTTGACATCAAAGGAACTTTGCTTCCGAAGGGCCAAACGATCAACGGCGACTACTATAATGAATTATTGGATCGCTTGGTTGATGAATCAAGCAGAAGTGTTGGTGCGGACTCAGAACTCCCAGCATCCCCAACAAAAAAAAGCAGAAAAAGCCTCAGATGGCAAAGAAAAAACCGCTGTCTCACCGGGATAGTGCACCGATTCACAAATTGATGAAGACTCTGGGGAAATTATTGTTCATAGATCTCAAAAGGAAGCTCCAAGGGAGAAGATTTGACTCAGATAATGAAGTTATAGCCGCAAAATAGGCCGGAAAATACGCCTCTTCCGGCTAAATGCACAGTGTTTCATAAGAAATGCCTCGAAAGTTTAAAAAAACGCTGGAATGACTTTTTCACCGTGAAAAGCAACTATCTTGGTAAATAAAGTCGAATTTTCTCAAAAAAACGCGAGCACAAACATCCATGACAACGGCAATTTAAGCTCTGGGTAAAGTGGACGAGGTTCTGGTGCTCAACCATCTCGACCATTGCATTTGATATCAATTTGCCAAGTGCCATTTGCGTCTCATTACATCAAGGAAATGGCGCATTACATTACATTATCATACGAAAGCAGCACAATTTTGGCCCCCCCTCGCCGCCTTTTCCTCCTTCGCAGCAACTTTTCGTGTTTTGAGTAACCCAGCGTAATATTCCTTGGATGGAAAAACCTTTTTCCTTCCTAACTCGTCCAGCTGGCTAGAGAGAGAGCTTGAACTTCTTTGGGGATGACTTGCCTCTTTGTCCCATTGCATTGAGTCTTGTTGAGACCCAAGTTCATAATAATGAATATCAGTTTCAACAGTCCGATCCACAAGTGTTCTCTGTTCTTCCAACAGAGATTCAAAAACTCGCCCAAAACACATCTCCCCACTGGTACCAGTTCGATGTGAGCATTTTTGGTCCTAATCTTATCATCATCATCAACGGCGCAACAACCGGTATCCGGTCTAGGCCTGCCTTAATAAGGAACTCCAGACATCCCGATTTTGCGCCGAGGTCCACCAATTCGATATCCCTAAAAGCTGTCTAGCGTCCTGACCTACGCCATCGCTCCATCTTAGGCAGGGTCTGCCTCGTCTTCTTTTTCTACCATAGATATTGCCCTCATAGACTTTCCGGGTTGGATTCACCTCATCCATACGGATTAAGTGACCCTCCCACCGTAACCGATTGAGCCGGATTTTATTCACAACCGGACGGTCATGGTATCGCTTATAGATTTCGTCATTGTGTAGGCTACGGAATCGTCCATCCTCATGTAGAGGGCCAAAAATTCCTCGAAGGATTCTTTTCTCGAACGCGGCCAAGATTTCGCAATTCATCTTGCTAAGAACCCAAGCCTCCTAAGTCCTAATCTTATACAGATCTTATGCTGGGCACACGCACTTGGCACTTGCTGCGAGCTCCAAACCTCTACAAACGTTTGGATTGATTTTGGAGAATCAAACATCACCATTCATATGCTTGCAAGTGCTATTGTGTTCTGAACAGGCAAGCATGATGAGCTTTGCTAAGGCGATTCCACACATCGGCAAACGTCTGGATGTGTCGCAAGCGCTTGCAGCAAATTCTTCTTGATTTATGCCAAAAAGTAACACTCGATCGAACCGGCTAGAAGCGCTTTCAAACCTACATAAACCAAGTCAAACAAGTTTGAAGTTTGAATTTACGACAGCTTTTTGAGGTTTGATAAGCCTTTAGACCTGGCATTAGGTATGAGAGAATGTCCTTCAAAATTGTCAAAAATGGTTGCAGGTGATACTCCAATCGTTTCAGCAAACTGTATCTTCATCAAACGGACATCAACCAATATAAACTTTTTCAATATGTTCTTCTTCCTCATGACGTTCCTGGCCAGGACCGGCCTGGGGTCGACCTGGGATCGTCTTCCAACAAATATCTGCTTTGTTTGAAAAAGCTTGAGCCACTTGTAAACCATGGTTTTCCCTGCATAAGAGTCCCCGTAAAAGGATGACATTTCTTTCAAAATGGTTTCAGGAGCTTTTTCCTGGTTGGTAGAAAACTCAATCACCAGCACGAAATTCGATTCTCCCATTTTCTTCTTTTTCTTTAGCCTTTGTCCCGTTCACAAGCGGGGTCGGCTCGTCGTGATCAGCTTCGCCATTTTGCTCTATCGAATGCCTGATCTGGGTGCAACCTCGAGGCTTTCAAATCACCATCCAGCGTATCAAGCCATCGTTGCTTAGATCTGCCTTTTGGTCGTTTACCATCGACTTCGATGTTCAAACCAATCTTGGCAAGTGAATTCTCGTTTGCACGAATTGCGTGACCATACCATCGAAGACGCCTCTCTCGCAACTTTTCCACGATCGGTGCAACCCCATAACGATCGCGGATATCCTCATTTCGGATGTGATCTAAACGTGTGACGCCACTAGTCCAACATAGCATCTTCGTCTCCATCACCGCAAGACGCCGTTCATTGTCTTTTATAGTCGGCCAACACTCAGAACCATAGAGAGCGACTAGACGGACGACATTGCGGTAAATTCTCCCATGCTTCCACTTTTCTGCCAAATTTGTTTGTCTGAGCATCATTCACTGAATAACTGTATGATTTGCTCACAAAATGCATGTCCACCCCAACGATCAATGATAATTGCCTATCCAACAAAAGTTTTTTTTCTTTCTCCTGCTTACCCGCCCCACTCCTCCCACTACGGAACTGGAGTTATAATGTGAAGCATTACCATGATGGTATCAAAACATCCAATCTTTAATGCACCATAACCTTAGAGGCCGATGGATTCGTTCCCGTTGATAACAGCATCGTGGAAGGCGCCTAGGATTGCGCACTTTTCATTATAAAGGAATAAGGAGAAGCAGCCCTCTCTATAAAAAAACAACAAGCCACCAACATCCAAGAGTACCCCGGCAATATCGCTGGACCTACGGCACGAGAGTTTCAACGCTTACCCGGGGAAGCCAATTTTCCCTGTCGCTGGAAATGTCAAGGCTGACGTAGATCAGCTAAGACAGAGAAAACCCTGAGCGGAGAGATTAGCAATGGTTGCTGCTATGAAGTTTGTGAACGCTATTCATCGAGCTGAGGTGCAGAGCCTTTGATGTCGACTCTACATAAAGTTTGATGTCAGAAATGCCTTAAATTTCGTGGGATTTCAGATATGCCTGTTGCGCATATCTAGGAGTTATCTGAGGGACCGCTTCTGCTCTATGAGACACCGGTGTGCCAGAGGATGATGAAAATCACGTCGGAAGGAAAATAAAACGATTTATAAATGCCAAAGAATAGATACAAGCGAGGTGGTTGCTCTTTGAAGAACGACAACATACCCTCGGGAGGCAGATCGATTGCGAGACTTATCAGCAACTTAGGTCCGTAGTTGAACTAAAATCATTCCTTACTCAGGAAAATTGGGAAGGCGCGGTCCTCTAACTGCTTGTTTTACAATAGGGTGATAGACGTCAATCACATATTTTCTCTTGTGAAAGTTGACATGGATAGGACAGCTTTACTCAAATACAAGGGAGTTCTGTTCGGACAACATTTGTCAGAAATATGGTGAGAAGCGCTGACAGATGGACCCGTCTGCCAATCTGTAGACTCGAAGATTACTCTGAAGAAAAAGGTTCGCTATTGAACTGTTGGCGTTCATTCCTATGATAAACCATTGATCAGTGAACCTGGCAGATTTGACAAGTGTCAAACCCTACAAATTGGTAAAACGGAAAAGCAAATAACAAAGATACTTTCTAGAAACAATCATATTTCTGCAAGTGGTTACTGATTTTGAATATGAGTTTGTTTTTTGGGAAGTTTCTGTTCTTAATTCATCCTAGAAAACCACAGAGCCTAGTGACACCTCCTGAGGTTTATCCTTTTAAAAAATCCTGTTTGTTGTTTCTCAAGCAATTCAAGTCGAACGAAAAAAGAAACAAAAAAAAATGCCTGCATAATATCATGCGTTTCCACTTCCTCCCTTCTCCACCTCACTGAAAAATCAGGCTAATAATTGTCTCGCCAAAAAGGTTATTTATGATATGAAAATAGGTCCGGTTTTGGACGCCGTAACTTGTTAAGAGGGGGTGACAGCCAGTAATTTTCAACGGAATAAGAAAGAGAGAAGCACCTTCCTCCTCTCTTTGCATACTCTCTTTCGGGGGTGGACTTGGAAAGTTAAGCTTCGCCTCTTTGAGGCACCATAATATTTTAAAAGAGGGAGGCGACCGACGGGAGAAATACTTTCCTCCTCTTTTGCGTACTCTCTTCCGGAGTGGGGTTGGAAAGTTAAACTTTGTAATGACGATATCAAAATTGCCTCTTTGAGGCACCACAATATTTTAAGAGGGGGAAGACCGCCGGGATTTTTCAACGAGGTCGGTAGTTGGAAAGAGCTATATTCGGGGGTGGGGATAAAAATTAAAATCCTGCCGTTATGCCACCGAAATTGACCCATTTTGAGGTGTCCTAACTTTTCAATTTTTCCACACTTTTGACGTGACATCTTCCTTCCTTCCTCCCCACCCTCTTCCTTGTCGGAGTTACAGTGGAAAATTCCATCTACAATGATGATGTACAAAAACACTTTGAAGCGACATAACTTTTGGTTGAAGAGGGAAAGTTCCTTTTCCATATCCTTTGCTAGTCCTTTTTCACATATCCGATAAAAAAATTCTGGGTGGGGCTCGTTGATAATTCCGAAATAAGCAGGTCCTTTTTGCAGGGCTGCACCTCTTTTCCAGCTTTGACTTCCCGAATATGTTTTTCCCAATTATTTAGACTTAATGACCACGTCCGCCAGTTCCGTACAGTCAAGAGTGAAGCGCTGTTCTGAGTCCTTTTTTTGGGCTTGTGATCTAGTTTCCTCGTTTCCCCACCGGTCGGGGGCTACTGATTTTCCACTTAAATACCATTCTACATTTTCTCGGGTCGTATATTTATCGAACGTTGGTGGCCCATTGAAATTTCACCACATTAGAGACCTCTGGATCATCCTCTAGATTGGCGCTTCTTTTTTCGTTTAAGCCACGATTTTGGTCTTTTGTTCAGTGACCGTAATCCTACTTCCTTCGTTGCATTCTTGAGGTTCAGGAAGGTTGCCTTAGTGCCAAGGAGTCAAGACTAAAAGCCATTCCATACCTGAACGAAGTTTCCTTTATTGTGAAAGGACATCTACGTATAAAATTTCGTCTTTTAAGTTACCGAGGGCAAGGGTTGGGGAGGGGTGATGAAAAGGATGATTGGAAAGCAAAACCAATTCGAGTCACGGAACCTATAAGACAACTACTAAAGAAATTTGTCTTCTAAATTTCAGATAGCACAATACGCTCCCTAAAATCCATCCCTAATTCAGTGCATATCCCTTTCCCTAACCCAATTTTATGTCTCTTTTTTCGTCTTTGCAATATCCCAACTAGATGGAGTACATCTTTGATTCCTTCCATGAACTTTCTTCCTAACCTAATCCTTTTACTTTACAACTTGACATGCAAAATTCTCCACGGTAATCAACTTCTGAATGTAAATTCACCTTTATAACCCTTTATCGGAATAAAAACAGGTGGAAAGGAGTCCTCCTCTACTTTCTCTTCCGTCAATATTATCCGTCAAGAAAAGGATCGAGCAAGCTGAAATAAAAACCTGAGCTTTTACGCTCCTTAACAATAAGTTCTTCCTTTGGAAACTGTGTGAATTTTTCGCTTTTAACAAAAGCCTACAAAGAGTGTACAGAGACATATTGTATCCTGCTACTATCTACCTCTAATCCTATCTCTAATCTCTCATGTGTGGGGTATCCTTAGAAGGATATCAGTAGTACACACAGGGGTGGGACTGTCTCCTCATACATCCCAGGATAAGAACTAAGCAAAATAAAATATACCGGGTGCGTAATAAAGGCTTTTTTCCAGATTACACTGGAGAATTGCGCTCTGGAGGGAGGATTCAGGGAAAGGATATCCTCGTTCATATGCTCCGCATATTATAAGTTTTGTGGTTGAGTGAAACATCTTGGAGGGTCGTTGAAATCGGCGGAATGGGAAATGTGCGTTTGCAATGGATGCGTAAACATAAGAGTTGATAATTCCAAGGACCAAAAATTTGTCCTAGATTTGCTGATTATAATGTTTTCTGGGATAACTTTGTAGAACGTATGATTGACCGAACACGATGAACGGAGAGGGTGGATAAGTTCATTCCGGTACATTTAACATCCTCATTTTCTGTATGGAATCCCTATTGAAAGTAGGCTTGGACTGCTTCCGAGAACTTTAGGCTGGATTAAAACCAGAGGGGCTCTGAAGCTGGTCCCTATGATTGGGTGACACAGAACAGGATCACTGCTTGAGAGCCCGACCAGAAATATGATTGCCTTGTGGACTAGGTCCCGAAAATCTCTTAATCGCTCCACCTTCTTCACTCTTGGGTGTATTACATCTTCCAACTGAATATTTATCGAAGCTTCCCGGATTAGACTATCTCATCTGACCTTCTAATGCTGTTCAATGAAATGGATATTTAGATTACTCAATGGATTAATGTTGAAGCAGTTGACTAAACCTGAGATACATTTCCTGAATTGAATTCAGCTTGAAAATCACTGTTCATTTCAAGGATATACCATACATGGATGGATTCGTATATGTAATCACATCCCTATTTTCACATCAGCTAGTTAGCTATGCCAATTGAAGCGTAAGTGGAACAGACGAAGTTGATGAAATAGAAAGGGCAATAATAGGAAAATTGTACAATTCTGAAACGATATATTTCCTGGTTACCATGGGGAAGTTTCTCGGCTCCCATAGGGATTAAAAACGATATATGTACCCATATTACGTGAGTGTACATAGGCAGGAAGGCTAAGTATATTGTTGTAAATCGGAAACATGCTGTTTGATCTCTGAAGCACTACAAGAGACTTTTTCCTGATTTGGTGCGTAGTACTGTCAGGCAGACAGTTTGGCTTGTTTGGATGCCAATCTCACCCGATTTTCTACAATTCATTTCAAGTGATTAACTATTGATTTGGTATTGGGGATAGTGTTTCTGGCAGGATATATTTCATTTATGCTTGGATATGTAGGAGTGTCCAGGGGAGAGACTTCTCTAGGATAATTTAGAACATATTTTTCGAGAGTTGGATGATTGTGTGGAGCCTACTGTCTTTGGGGTTTATTTTGTCTTTTATGGGACTACATGTCCTTGAAAGGGTTTCCAGTTCATCTTAGGATCTAAAATAAGGCCTGGATCACAATTCCGGGGTTTGTCCCAATGATTTTATCAAGGCAAGAAAAAGGAAAGTTATAGTTCGCGTAGTACCCAGACCCAATGAGGAAATTGCGTCTCTCGGGTATCTGTGGCAGAGGCTTCATGGTTTTAAATGAAAAAGGTAGTATCCTTGTTGCGATGAGCATAGAAGTATGGCCGTCACAGACTTCTGGTAATGCATCCAATGCAGGTAGTTAAAAATGGCAAGATTTGCACTGTGATACTCCTTTTGATGCCCAACCTCCAAGACCATGGCGTGTATATTATTATTCTGTTAAGGGAAAGTCGCACCGCGTCCTTGAAGAACTATTGTGCCCTTTTTACTGGTTATAGTGTACCTATTGATCATAGTATCTCAAGCAGGCCTATAACCGTTAGGAACTTTAGCATGTTTCCTACTTCCAGATCTTTCAGCTTTGCATCTGGTATTAAGTGTTCTCCCAAATGCCTCGACCTACTTTGCACAAGTGCCGGACACAATCCCAGGACGTGTATAGAGATTTCGTCCTACTCGTCACAAAACCTGCAGGCAGTGTCCGTAGATATCCCTAGCTTCCCTTGGTGATAGTTCAGCCGACAATGACCAGTGAGAATTCCCACTATGATTCGGAGGTTCTTTTTGGTGAGGTTTAAGCAATCCTTTGT
Organism: Hermetia illucens; assembly: GCF_905115235.1. Lineage (NCBI taxonomy): Eukaryota > Metazoa > Arthropoda > Insecta > Diptera > Stratiomyidae > Hermetia > Hermetia illucens. The sequence goes on from NC_051851.1 coordinate 174,954,415, forward strand.
GCGCATGGGTTCGTATCTCCCAATAAGCACCCTGGACTGCTCCATCCCTGGTAGGCCCGCCCATTATAGTTCCCTCAACCGTTTCTCTTCATTTCTTAGATTCATAGCCATGAAACCGTTTCCGATTCCACAGAAGGGTTCTGGCCCGTGTAAAGGCATCCCTGCTCCCTTCTTGCCTAGTTCGTCCGCTGTCTCGTTGCCTTCCAACCCAGTATGGCCTGGAACCCAAAGTATCTAGACTTTGTTGGACGAGCCGAGTGTATTCAATCTCTCAAGGCATTCCCATACCAGTTTAGAGTTCACCTGATTGGACCTAAGTGCCTTGATCGCTGCTTGGCTATCGGTGAAAATAGCTATGTTCTGCCCCCTATAGTTCCTTTGCAGATTAAAAGAGGCACATTTGTCTATGGTGTATATTTCCGCCTGGAATATGCTAGTGTACTTGCCCATTGGCTCAAAGTACATTTTCCTTGGACTAATGACACCGGCATCCGCTCCCTCTGCTGTGAGGAATCCGTCAGTGTACCAAGTAATCAGTTGCTGGTTTAAGCCGTATGTCTCAGCCACGCTCTCCCAGTTTGCCTTGTTACTCCAACGTGTTCCAAACTTCTTATCGAAGTGAAACCTCCTTGTCATGTTATCCCTTGGTATCAGTAATTCGGGATACTGCCTAGAAAGAATATCGATCTTCCTTCGATTTAGGCAGCTCCCCGCCTCACTCATACTACGGGCCATCCTGAATATTGACTTCCTTGCCTGCATCTGTATGTGCAGATGGAGAGGGGTTAATCCCAGAAAGACATCCAGGGATGCCGTTGGGCATGTCCTCATTGCCCCACTGATACACACGCAAGCCAGCCTTTGGAGCTTATGTAATTCCCTGGCTTGTGTGCTGAGTTGGGTTCTTTCTGCCCAGATTACCGCTCCATAGGTAATCATTGGCCTTACTATTGCAGTATATATCCAAAGTAGTATCTTCGGGCTACAACCCCATTTTTTTCCTGCTATGGATCTGCAAGTCATCAGAGCCCTCGTGGCTTTCCGACATGTGTCTTCCAGAGTAATTTTTGGTCTAGCGTGATTCCCAAATATTTGACCTCTGTTTCTCGTTTCACCTCCATATCATGTAATGTTATGGCTTTCAGGTGATCCAGCTTACGCCTCCTAATGAATGGTACTATGGTGGTTTTGGTTGGGTTGATCCGCAGTCCCACCTTCCTGCACCAGGCACTAGTAACCCTTAATCCAGTTTGGATTCTATCACATAGGGTATCTTCATATTTGCCCCTACAGATTAAAACAATGTCGTCCGCGTAGCCCTGGACTTGTATTCCAGTATTTGTTAACACGTCCAGGAGTTCATCCACTACCATACCCCACATCAGCGGCGATAGTACTCCACCCTGCGGACAGCCTTGAGTGGTGTTCATGATAATAGAATTTATACCTGTCGGTACCTCTATTTGTCTGCTTTCTAGCATTTTGCCCATCCAGAGTGCCATATGCGTGTATAAGAGAAGGGAGTAAAATTTGTGAAGCCTATTTTCTTCGCCTGGGGTCTTCTATAACCTACGCTGACTTAGTTTTTTTTTTCAAAACTCTGCATTCCTCCGTCAAATCCTTAATCCAAAAGTCCAGAAACGAAAATTCGACTTGCGTTGAAGAGTCACTAAAGCGCGAAAACCTCAAACCTTCTTGGTCCCACATTTGCAACTCCCGCTGTCCTGCCCAGTTATCCCCTCCGTCCATTAAATTCTCTGGCTCCTCAGCTAAACCCTGACGCTACTTTCCTCAGTCTACGTTCCCCTTGCTTCCTCCTCATACCTCCCGCTAGTAGATGTAGCCTGCCCGGCATCGCCTATCATTTCCCTTCTTATCCCTCTCCTTGTCGAATATCTCATTGGCGAACTTGATGCCAACATCGGTCTTCCAAACCCTTTTTGCTCAAAACTGGTCAGTCCATCTCCCTTCCCCTGTCTCTCATTTTCAACAAAAACCTCGAAGAGAATCATTTTCTCGGCTTGTGGAAGGAGGTTGCCATCATCCCCACTCGCAAAAGCGGCGATCGTACACTTTCCGAAAATCACCTCCCATTTCCCTCTTCTCCTCCTGTTCCAAAATCTTGGAAAGATATGTCAGCGACTGGTTGTTTGCCCACTTTGGCCACCAAATAATGAAAGAGCAACAACGACGAACTTCCCGCTCCTTCTCCGCCTCCTTTGGCGTCCCACAGGGATCTATTCTGGGCCCTTTGTTATTTTTATATTTTATCAACGACCTTCCCGAGCGTAGATCCCCTCCCCCTCTAGCAAGAGCCAGGCAACCGCGGCCCTACTTCTCCCCAACTTCGAAAATACGATGTACGGTATCAAGCGACATAGTTGTTCGGCGTTTTTGAGACCAAAGCTCATAAACGGAAATTTGAAGAGACCAAAAGGCATTGTTGTGCGAGCCGACCCCGCTTGTGAACGGAACAAAGGCTGAAGAAAAAGAAAGAAAAGACATTGTTATGGCCTTCTTCGGAATATCCTTTTCAGTGGCGGGCACTTGGTTCTACGTGCAACCCAGGTCGATCTTAGAATATATTGAGGTCGTAGTCACCACATGGACGCCAGTTGCTATCTTTCTTCGTTGCCATATGAAGTGGTAATGCCCAGCTACTAGATGAAGGGCACCTATGCCGAGTTTCAAGATGGTCTCGAACTGCTTCTTGGCAAGTGGATCAGGTGCGAGAAATCGATATTTCGCGGTCGCCGATGTTCCTGGAGTTGTCTCGATAAAATGTCCAGTGACGTGACGCACATTCGGAGGCCGTTTGTCAGGTCAGTGAAACCTGGATATATAGCCAACAGCTGGTGGTATGTTGACGAGCCCGAGACAACTTTAATTCTCGGACTGTCGTATGCTAGTACCCGGACACGCGAAATGACATTCGTCGTTTTGCCAGTTAACTGGCCCAATTATAGGCTGGGTCACTTCAACGATGACAAAATTCCAGGGAAAAGGCCGTCGCAGGCCAACGTCGATTGTAAGAGCGATCATTCCGTGAGTATTTGTTAAAGAGTTGTTCGCCGCCGATAGCTTGTATTTTAACAGTTCCACTAAGCCTTTCACTTTGTCAGCGCCTGTGTTGACTAGAAGAAGGTCTCGTGAGCTTGCCTATCAGGAACGCGATGATGGGGTCCGTGCCCGAAGGCTCGATGCACCATACAAAGACCTTTACCACCTGGCTGCCGGTCGACTCTAATACTGCATCCGCCAGATCAGCTACTTTGTCCAGAGGCTGATCTCTCTGAATTGCCAAAATAACCTGGACTCTGGAGGGTAATTGGTCCAGCCACAGCGTGCTCCTCACTCCTGTGTCGCATAAATCCCGGAAAAACTGGGTCGGTTTACGGTCGCCCATATCCTCTCGCTGGAGGAGCTGACACGCACGCCGCGTCTAGGACATACCCAAGGCCCCTTCAACGTCAGTCGGCGGGTCTAAGATTATGCCCTTCCCCTTCGAGCGTATACTTTGCCGAAACGACGTAACTGTAGCGCAGCATGCGTTCAACTAAAGTGAACCATAATTGCGGTTAAGCATTCTGGTCATTTCATTGGTGTAAGAACCAGATGTTTCTGGAAAGTATAATAGAGGTCGTATTAAGCAATGATGACATATCTTCATGTCCTGTCACAGTCGTGTGGCACATTAGTATCAAGTCATTCTAAACTTTCTGAATCATCATCATAGCATCATCTGTCCCTTAAAATTTGGATTGAATTAGTCAACCTTGTACAAGTACTTTGGTCATTCAACAAGGGTACATTATCCTTGCTAATTGGTACTGAGATTGGCATGCTCCTTCTTCCTCTTGAAGTTATGTTATTCTTTGATCATACACGAAAGTGTGAGAATCTTAGAAAAACAGCGCCAACCCAAGCCGCCCGAATGTTTCGTGTAGGATTCGCACTCATTGAAAACCATCCTCAGTCTTGCCAGCCCCAACACTGCGGGGTCACCCACAGTTGTGAGATTACTTCGCGGGGTGTGCTTGTTTTCGGCGGTCGTTCTTCTACTTCTTACTGCTTTCTTCTTCCTTCTTTCTCCCTTCAAAAGGTCATCCTGTATTTTTTCGATTGCAGAGGAAACCGTAAGCCAATTCTCCTGTGACATCAGCATCTCCGCAACTATATTCTCCGTGTGCATGCTCCTTCCCAGCGCTTGATTCAGATTTCTGCTCTTGACTGCAGTGAAGCATCATACGCTCTGCATCCCCCGCTATGCCATTGCATCCAGGACAATTCGGCGAGTCGGATCACCCAAAGTAATGCAAATACTGTCTGTAACAACCAACGTGTCCCGTGAGGAACTGGGTGATGTGGTAGTTGGTTTCCCCATATTTTTCGCTGAAACCACATCCGAAAGTTGGGAATGAGCCTCTGCGTTCACCGACCCTTCAAAGAACCGCTCTACCTGCATTGCCAGAGATCATATGACTATAACATTGCGGCATTCCTGCGTTCTACGTGTCCCTCAATACGTCTTGGATGATAAAACGCACTCATTTCTTTCGCCAGAATATCTACGGCGATCATGCCCGATAGCCTCATCTGAAGTGGTCCTAAAAGCACTGCAAACCTTTAGAATTCATTTGTTTCCGTCTCTTAGAATTGCAAGTGCCTCCGGCCACACAGGTGACGCCTAAAGCCGATTGGATCGCACCAGTTCGGCTAAAAGTAATCTCCAACAGTGTTTCGGCCCCCCAACATTCAGCAACTTTTTTGCAAGTACCGCAGTGGCACTGTTGCCTTTTAAAATGCACACTTTAGGTGTTCCCTAAAGCTCAGTTTGGTACCAATCCGCATCACTCTCAGATATTTGATTGTCGGTTCCGAAACCGGCTGTATGTCTACCGAGTTTCCTCTTTCACAGTGTTTTTTTTCAACTGTGGCGTTATTAACACCCCTTTGTTTTCTCATCAACCAAGACCAGCCTGGATCTGCATCTTCTGGATGCCTTGCTACAACAACCAGAGCCAAATCATACGCAAAACCGATAATTGTAGCCTCTTCTGGAACGGGAAGACCAAGCACCTCATTATACATGCCTTTCCACAGTAGAGGAACCAGTAGCGAGCCCTGCGGTACCCCGTTGCGAAGATATACTCTTTAAGGTCCTCATCCGTCCCTTAAAAGAGAATCGACTCTGAGAGACAATTTTCGACCAGACTCGCCAAATAACCCAAGAACACCGGTGTTAACCAACGCTCCTTTAATTAAAACATTAAAAGTCCCAAGGCCTATTAAAGACAACTTCCTTTCATTCAAAATAAACACTTCGTCAATCCACACCTAATTATTTTACTGAAGACGTTATGATCCTTTTTGCTTCGTCCACCCCCCACGCAAAAATGTTGCGTAACTTCACGTGGGAGAAGCCTTACTGGACTTGATGAAAATAGTGACAATCATTTGTGACAGGAATCCAATTTGCTATCAACATTATTTACAGCTGGCAGTGTCTCGACTATACAAAAGGACTATTGGAGTGATTGGAATTTGATGAGGCAGAAATAAACTCTGCCAAATAACCTGAAGCCATTTCTAAATTTCATCTCGTTTCATCGACGCTAGTTTTAGCTCCCAAATCCGTCCTGAGATTGGTAATCAATTCCACCTGTTCACATTTATTTTTCATGCCTTAATTCAAGTCATCAATTCCAGATAGAGGCTGAAAAGGAGACACAAACTGTATTTCTCTGGCCTTGTTATTTTTGATAATAAACACTTGGAAAAGATATCCCTGATTACCTGTCTTCGTGTCAGATTTTCTCTTAAATTATGTCCCAGGACAATAATCTGAAGCTTTTGTTTTGTCTGGCTAATGAAATTTTGGAATGAATTTAGCCTATTTTATCCAAGCAATTGTTGAATGAGCTTCAGAACTGATTATTTTATTTCCGAATTAAGTTTACGAAGATACTTTTTATTTTTGGGTCCTGGACCCACTACTGGACTGATCAATGTTTCAACGATAATAGATAACTTCGGTGCAAATCGGATGATATCTAGCTGATTTATGTAAGGCTCTAAGAACAACGTGACCACATGGTTGGGGCCAAACTGTCCAAGGGAATTAGTTTAGTTCTAGGATTAAGCAAATCCTGAGAATGGAAGGAAGGACCCCTCCCCTCTCCCCCACTTTTCCTGGTACATGAGGGCCTCCTTTTGGAAAGCGGGACAAGCGAAAATACATCCATCTAAGTACGAAGCAGTTTTTAGATAATTTAACAATTTATAACAACTGAACAATGTTCCAACAATAATAGATAACTTCGGTGCAAATCGGATGATATCTAGCTGATTTTTTAAAGGCTCTGAGAGCAACGTTGCCGCATGATTGGGGCCTACACTGACCAAACAGAATTAGTTTTCTTCTAGGATTAAGATAGCCTTGAGAATTGGTTGCCTCTCCCACTTCTTCTGGTACATTGAGGGGCTCATTTTGGATAGCGGAAGAAGCGAAAATGGATGCATATAAATTCGAAGCAGTTTTTAGATACTTGAGCTGCAAAGAGCTGAAAACCTATGTCTAAACCGAAGTAATAGTTCAGATCTTCTACCCTATTGCCAAGTGCCATGCCATCTACAATTGCATCAACCCCCATTGTACTGCAACTTCAGCAGCCCAAGGGTAGCTTATTTTTCAAATAGCAATCGGGCGATAACTATAAAAATCCAATATCCAATAGATATAAGATTGTTTATCTTTTCATATCGTTAGTACATATTTCCTCAGTCATAAACATGCACATTTGTCTACTTTATGCGGATTCAATAGACTCCTGCCCCTTCGAACCCCTACCACCCCGCAGCCAACCAAGAGTTCATTATATTGCAATCGTCTAGTCCTGCTTTAGCGCCTTCAGTTCGACTTTCAGTTCCTTTACATTTCCCATTTTCCTGATAGTAATGTTCAATAAAAGATGATGTTTTCTTGTTATTTTTCTTACTGTTATTGTTGCTGTAACTACATTTATTGTTGCTGTTGTTCTTTTCGTCCCGGTAAAATGAAAGTAGAGCTCAATTTGCTTGCCAAACTATAAGATTGTGGTACTACAATGGAGCGCTTTCTGGTTACTTTCTCTGTGTGGACTGGAGAAAGTGTTTCATACAAAAATAGTAGTGCGGAAATAAATCTCATTTTGAGAGAAATTTGATTCGCACTTAATGGCGTTTCAATGTTTCTCGGAAATTGTGTGTATGATATCCAACGTCAAATTGTGCCATCAGAGAGTTTCCTTTCGGAGGTGAAGGCACTTGGAATGGAGGAGTCATCGAGGCGTGTTGTGATACTGAAGGATATTACTGATGAGTGGCAATATTTCAATTTAAATGGGATGATGGGGCTATATAGGGTCAGAGGCAGTTGGTATTGATGGGGATCACTCGTCCCTGAGTAGAGGGCAGGAAGATTGGAAATATGTTGGATGTACTTTGATTTTGTCTCTGCAACTCTACTCTGTTTTTGACCCTTAATTTGAGTCGCGATTTAATCCTCTAAAAGTAGAAGACATTCCCCCATCATCACCATCACAAGGATTCCAAATTCTCTCTGCACTCAATAAAGGCCATGTCTCTCGCGGTCATTTAAATTGGAAATAGTTTTACTTCTATTTTCAAGAGGAAGACTAAAACCAGGAATACTACTCTGCATTCCTCCACAGATTTGAAAATTTAGCCCTCCTGTCCCGAATGGCCTTAAGAATTCAGAAGACTTCCTGGTAATTCCAGCTTATTCTAAATGGCGCCCAACGTGGGATTGTTCACAATTTTGACAATATTCTTCTTTGGATTTTAGCCCATTCGGTAGTTGCGTTGGCTCGGTTCACTTTGCTCCAATAACCTTCTCCGCACCGAGCTGATTCCAGTCAACCCGTTGAGGAGCGCCGTTCCCCAGAAATAGTACTCTGCATTCATTCGAGCTTTGAAAATTTGGTCCACATGTCCCGAATGGCCTTAAAAATTGAGAGGACTTCCTGGTAATTCCAGATTATTGTAAATGGCGCCCAACGTGGGGATATTCACAATCCTGTCAATATTCTTCTGTAGTTTTTAGCTCATTCGGTAGTTGCATTAGTTCGATTCACCTTATTCCAACAACCTTCCCTGCACCAAGCTGAATCCAGTCAGCTCGTTAGGAAGTGCCGTTCCCACGTACTCGAGAAGGGCGATCAGACCCGAGGCTGTTGTAAGCACTTATCTGAAGTGGTTCTTGCCACGAAGCCTCATCCACCTGGGGAACCGGGATGGCCCTCTAAGTGCATCCGTTATAGGAGAATTTCTGTAGGATATGCGCTCGACCTGGCTTGCGGATAGCCCTCTTGTGGGAGTTTTATGATGGTTGTGATTATGCCGATATTATGGGCATAGTTCCTTGTGTGCTCAAACATTGAGTTGCGTTGTACAACTCAAGCGCCAAACGCCTTGTAGCGGCAAAAGCATTAGAAAGGCCTTGCATCTGCTGGTATGAATGCTGAACCTGCACTCAAAATAAACTAGTACCGCTGTGCAGGTCATGACCGAGCTCAAATTGTGGTCCCCAAATAAATATGTGTCTGAAAACGACCGTGGGATTATGCCTAAATGGCAGGTACTCACGTTAAACCCTCCAGGACCTTCGTGCTCCAAGAACCAAGTGATAATACCATATTTAGTCCTGTCCTCAGAGGTAAAATAAATCTCCCTCTTTCTAGCTTGCCTCAGTTTCATCACTTCTTCATTTTGTTTGAAAATATTATATACCATCAAGAACTCCCTGACAATCAGCTCTGAGAATATGAGGCCTTTGTACTCGTTGAAAGATCTTAACGGAAGCGTCCTTCGTTGGCTTTATATCAATAATGTCCTCTTTTGTTCGGGTTTGAGAAAATTCTGCTTTGAAAAAGTTTTCTTTCTCTGATATCTCTTAGGAAGGGTACCATTGGCTTCAGTACAGTTCACTGATCCTAAGGTGATAGCTTAACAAGAGCCACGGTTAGAAGAATCAGTATCTCCGATCATTGTCGCGAGTTCATAGAAAAAAAAGGACCAGAATAAACTGGAGATTAAGGTGAAGAAAGCGAGCTAGAAATGTGCGACTTTCTTTTAGGAAATTGGGGAGAGAAAAAGGAACTTTCTTCGCCTAATTCTACCTCCAGAGACTCGATAGCTAAGGGGTTGATCTGGAACTGATACCTTTTCTATAACTTCACCATATACTTAGTCAATAGAGGGGATTCAAGTGGTAATCTTCTTTTTCTTCAGCGTTTGTTCCGTTCACAAGCGGAGTCGGCTCGTCGTGGTCGGTTTCGCCATTTGGTTCTATCAAATGCTTGATTTGGATGCAATCTCAAGGCTTTTGAATCTCCATTCAACGTATCAAGCCAACGTTGTTTCCGCCAGCCTTTTGGTCATTTACCATCGACTTCGATGTTCAGACGTGACCACACCATCAAAGACGCCTCTCTCGCAATTTTTCCACGATCGGTGCAACCCCATATCGACCGCGAATATCCTTGTTTCGAATGTAATCAAAACATGTCACGTCACTAGTCCAAGGCAACATATTTGTCTCCATTACCGCAAGACGCCGTTTATTGCCTTTTAAAGTCGGCCAACACTCAGAACCATAGAAAGCGACAGAACGGACGACATTGCGGTAAATTTTAGATTTAAGACGTTCGTTGATATGTCGATCATAAAGAACACCAGTTGTGGAACACCACTATGAAGATTTATCCTTCTTTGAGCCGTAGCGTCTGCGTCTGCTAATCAAAGATGAAGCCAATAGTAATCGGCGGGTTTGTAGCAGGAAATTTGAAATTTTTGTGAGATTGACTTCATACCACGTGATTCAAAGCATCAACTACGCCAGACTCTTAGCTCGAATGATAAAGCGTTAGAGATCGTGCTTCCGATTTGGCCTCGCGTGTACTATGAAGGCCCATCGAAAAGAGCAGAAGGCGAAGAGAGCGTGTCTTCTCCGGGCCAGAAGTTTTCTCGGGACACAAGAATAGAAAGACTTCAACAAAATTTCCGGGGTTTTGCATAATTTTCACCGGAGCACTGTGCGAAAGGCAAATGGCCACCATCTGGCACTACTTTCTGGTCACAAACTTTGTGTGATATTTATAGCCACATTCGACGCTGTCACTTACTTCTGTTTCAAGGATATATTTGGGGAGTTGACTGCTTCTCTCACTAAATTCCAATTTTGAGGGTTGGGGCTACTTTCCACTTATGGAAATATCCGTGAAGTCAGTTGAGAGAACATCGGCATGCTTTTTGGTTGGTAATATTTTTATCAGGGTTTGAGTGGGAACGGACTTTGGGACATCCATTGCGAAAAGCGCTGTAAGGACATCCGTTGTGAGAAGGGCCAGACAAGTTGGGACTATTATATGTGCAGAAAGACGACACTGAAAATTTCTCTCTATCCAGACAGCAAAAGTTTACCAGAAATGCGGATGGAAAAGATACTTGTTGCTTGCTACATAATTTTGTCAGAAGGAGTCGAATTTTTTACTCAAATCTACAGGACACGTTTTGAGGTGGGGGAGAGGCAAAGTCTCCAAGCACTCAGACCTTAGTGATACATTATACTCGGTGCACAGGACAGATTACTCTGGATGTCCTTCATGGGGAAACATTGAATTCATAAGGCTATTGTAAAGCGTGCTTGCCGGACTTTTTATCCTGAAGCCTTCTATGAGGATGAAATCACCATGGCGGTGGATACATCGATGGCAAATAAGGCTTACGTCATTTTCACTTTAGGAGTCTTCAGCCTGGAAAGCACCGACATAATTCGGGACATACGTTTCCTATGTACCTCAATATGATCATTCCCATCGGAATTATTATTATTCCTTCGAAGGTCGTGATGGTAAAGAAGTGAAGGGGTAGAGCGTCAACTCTTCAATCCAGTTGCTTCTGGTTCAAATCCCAGCCGTCATGAGGGCCTGTGTTCGTCTGGCGTTTGTCTCGCTGCTGTGAGATCATCGTAATTACCTGACAGCCTCGTAGGCCAATAGGGGACTTATCTCCGTTGTCCTTCTTACTGAGAAACGTAAAGCTATCGACAGGCGCAAGGCCGAAAACTTAAGAGAGGCGAAAATCCTGACTGACGGTTTCATCATACGCTGCCTCACCTCTGCCCAAAGAGCAGCACGACCGAAAGTAGCGGCAGGTGGTAATCGCACCATTCCATCCAGCGTCTGACGAGTTGCCTCTGCCCTAGATGGAACCATCAGTCGAGATTTTTTATAAACTTAGATGTTTAGCCCAAAAAGAGGAGTCCGTGGAGCACAAGAGAGGAAGTAAGTTGATTCCCAAGTGGTCCGGTCAGTCATCAAGTGGATACGGACTCAGGACTCCCAGCATCCTCAACAGAAAAATTAAGAGAAGCGGTTGCCCGTTCAGAACGTGTCGGACAACGATGAACACACCTTCTCTTGTGAAAGGTGAGATGCTTTCGTCAGCAGCATTATGCAGACGCAGGAGAGCTCTCTCCAGACAACATTGGCAAGGAGATCTCTGAACTAATAACTCCCTTCCTCCTCTCCCCTTCCTTTGATGAAAGGAATTCCCTGACTTGAAGGCTCCCGAAGCCGGGAAAGCGAAAGGCTAAGGCCCAAGTAATATGTCAAAAGGTTCCAGGCTAGTTCTCTGATGACAGGGAGGATTGTGGTACTGTAACTGGCGAATCCGGTAACTTCAAAATGCTGTAGGCACCTCCAAAGATTTGTGTTTATATTGAGTATCGACCACCATTCTAGTCACCTTTCTCCGGAATAAAGTCAGCTTTCGTTCGATCATAAAATATATCAATACATTTGCCTGTCGTCCTTCATACTGTGGCTTATTTCGAGGAAGTTTTTGGGTCCTCACCAAGCCCTTCTTCCTATTGTTCCCAAGTCTAATTGATTTTTATTTTATCCACAATCTTTTTCCATTCAGAATTTTGTTGTTAACCTCAATCATTTTATTTTTCTTTTGCACCTTTCCTCCAACCATTAAGGTAAGTTTCCATTAAGTCTCTCTGCGTCCATTTTAAAAATTTCCCTATGCTCTCTCCATCTTTTTTTTTATAATTTCCACTAAAAGCACTTTCTACAAACTATCATTATTCTCTCATGAATAGACATCTCTGCTTGCAATTTTGTTTTTATAAATTCTATCTCCCACAATTTTCCCTCCAACCCCTGCAATTCAGCTGCCAACCTGATGATACTAGAGGAGGAGGGGGGCTCATTTTAATAATTCCAGAAAATAAAAAAAAAACTGTTATCTAAAGGATCGTTGGTAGAATGAGAATTTCACCAACTTTCATCCAATCCTTCATGCTTAAAATTCTATCTAAAGATATAGCGCATCTGCTTGATATACAAACAGGAAAGGAGGATGAGAGGGTGAGGGTCGCGAGAGGTTGTGAAAACACACTGTTTGAAAATCTTCTATTTATACGCGAGATATGAAAAAATGTGTGAATATTAAAAATCTATTTGATATTGCGATCCAGAAAGAGATTCTTGTCTTTGAAGAAAAGTTTTAAGATTGTTTTTGTTTTGGTTTTCACGGTACTTTTATTTTCCTTGGGCCTGAGGTAGACTGGTGGGGAGTGTTATTTGATTCTTTATGGAAATTTGCTTTGAGAGAAAGTGCTGGAATACAAGCATGAAATTTAAATTGTGTCTAAACATTTAAGGGTTGTTTTTAATAGAGAACTCTTCTATTAAAAACAACCCTGAACATGAAAATGAAGAAGCACTGGCTTAAGTTTGGTTTGTATCTAGGTTTATATGATTTCCTCTGGCACCAACAATCAATTCCTTTTTTGAACTTTGGCTGTTTGGAGACATGTTTCATTTTTCGGCTTTGGAAAGTACTAATCGAGACCTATCATTTGATACCCCACATGACCATGTTTGGAGAAAACAAAATTGGCACTTCCCTTTTGCATGTATGGGGACCCCCCGCCCAACTAAAATTCGACGTAAAAGGATGTAACTCATCGTATGCGTGAGTCCGCTCCTTCCCACCAAATTTGGTGTCAATCGCTATAACCGGCTCCGAGATAAATGCGTGTGACGGGCAGACAGGCAGGATGCATGGAGTGTATCGCCAAGACATGCGACTCATCGATGCCGAGATGTTATACTTTCCCCAGTAGAAGGCCCAACTGCTGGTGGAATAGTGAGTTATCAGATCTTCGGTCGGCGTTCCATTGGACCAGACGAGCTAGATGCCCGAAGAAACCTGAAGCTGGCTATACAGCGAAGCAAGAGGGACTGCTTCAAGCAACTCTGCGCAGAGGCGGATATACATCCATGGGGCAGCATACGGGGGACACAAACCGGCATCATCAGTCTGCCAGTAGAGATAGCACTCACACTGTTAACAACAGGGAGGGTGAAAATAGGCTGGGTTATGAGAGTTGTCTTAGGGAACATAACAGGTCAAAGCAATGCAGGAGATGCGGAATGAAAGGCCATATCGGCAAGGACTGCAGAGCTGACCCAAATTGCCTACTGTGCAAAGGGAAGGAGGGTGTGGACCATCGGTACATTGCAGGCTTAACACAAAACGCATATGAGGTTGATACAAATCAACCTCAACCACTGCGAGGCGACGCAGGATCTACTCTTGCAAACCATCCGCGAGAAAAATATCGATGTGACCATAATTAGTGAGCCATATCGAAACCACGGGGGTAGCATTTGGGTGAAAAACCAAACGGATCAAGCAGCGCTATGGACTTGTGGAGAACAAGCCTTCGAGAAAACAATGGAGCACCCAGAGGAGGGCTTCATTAGAGCGAAGGTGAAAGACATCCACATCTACAGTTGCTATGCTCCACCCACCGCTACACTTGTCGATGCAAGAGGACGTTGGCCAACCATAATAGGAGGCGATTCTAATGCGTGGCCTGTTGAATGGGGCAGCAGAACAACAGTGGTGAGAGGGCGTGTTCTTCTGCAAGCATTCGCGGAGCTAGACGTGGTACTGGCGAATGTTGGGACGTGATACTGGCGAATGTTGGGACCTCGTACATTTTTACGTCTATAGTGCCTATAGTGGACCTGCCATACGTGAATACCGGTTTAGCCAGTCAGCATGTCAGCGAGAACTATACTCACAGCGACCACCAGGCAATCTGCATGGAAATCAAGAGCGAATCGAGTTCGAAAAAGAATTCTCGCAGAATGCCAGGTGGTATGCTCGGCTGGACAGCGAAAGCTTTTGAGGGGGACACGTTTTTAGGGACGCTCAAACCCAACATATCCCTGAATGGTACAGCTAGAGGAAAATCACCCGCTGGATGACGGAGGCAAGCGACGCTACTATGCCCAGAAGGCGATTGTTCCCCAGTAGACAATCCAACTACTGGTGGTACAACGAAATCGCAAGCTTGCGAGCTGGATGTTTCCGGGCAAGGACGCTCTGCCAGAGGCTCAGGGGAAAATCCGATGGCGACGGTCAACTAAAAGAAGCCATTCGGCGGAGCAAAACTGCTTAAAACAGCTGTGTGATCATGCCGACATAAACCCTTAGTGCGAGCCCTATAGGGTGGATATGAAAAGGCTGCAGAGATCACTCCAGGTCGCCCGTCCGCACCTCCTGAGACAGATTGTTACCACCCTGTTCCCTCACCACGAAAATAGGGGAAGGCAAATTGTTTTCCAGGTAAATGAAGGCATAATACCTACAGTAACTGTGGAGGAGCAGCGAGAAATATGTTGCAGGATCGATGACAACAAGGCCCCAGATTTGGATAGCATACCCAACCGAGCTTTGGAGCTGCCAGTGAAGACTAGGCCCGACCTTTTCGCCAACACCTACGAGGCGTGCCTAAAAGAAAGAATATTCCCTGTCCAGTGGAAAAAGCAAAAGTTGGTGTTGCTTCCGAAACCTGGCAAGCCACCCGAAAATTCAACGTCGTATCGTCCTATCTGCCTGTTGAATACAATGGGGAAGATGATGGAGAGAGTCATCTACAGCTGACTCCTACCCATCGTGGAAATAAGCAATGGTTTGCGGAAACGCCTCTTTGGTTTCTGACGTGCCCACAACCTGGCAAAAGGCGCATTGATTTCTGGCTGCTGCTGTGCCGTATTGGCGCTGGATGTCCAAAACGCATTCAACTCGTTCAACTGGAGCATAATTAAAGGGGCGTTGACTGACACAGGTAATCCCGAGTATTTAGCGAATTTGGTGGAAAACTATCTTTCAGAGAAGACTCTCTGGTACGGGACGGATGAGAGCCACAAAGTGTATATTGTCACAGCCGGAGTACCACAGGGATCGGTGCTTGGTCCTCTGTTGTGGAATATCATGTATAATGGGGTGCTTGCTCTTTCCGTCCCAGAGGGAATTACTATTGTCGGCTTTGCAGATGACCTAACTGTAGTTGTGACAGCAAAGCACCCAGAAGATGTGGAAGTCTAGGCCATGGAAACAGTAAGAGCGGTAAAGCCCTGGCTAGAGAGAGCCGGGCTGACTTTGGCGGACACGAAAACGGAAGCGGCCTTAATAACCAACCGCACCAAAAATAACACTATAAAAGTGAAAGCCGGTGGATATACGGTCCTATCAAAGCCGTCTATCAAATACCTGGGGATGATAATTGGCACTTGCAAAAATGTTGCCGAATATTGGTGGGCCGAAACACTTTCGGAGGTTGTTTTTAACCGGAGTGGTGCGTTCCATCCTGCCCTACTCGACACCTGTGTGGGCAGAGGCGCTTGCAAACTCTCAAAGACAGAAGCAGGTGAACTTGGTTTACCGGCTGATGGCTTTGAGGGTTTGCAGTGCCCTTAAAACCGCATCAGATGAGGCAGTATTCGTCGCGGCAGGCATGATCCCCGTCGACATTCTGACAAAGGAATTGAGTGTGCTGTATCATGAAAGATGTATGGCGGGGCACACAGAGCATAGAAATGCGGCAAGGTCAGAGTCACATGATCTCTGGCAACGCAGATGGGACGAGTCTACGAAGGATCGGTGGACGCAAAAGCTCATTCTTAACATTAGGGTGTGGCTTGAGCGGAAGCATAGGGAGATCAACTACCACATGACGGTGGTTGCTACAGGCAGTATCTGCACCAGTTTGAGTTGGATGATTCTCCGAATTGTTCTAGATACGGTGGCATATCGGAGGACCCACAGCATGTGATGTTTCTCTACCCAAGAATTGCAATGGAGAGGAGGAACCTAAGCCAAGTGTTGGACAGGAGTGTCAGCCCGGACAACTTAGTTCCGATGAGAACTGGCTTATGGTTTGCTCCGCAATCGTGTAAATACAGGAGAACTTGGTGAAGGAACAAAGAACGAGGAAATCCGAAAGGAGAAAAAAAACGAGTGCCAAAGGGCAAAACCTACTCCGCAAAGTAATACCTAAATGAAGGTCCCGCAAGGCTGGGGCTGGAGTGACCGAGCGTGGTTTTCAGTGTGTGTGAACCCCACACGCGCCTGCTGTAGCTCCGGCATTTGTGCGCGAAACTGGTGCGGACATATCTTTTTAAGATTTTGCACCTCCGTGTACGAACAAAAAAAAATATGTCGTTGTAATACCCCCAGTAACTATGGAAGAAGTACTGGACATTTGCGGTAGGCTGAGAGACAACAAAGCGCCTGGCCTCGATGGTATACCAAACAAAACGCTCTAGCTGGCCGTTAAGTCAAGGCCATACATATTCGTAGAGTTGTTTGAAGCATACTTGGCGGATGGGATCTTTTCTGAGACATGGAAAAAATGAAGGTTAATGTTGTTGCCTAAACGTGGTAAACCTTCTGGTGAACCATCTTCCTACAGGCCTATATGTCTATTGTACACTATGGGGAAAATGTTGAAGCGAAACAGATTGCTCCCGGCTGTAGAAAGTCTGGGAGACTTATTAGACCGACAATTCGGATCAGATCAGCAGTCGACGCCATCAAACTAGTCACCGGCTTAGCTGAAAATGCGATGCACGGAAGGGGTGGCATTAGCAAGTATTGTGCTGTAATTACCCTTGACGAGCAAAATGCGTTCAACTCTGCCAGTTGGAACCTTATAAGGAGATCATTGACGGCGATTGGTGTACTCAGTTACTAAACTGCGCTAGTCAACAGCTGCTTAACAGATAGAAGGCTCTGGTACGGCGCAGACAATGGAACCAAAGAATACCTTATTTCCACGGGTGTTCCACAGGGCTCTGTGATGGGACCGCTATTCTGGAACAGCATGTATAATGATGTCCTCAACGTCCCAGTTGCTAGCGAAGTCACAATAGTGGGTTATGTAGATGTGTAATTATATTCTTCCGAAGCAATCACTGCTACAAAGAAGTGTCTGAAAGATGCAGGTTTTGCACTCACGGAGGAGGTGCTTATTACGAATCGGTGTAAGGAAACCACTGCTCGTATCAGAATGGGGAAATATATCACTTCCAAGCCAGCAATTAAATACTTCGGAGAGATGATAGATGCGAGGCTGTATTTCAAGTAGCACTTACAAAATGTTTCCACCAAGGCGTCTAATATTAGCATGGCCCTGGCAAGGGTGCTGCCAAATGTTAGGGACCAGCGATGCACTCGTAGGCTCCTTATAACTAGAGTGGTGAGCTCTATACTGTTTCGCCAATTTGGTCAACTGTATTGCATACCGCATGCAATGCTCAAAAGATGAGCGTAGTGTATAGAAAGACCGCCTTAAAAGTGTGCTGTGGTTATAGAAGTGTCTTGGACGAAGCGGCCTATGCAGTAGTCGGAATGATGCCGATCGACATTGAGATGGCACGTATCTATGATGGACCCGATTCTTCCTCTAATCAGCAAATGAAAAACGCCGAAAGGGAGGAATCGCTAAGTATGTGACAGCAACGATGAGAACAGGCGAAAAGGGTCGATGGACCTAGGGATTGGGGTGGACGCAAAGACCTCTATAGGTTTAAACTGGACAGTTCACCCAACTTTACCAGCTGCGACGGTATTCCGGAGGACGCGGGCTATGTTTTCTTCCATTGTCCTAGATTCGCTAAGGAAAAGAAGGGTCTAGAGGAGACATTGGGAGGAACACTAGCACAGGAAAATATAATTGGGAAAATGCTTGCATGCCAGGAGAGCCGGAATGCAGTGGACGACATAGTAGGGCGGATCCAGTGCAGATTAAGAGAGGCAGAGGAGGCAGGAAAGCCGCGGTTGCGAATGCAATCGATGGGCGAAGGGAGAATTTAGGGCCATTTCCACTCCGCGACGAAATACTTTGTGGTGGTTCCGTGGGGAAGAGGACAGGAGTTAGGGGGTCGTTTTAGTGGGTAAAAATCCACATTGCATAGAACTTTAAAAATTGGCTAACTTTAAACCGATTTTCAATGAATGCGCATCCACATCCCCCCAAGAACCGAACACGCCTTCAATCACAAATAATTTTCAGCACCGCATTCACCATCCATTTTCCGTTCCGTAATATTTCCAACCCCAAAAATTCACTCGCTCCAATATAGCCATATCTTTTGAATTTATACTTCTGTACGTGGTGCACGAGTTAATATTATTTTGATATGTCGCCTATGCTTCAGGCAACGGAAGTAGGCTGGAGGGTGAGGTGACTTTTTAATGTGGTTTAAAAGAACGTACATTCGAATGGGGGTTGTACACGATGGGGGTGACATCTTGAAAATTCCCGGAGGACTATTTTTGTGTAATTTACTCGAACCGTAGAGGAAATATATTGCCCGCGCTACAGTTTATTTTTGTGGCCTCCGGGGAAGTGAAGCCACCCATCGTAGCGTCGACGGGCAATGTTGCTCTCTTAGTCAGCGCTTGCAGCCAAGCGAGGCAAATTTGTTCCATTAGGCCTGAGCGGTGAAAACTACCCTTTAACGGCTTGTATTATGAAGAGGGAGAATCATTCATTTCCAGCAGGAAGGTAGTGCCAAGCGAATGTTCCCCAAACATGCAATCACACCTGCAGTTTTTTTTCTTATGGTTCCCAAGAAGAGTCTCGGAAGCAAGCATGCATGAGTAATTCCTTAAAGAGTTGGGCATGCATGAATGGGCCCAGCTAGCTTTGATGTTTGGTTTTCTAGGAAAATAGTATAAAATTGTCACCGAAATGTCTAATTTACGGTTGATTGTCCCATACGTTATTGCAATTTTATGGAGGTATGACGGTCTGAATGGTTCGGATTATGAGCGCCTTGTGAACACTGAAAAAACATGAGATTCGCCCCTCGAGATTTAAAATCTCATTAAATTGCCATCATGATGGTGGTGATGCCGGAGGGAATAAACGTTTTCATTCATTTTCACATAACATCCTCTGTATGGAGTGGAGAGAGATTGCAACGAGGGTCCGTGGAGTGAGGGCCTTTCAATATTTTAAATCATTTTTAATCGGAATGGTTTGACTATCAATTTTCATTTACTGACACCAACTGACATTGCGGGAAGACTAATTTTATGAGGGCTTCAAGCTAATTTGACCAATTTAGTAGGCTCCAGGCTGTCTGTAATGTGATTTCCGTGTGAAACTAATTACTCTGTGTGGGGTCATTTAATTTAATACCAGATAAGGGAGGTAGTCCCAAAACCATGTTCAAAAAATGGCCGCCTGTCAAAAATTTCCAGGAAAGGTTTTTATCAAAAAATCTGAACAATATTCTCGCAGTTGTAACTTTAATAAAATGAAGTATAAAAGGAGTCCTTGGTACTTTGAACCCTATTAATCTTTGAGTCCGGAACGGTTGAAAGCTTCTGAATTTCAGGTAAATGAATTTTCCCTTAATGGAATACCCTCATAATGTTGGGCTCATTTATAAATTACAACCATTCGTAATGCGAAAATTTTACACCATAATTAATTTATATTAAAATAATTCTGAGCTGAACTGGAAACTTTCCAGTGACTCTCTCCGAAATGGCTATTTATACCTCATAAATCCCCGCTCATTATTAATTAAACGATACCTTGCTTTTTAGTAGTCTGTCAAGACTGTCGTCCTCCAGACATTTCCCATCCTTTACATAATAATTTGCTATTTGCCATCATAATTTCTGCAAAAAACATATCTTCTTTGCAAAGACCTAAGCAGGTATCATCTGAATTAGGACGTGAAGGACGAGCATAGGTACATCTGCAGAGCGGGAGATACCTTGGCAGCGATATTATATGGAAAATTTATGACTCCCAGCAATCGGTCCTGAACTTGGGGCTCGAATCCAGGGTAAGGTTGTTGTCATTCTGGGAACAACTTAAACCTGAGCACACACAAACAGGACATTGACTCATGTCCTTTGAATCGGCCAAGAAAACGAGAAAAGCCTGGGGGGGTGGTACAGCGGCGGGAAGCCAATAGATTAGCCAGCGCAGAGTAGCAACTGCGGGCATTTATTTGAGAGAAATATGAATTTGACTGTTTCGCAATGTCATGGCAACATAGAAATATTTCGGAATTTATTATGCCTGTCTTACCTGATCCCTCCTATGAGTTACCTGAATCGTTTGCTCTTTCGTCCTTTGTTGAGCTTTCTCGGTACAACAGAGTTGACTGTGGAACGAGAGGAATTTTGTAAAAGAAAACGTTTACTGTTTTTTGCGTCTTTTCCTTTTTTGATGATATGAATTTCTTATTTTATTTAGGTTCACGGACATTTTCTTTTTCATAATTGGATTTCATTTTTCAGAAGAAGTGGGCATTGAATGAATAAAAATCCAGACAGGGGACGGAGAACTTTGTATATTTTTCCTTATACAATAGCAACATTTGGGGAATTACTTAGGAGATGAAGACATTTACACAAATTTAGACAAAAATTCCCTGAAATTCATTACTTATTTGCCGAACTAATCGCATTACGACGACTTTGAGCTTTATTCCAAAACGCGTCAACTTTTTGACTTAAGAAGATTTCAGGAAACATGGACGCCCTTCGAAATTTTCGGTTTAGACCGTACATATCTTTGCCTCTTTTCCTGACTCTCTGTGTTTTTCATTGGAAATTTATCTTGCTCTTTCGACGGATATACATGGAGGGGCCATTTTTCACCTTCGGAAGAGGACAACCAATCCAGCAAGTTGCAAAAATGTTATTTAGATATATTCCCAAATAATAAATTCAAATTGGTCACCCTTTTTCTTCCAAGTTTTTTAAGGGAGGACTACAATGTAGAGGGTCAAAATTGGTCTTAAACAAATCTTCATTTCTTCCCGAACAAAACGCAGGCACTCCGGGTGCTGAATTCAAAAAATTCCCGCCACTACAGTCGTTTGTTTGCAAGTGCGCGTCATTTGTTTTGATCTTTCTGCTTGCCAGCTGGTCCGCTGCGGGTTGGCTGGCACGCATTCGCTTCCCTTGAGTAAGTAAGCCAAGGACGGAAACTTTCCCGCATGGCGGGGATTCTACGTCTTTATAAAGCAAAAATAAGCGAACTAGGTGTTCGTGCTATTTATTAAAAGGCTGCTGTTATTGTTTATTGACAACTGTTTGGTTAGATGGTTGACGTTTGTAAATTACCTTCGTTTTGGCAAATTGTTATTATTCCATGAATAACAAAAATGTCCGAAGTTCGTTCCATCGATCGGAAAAAAACTAAAACAAGCAACCAACGCCCTGGACGCTCCAAAAAGGAAGAAAATTCTACGAGGATCAAAATTCCAAGGACGACGTGAAGGAAACTAATCAAGCTCAAACTTCAAAGTCTGAACAAAGCTGCTACAGAAGAAAAGGAGAAAACTGTACTCAGACCAGGTTATAAGCTAGGAGACATTGCAATTTCAATTGATGGATACTGGATGAAGAGAGGATTTTCTTCTTTATTTCTTTTTTTTTTATTCTTTTTAACTATGAAGGGAGCAGTGGAGAAATGTTTTTTACACACCAAACGGTTTTGTGACATAGATTTGGCCAAGGAGGGGCTAGGAAGGATTTTTTTTTTTTGTTAAATGAAGAAAAAGATGTGTCCAATAATTCTATTTGAACAAAAAGTACCTAATTTACCAATTTTAGCCTGGATTTACTTTCGAAAGTAGATCTGATTTAGACGCTTCTACACTGTACTCCCCCCTTAACTCCCGATGAATTAAGAACTGAGGTTATAAAAGTCAGCTGGTCCCGCGATAAACAGGCAGCCAAGACTTCCTTCACTTGGACCGCATCGGTTTTTTGACAAATTAACAAAAGTGTAACTCGTATCCTTTAGGATATTAGGATATAAGGGAGATAAGGGAAACATAGCGAGTCAAAGAAACTCAAGAAGTTCCTTTTTGGTGACGAATTCCGGTTAGGATTTTTTTTGTTTAGGAATTGAGGAGTCCTAATCCCACATCTACTTCATGTTGGACCGGACCCTATCCAAAAATTTCTAGCTCCGGCCAAGCTTTGGTCTGAAGTTCTGGAGGATTTACGTTCGATATAATTCGCACTCACGGTGTGTTTTACGAATTATAAAAAGTAGCGTATAACACCTACAAATCTTCTCGGTCACACTCCTCCCAAATCAGAGGTGAGGCAGCGTCTGGTGGCTTATCCCTGCCGTTGTACGAAACCGTAAGTCAACTTCGTCTCCGTTCAATTCCCGGTTAAGATATACTTCATCGTAGGATAACGAAAATGTGCTGGACACCAACCTTCAACCAAGTAGACTATGTCGAACGGATTCGCCGGCACCAAATTCGTGCATCGGTAGAAGTATTGTGCATTTTCAACATGTGTCGAAACTCCAGAAATGGATACCAGAACCCCTCTCTTTTTCTTCGACATAAAGCTCTACTTTTTCTAGGCAGACTCGTTACCAGAGGCATGAAATACATCACATACAGTAATGTCGTGCGGAAGCAAGCCTATATGCAACTCGTTGAACGCCGCCTCTCCGTGGTAAAATACCTTTTTCATAGAAAGGAGATGGGCGGATATTCGCGAACTAGTGTCCTACGAACTTTCCTTTCGTGATCAAACGATTGCTATTGAAAAACTATCATAAAAACGGCTTTCATAATTGAACAGTAGCTAAACAAACTTGAATGCGCCCTCTGGATTCCACCTTTTTCATCATTATCCTCGTTCTAGAACTACTGCCCCTCTAGGACTTTGACTTACCAAAGGCAGTGCCCTTCAGATGTCTCAGTCCAATGATCACGCCCTCCAATTGGGAAGCCCGATGTACATTCCTCTTCGATAGCAATAATCCAACACTTCCTAGCTGTCCCCATTACCTTTCGACCTCCTTCCTGTAGCCTTCGCAGTTCCATAATGGTGAAACCTTCCAGGTTGCCGAATGGATCGTACAACTCATAATTCTACTCCCTTTGGGATTCTTGCTTTGTTTTTGACTTAATGTATGTCCTACCAAAATTCATTTAATTGAATAGCCCCGTGCTGTTCACTTGGAGGTTTTCGATAAGGTGCCCTTGGTCAAGCTCGCTTTGCTTTGCTTGTAATCCTTTGCCAGACCAATGGACAAATTGGACAAATTGTTTCTTCCCCGGCCCTTGTGGTTTTCACAGCTGCAGATTATCTAATTCCGAGTTCAGGTTAATGACTTTTACGGCTGTCGGAGTTGCCAGGAAGAACATGGATTGTGTTGTCCGACTCAACGGACTGGATCTGCCCTATTGAAAGATTTATTGCGGATCCTCAAACTATTTTGCTACTGGTCTCGCGAGGATATCGAACTTATCACTCTGGACAACGAAATTCCGAGTTATTTACTTGCTGATGTATGTTTTAAGACAAACCACACCAGATTCCTTATTCTGTCACTTTGACAAATGTGGCAGTATCCCATAAACAGAAATAAAAAATTATTTGCCCACCACAAGCTGAGCTTCTTACATTGTAGACGATTTGAGTTTCACATCTTCCTTGGCAATTGAGAGAGCTGTTCCATAGCCGAATAGAAAACTTTGAATTCTTCGCGAGAGAACAAGCCGAGGGCTCTACGGTAGCGTTTTTTTGATCCTTAAAAAGAGGGACATAAAGACCTCAGAAAATTTTTCAAAAAGACACTGATTTGTGAACCAACACATGGTCTGGGCCGTATGGCGCCAATATAAAGAAAAGGATCTATCTAGCTGCCAGGCGTCTTCAGGCTTCAGATGAAGATACTTCAGAAAGATTCTTCTGAACGAAGGATTTGCGCACTTCTGGCAGGCGTTGTCAGATTCGGAAAAGAAGCCGAACGATGCAGACAGGAGGACGTTGAAAAGGGAAGGGAAAAGGGATATATAATGGACTTAATATATGAAGTCTGAATGTTTGAAGCTTAAATCTTCTTGCCATTTAAGCAGTCTGAATGTTGTGTTGTTTGCTATACCTCTTCACCATCTCTGCAATAAGCACCATGTATCTGCATTTTAGCCACGCACAAACGTAAACTAACATTTGCTGCCGTCTCTCGCATATGGTTTAAATCCCCTTTGAACGTCAGCTTGGCATCGTTCGTAACCGACATGCATTTAATGAGTGATTTTGACGCACCACCGTGATCACCAACTCTTTGATTGGTAATGAGAACTGCTTGCCAACGAGTCATCGACCAGTGGTCGAAGGAACCCATACTATCGCTCAGATAGGCTTCTCCGTAACCTGATGAACGAAAACTGCCTTTTTTGTACCTACATCATCTCCAACATCTCCCATACAGTGTCCTCAAAACAGAGAGCGACATGGAGACATGGTTTTAGGAGCTTTGGAGCAAAACAAACTTCTAACTTTTCCAGTTGCTGAGAACACTTTTTCCGAGAGAAAGAATTCAACTCCACTTCGCATTCTAGACTTTGAACTTCGCCGACGAAATTCTTTTATCCTTCGACGCTGTTCCCAAGCGTGCCCTATACTTATTCGAAGAATGGATCAATCAATCGGAGGAAGAAGGCCTCACTGTACAGAAAACTGGCCTTCACATGCATGATGGAGTTTTAGTTCACATTCAGAAATGTATTTTACAAAAGAACCTTCGGGACAGCAAAGAGCAACCCCCTCTCACTATTGCTATGGGAGGTATTTATGGAGAATCTAGCGAATGAACTCGAGGAGGCTGACACACTCCCGAGATTCTGGATCAGAGATCTGGACGACCGGGAAATCAGGATAAGGTTCTTTGATAAGGGCGTCCTCAATTGAGAGTTAAGCGAGTTAAACCGGAAGATCGAAGTCGAGGATATGATGGAGGTTTACTTATTTGTCAAATGGCCACCAAGATACCAGGAAAAGCATCTAAACGAAACGAAACGATTCACAAGATCGTAACATTCAAAATTTTAAATTTTTTTCGTAATGTTTCACCCCGCAACCTGCTGAGTGAACCAGTTTATATTTCTTTTTATGTATTTTTTGTATTATGTTTGAGTGACTGGTTCATCGATCTTCTTGGAAGTGTGGACTTCATACACCCAAAAATGAAAGCGCCTCTTCTTTTTCTTGTGACCTATGCACTGACTGTTTCGCCTTCTAGTCGATTGGTTCGATGTTTCCTGACCTACACTTCGATCGTAGCCTCTTTTTGAAATGTCATTGAGTCGCAGTCCAGATTCAACTACTATTGATGCTGATATTATATGTATGCCTCCTGCCTTTATTTGTGTCACATAAGGTACTTATCGTTTCTATCCTATATTCCCATTTTCTTCATCATTTGATAGTAAGATGATTCTTCAATTTCATTATCATGTGCACATGATTAACATACAACCACGGGAACTAGTATAAAGCCAAACACATTCAGGTAGGAGGTTACCAGAATACCAACCCTAGGCACGATATAAAGAAATTGACGTTCAACCAAAGATATCCTGACGTCGGTGTTAGCAGGACTTAACTACTAATACTCAGGGGGACATCAAATCGTCTTCAGAAAAACTAATATTAGCTGAAGGAGATTTAGTTCTTTTATTCGAAGGTCTTCTCAAGGATTGGAAATTGTAATGATAAAAAATCAGTTTAAATTCCCCCTCCCCCCTCCTTTAATTCTGGGGGTCTCTCTCTTCATGAGATTAAGGGCTTTTTCGCAACTGCTCCAAAATGTAAGTTTCTGATTGGAACAGGTACCAAATCCTAAATAAGGGCCCCGGAATAGAACGAAAATAAAATTCTGAGTGGAAACTTTCCATCAAACTTTGTCAATATCTGTTAAAACTAACTCCCCCCTAGAATGGAAACGAGTTGAGCTAACCAGAACTCCGCCAAAAAAGCACCAAAAAAAAGATAAATGTGCAGGTTTAGCGCAAACGTAGGTGGCAGTGATCATCCACCAATACGTCAGATAGAAGGAATTATCTGTTCTACTCCATATATTCTGAAAAGATTTCAGTGACCACGATCACTGCCTTACAGCAGTTGGTGCCAAGTCGCTCTGAACTCAATTGGCACCGGAGGGTGGATTGATCTGGTAGAACCCTAATCAGGGAGTCAACTCGAAAACCACGTCGAGATACGTTTTCTTTCAACCAGATAAATTTCACATTTACTGGAATCAATGGCAACCTAATACTTCGTATAGCCCGGGTCTATTATCAGAGAAGGAGGGTCCGCTGAGGGATGTTTCCCTGTTCCTATTTTCGATCTTCTCTTTTAGGTGAAGAGGGCCGAGCTCTCTACCTTAACGTCTATTCCTTAAATTGGCAAATGTCCCATCTACTTTTTGTGATCACGCACTAAATTCATATGCTTCTGGCATTTTAACTCAAAGATACAAATTTCAACCTTCTGACACCTGACACCTTTGGCAAATCTCTGTAATTTTCAAAATTGGCATTCACCGCTCATCATAAAGTAGACTGAAAACAAAAATCTAGGTTTGATGTTCATGATCATATTTGGTAGTAGTTCAACCCAAAAAATTCGGCGAAACAGGTACCTCCTGTAGGAGGTAAGTAGGTAGGTATCAGTGGCCGCCCCGAGAAGCCCAATTAACGTTTGGTGCGCGGTTTTGATGCCACAAATTCCTAAGGCCGTGACTGTTGTTACGGTAGCAGAAAGGCAGAGTCCAGCCAGCTCGGATCTTCAGACCCAGCCCGTAGCATCCACAAAGGAAAGCAGCTCTCCACCCTGCAGCTAGAAATCTCTCTGAGGTCCCCAAAGAATGGTTTACCCAGTGTTCACAGCCCGACTCTAGCCAGAGCCCAGCAATCGCAGAGAAAGTGCATGAGGGTTTCCCTTCCGTGTCCGCAGCTTCGGCAATGCGAGTTGTATGGTATGCCGAGCCTAGCAGCATGGTCCCCTATGGGCCAGTGCCCCGTGGAGACCACCGTAATCTTGAATGCATTTGCACGCGTCTGGCACAGGAGCTCTCGTGATCGGGCTATGTGGGCCAAATTCTTTTTGACTTGGCACAACTTGTAAGCCTTCGCCATCTCAGGGCCGCGGCTGCTAGGTAGTGCGAGTAGACTCGGCCCCTGACAGCCGCCAGCGGAACACCGACTGGATTCGCCGAAGGACTACCAAGAGCAGAGCCTTGTCTAGCCAATCCGTCAGCCCGCTCATTCCCCTCTATGTCCCTATGCCGACTTTGAGCGTACCGCCCAAGACGATTAAGCGCGTCTCTGCACTGCCCCACCAGCCGGGAAGATGTCGTCGTTGAGTACAAGGCCTTGATGACCGCTTGGCTGTCGGTTAGAATGGCTATGTTACGCTTGGAGCTCGAATCACGCTCCAGCCATAGACAGACTTCCAATATCGCTAGTACTTCCGCCTGGAATACACTGACGAAACCTAGGAGAGCATACGACTTGGATACACCGTGTGTATTCGATAAAACACCCGCGCCGACTCCATAGGCCATCTTTGATCCGTCCGTAAAGAATACTGTATCATATCTAGCAGCACGCCGCCGGTCTCCCACTTTGCCCTTGTTGGAAGGTCCACAGCAAAGTTTCTCGTGCAGTTCAGCTTGCGTGTGTCATAGTCCGTGGGGGATGCCCAGATTTCCCGAGGTATTTCATCTAGGATGTTGCTGTGGCCGTAGGACTTCGCTGCCCAGCATCCGGGCTCACGTAGTCTGACGGCACTGCATACTGCAACATATTTAATGTGGAGGTCTAGGGGGAGGAGATGCAGGAGTACATTGAGAGCATCTGCCGGGCAGGACTGCAGAGCCCCAGTAGCACCTGCACACGCGGTTCTTTGAATCCTATTAAGCTTCGTTCTATTGTACTTTTTCTTCAAAGCTCCCCCTGTAGGAGACCATTTTAATTTTTTAAGGACCCCAACACAATTAGTTCACTAACCATCAATACCAAGACCTCACCTAGACTGTATTATCCCATTCCAACCTGCACGAATTTTATCCATTAACATTTTGGTGTAAACAACTTGTACGTGACATGGCTACCATTA
Source organism: Hermetia illucens (assembly GCF_905115235.1). NCBI lineage: Eukaryota > Metazoa > Arthropoda > Insecta > Diptera > Stratiomyidae > Hermetia > Hermetia illucens. The sequence continues at coordinate 174,982,756 of NC_051851.1, forward strand.
CTCTTCCATGTCAATAAAGGACATCCATTCAGCCTCATAAAAAAAAATATCCCCAACAGATATAAGTCAGTTTTACGACACTCCATTGAAGGGAACAAAAAAAATTCTAATTGAAAGTTCGTCTTCTAATCAAATCAAGGCTCCGACAGTTAACGTCCTTTTCACATTATGTCCAGGCTAAGGCTACTCTTCCAGATGGTTGGATTTTTCTTCGTATCTCTTTGATTAGTGCTCTTCGGGAAAATCAGGAGATTTCGTTTCGCATCCTCGAAGATGAGCCCGTAATAAACTTCTTTTCACTTTACTGAACATTTAAAAAGTTCCAGGATTTTTTTTGTGTTTTGGTTGAGAAACACAAGTCAATGAGTCAAGGAACTAATTTTCCTTTAACAAAAGGACGAAACCGTTTTGTTGAAAATATAAGATTGCATAGCAGACTTTGTTGATTCAAATAAAGAAATTTGTTTTGATGCTTTGCTACGGAGGAATCTACGCGGGGTTTTTTCTCATCTCTGAAGGATCCCAGGACAAAAGGCGCTCTACAAAAAATAGGACACTTTCCAGTTTATTTCCTTTCATCTCAACGTTACTTTGGTATCCTAGCCATACGCTTTTAATAGGAAATTGTCGCATTTTTTCGCCGTTTAACTTGGCAAAGATAAATCATAAAATTGTTGACTACGATGTTGGATTTAAGTTGAAGATACTTCATTCCCATTTAAGGATGTACACGAAGCGTATACATCTCGGCCAAAACAAAACATCATAAACTTGTCCCAACTGAAAACCCAAGAGAGCCATGTTTTATATTCCTTGTTATTCTGTTGGAGGCGATGAGGAGAGAAAAACGACTCCAAGAATTTGTTCTCAGTCTCCGTTTATTGTACGTATGCGGAGAACTACTTGCTGTATTTGAGTAGATCCCATTTATCCTTGTTCAGACATTTAGGGTTGAATGCTCTTGGCTTAGTTGGTACTTTGACCGAACAATCGCACAGAAAAAAAAACATAACAACAGTCACGAAACTTCTGGAGCGTAGCCTTGCAGGAGTGAAGCAAAAGAAGTCCTGCTCAAAGTTCCGAGACCCTTAGATATTCCGGCATTGGGGTGGTTTTAATCATTGCCATCATATATTCAGAATGTTGTCGGTGGCAATTCCTATTTTGCTGATAGATGCCTTATTGGACCATGTTTTCAGGATAAATTGGGAATTATTGACAATGAAAGTTTTATGGAGAGGCATAAACAGGGAAAGGATACGTTATTTGTCGTGATTTTATGGCGATTGTGCTCTTTGGATCGTGAAAAGATTAACTTGGACCCACGGAAAAAAGGGTTCATTAAGGACCTTGTAATGATTCCGCTAGAAATGATATTCATTTATCGCTAATTAGTTAGCGTCATTCGAATCATATCCTCCCAGTTTTCCACCGACAACAGGCAGGGAGGGAACAGGATACAAAAAAGGACTCGTCTCTGAAATTGAGGAAACTACAAAATCAATTCAATTTAGTATTCAATTATCGACTACTTTCATCAAAGTGAACACACGAGCGGACAAAATGGGGACTGGGGGGGAGGAGGACGACGGAAGCAGGAGTGGGGTGGGCTATAAATTCAATTTTCAACCATTTCCCCCACTTGAATTCATAAAGCATGGTATTTATTGACTCTCTATCAGTCAATCAGTTAGTCATTCACTGATAAAGGACATAATTCAAAAGATTTTAATTTAATTTTGTGAAAATTCAACTGTAGCCATTGGTAAGGGAGATAGGGCGAGGTCAATACTCCAATTTGAAGAGGCAATGTTACATTGCGCCCTTACGTTTGCTTTTGATACTTCCACCGGATTTGCCTGGGGGTGTTGTGTACTTTACTGTCCTATCGTTTTCAGCTCTCCATATAGGTGAGTGGATGTGATTGGGTATGGTCATTAAAATTGAATATCTGCTCATATGTGAGTGGTTTTCTGATAGTAAATATTGAGTTTGCCTGTCCAGAGTCGTTTCGTGGAGAGAAAGAGAGTGCGATGTGATGTAGTGGTAATTAAAATCTAATGATCATGTTGCCCATTAGTTAATGCAAATATTAAAGGGATTATTTGGGATGGTTGAATACAGAAGAAAATCTGACTTTGGCAGGACCATCTTTCTAATCTTTTCGAGATCTCTATACTCTGGGAGTGAGAGCAAGTTAGACTAGATGGCATCATGGTAAACAGAGGGTCTACATTTTAGATACATCCTTGTTTTTGGGTGTAAGTAAAAAACTCTTACAATTTGACATTAAAAAAGGAGAGAGGTGGCCTTCACAAAAAAATAATCTATGATTAACGACAAAAGAGTTAATCGGGGTTAACAACTCATGATTAGTCTAAACTAGGCGACTAATGACAAATTAATCAGAATAATAATCTATGATTAACGACAGAAGAGTTAATCGGGATTAACAACTCACGATTAGTCTAAACTAGGCAACGAATAATAAATTAATCAGATTAATAATCTACGATTAACAACAGAAAAGTTAATAGTTTAATAATAATAAAGCTGCCGCCGAGTTGAGTCAAGGGGTTGTAAAAAGCAACTCATTATCAACTCGATAGTTGTAAGACAAGCAACTAGAGGCCAAAGAAAGCTCTTTAGTTCCTATATCGATTATGCCAAGGGTTTCGATGACGTCCCGCATACCTGGCTAATCCATATCCTACATCTGTGTCGCATTGATCCGAATAAAGTTTTTGGCGACAGTCATGGAAGGGTGGCATACCACATTATCAGTGGTTATCTGAGGGTGCTAATACTTCAGAGCGCATCCGTATACGGAGGGGCATCTTCTAGGGGGGATTTGTTGAGTCCCCTTTGGTTCTGTACAGCATTAAACCCCCTTTCATGGCTACTGAATGATGCCAGAGGGCATGATTTTGCAAAAAAGTATGGCCTACGTGCTAAGTGCGAACCGACACACTTGATGTACTTAGATGACATCAAGCTGTATGCCGGTACTACCGACCATCTTAAAAGTCTGTTGCGAATAGTAGACATTTTCAGCCGTGATATTTGGATGGGGTTTGGATTAGACAAGAGTCGAATCCAAGCCATCCGCAAAGGTCATCACAAGCCGCATGCCGGACATAGCATTGGTGACCTCCACATCGAAGCTATGACCGAGACAGACTTCTACTACAAGTACCTAGGAATTCTGCAAGGAACCCATGCTCGAGTTGGTGATCTGAAGGATGCTCTGCTGTCTGAATTCCTGCGACGTGTAAAGCCGGTACTGAGATCGCATCTCTCGGGGAAGAATAAAATAAGCGCATGGAATGTATTCGCTATCCCTTCACTGGCTTATGCATTCGGAATATTGCTGTGGACGAAGATCGATCTGGAAAACGTCCAAGTTATTGTAGAAGGCATTTTGCTGCATTAGTTTTCCAGGCCCCCCAAACTGTCTTGATGCTGAGTAAATGTGACGATTAGAAAGCCCCCACTCAGTAACCGTACAGATAGTCCTTGAATCTTTCTGTTTTTGACTGCCTTACAGGATCCATTTGAAACATCTCATCCTATACAATTAAATGGACAAACTTCGCTAATCCAAAAGGAAAGACAAGAATTTCGATCCGCAAGTCCATTAAACACACCGGACGTATTCTAAATCCAGTATTCCAAGAAACGAAGAAATCCAAATTCAAAATCTTATCCGTCCTTTCCTTAATACCGTAATTTAATTCTAATTCACTCTCCTGAAGCTTCACGAAAAACATCGTACAAATAGAAAACAACATCCAATATCCGTCCTGTAAGGAAAATCCCTTTAATCCTTGGTAACCAATCTCCTGTTGTTACGCAAAAAGAACATCTCTTTCAACTTGTATCAGGGACATGACTTCATACTCTATGTCTACCTATACCTATCAGCCATTTTTTTTTTGCTTTCACTAACTAAACTACAAAAACAAAACCTTTAAAAATGTATTCACAAAACTGACACAAGACAAGTAAAAAAGTAGAATCCTTCATGAGGGGATGGATGAAAACCATTTTCCTAATTGAAACGACAACGACAACAATAATATTTTGATAGGCTAAACCATGTCCTGCGATCCATCTTCGTATTTTTGCAGTCACACATTCATAAAACATGGCGTTCTTGTGGGAAGAAGGTAGATAGGATGGTGTGGGAAATCGCGAAGCCATGGCTTCCTTTTTTCTTCGTCCTTTAAAACATTTTAGAACTAGGTTATGTCCCCATGACGTTGGGGATGAAAATTGAAATCAGAAGACTCGGAATCGTATAAGAACTTGACACGAGTTGACGAGTTTGTTTTGCAGAGAGGCAAAAAAATGGGTGGCTCAAAATGTGGAATGTTTACGTCTTAGCGAGATTTGAATCAGTGAATGTCGTCGGATTTATTGAGTGTGCCTGCAGGCCTCCTGCGTGGGGTGAAGGACATTTAGATAGTGAGGCTTTTTCGTTCAGTGTTAATCCGAATTATGTTTCTGTTGAGTTTCGTTCTGATATTATAAGTCGACAGCAGGAGGATGAAGGTGTCTCCCTAATTTTTCCAGGACTCGAGTTCAGAAGGCTATCCAATATGCAAGTCTAAAAACTAGTTTACTTCTTACGGAACCGGCGAAAAATAAAACCTTGGCATACTAAAACATGATAACTTCCTTCTAGTGGAAGCAAGCCATATGTTAAACAGGAGCACGTAAGCCCCCCCCCCCCCTTACCGTATCACTGGTGGTTGCACCTACCCAGTAGGTACACATGAGAGGACTTCCAAGAGTCGTGATCATAATGGGTTTTGGGTTTATTGGCTTTGACATTAACTTATTGATTTTGATATCAAGAACCAAGGTGCAGTACTATATGTCTTCTGTTTACTCCTCTGTGAAAGTATCCTCACAGCCTCTTCCTTCGTATTGACACCGCGCTTGAAGCAAACCAAAAAAAAAGGCCATTAAACTAACAGACCACCCGAAATATCTATGGCAAGCCACACTAAAACACACCCTCAAGTTTTAGGGAAATGTGATAAACGAGTCAATCGTATGATCGACAGGCACAAAGGCTGAAAAAAGGATCATTTCTAGCTGACCAGCAGAGTAGCATAGCCCACCAATCTTTTTTGAAATCCAAAGACATTGGGAGAGAAGGAGGGAAGGGGAAACACATCTGGACCTAGATCTTTGCTGTCAACGATAGAAAATTGATGGCAACCTATCCCTGTAGGACAAAGTTACAGTACTATATGCCTCCTTTTTATTCCTGTATGAAAGCATCCTCACACCCCCTTCGTTCGTATTAAGACCGGACTTGAAAACCACTCAAGTTGAAGAAAGAAGTGAGAAATCCAATACAGACGAATCAATCGTACTATTGACAGGCACAAAGGCTGAAAAAAGGATCAGTGGTCAGCAGGATACAGTGATAACCAATCCAAGTCCGAAGAAAGTGGGAGGAAAAAGCGATAAGGGTGGTAAGTGGCCGCGTCTTTATTGTTAATGGCAGAAGGTTGATGGTAGTCAACCGGCAACGGTAGCCGATCCTTGTAAGACAAATGAAAAATGGCAGTTCCCTGAATAAAGTAAGTCCTCTCGGAAGGATGAGATCATTAGATAGAGAATTAAGGACTATAATTTAGTAAACGAGATTCGATTGCCTATATACTAACACAGATCAACGTCTTCATCTTCTTCAGCGTTTATACCTATTCACAAGCGGGGTCGGCTCGACGTGATCGGTTGCGCCACTTTGCTTTATCAAAAGCCTGATCTGGGTGCAATCACGAGGCTTTCAAATTCCCAGCCAGTGTATCAAGCCACCGTTGTTTCGACCGGCCTTTTGGGCGCTTACCATCGACTTTCAAGTTCAGACCAATCTTGGCGAGTGAATTCTCCTTAGCACGAATTACATGCCCATACCATCCTCTCAAGCATGTCGCATCACCTCGCAGAATTAAAAGCGTTTCTTACATCAGGGTCACAAGGAGCTCCGCTTGCCGACAGTGACGACTGTGTGCCTTAACCAGTTTTACCGCTTGGGCCACCTCCTCAATAGCATCAATTGTTGATCGCCCCGCTCTAAAACTATATTGTGTTGGTGAGTAGTCTGCCACAGCGCATATTGCGTCAGTCAGTCCTGGCTTGATAACTTTTTCAAGCAGCTTCCCTGCTATGTCCAACATACCGAGCGGTGTCACTCCCTTTTTCACTTCCAATCGCCTTCATCATTTGGAACGGTGGACCTTTCTACTTTTCAGTAGATGATCGTCGTAACTTTGCGCTTCTTGCGAAGTGGAATCTCCCATTTTAGCTGCCAGGAGCGGTGAGGGTGGTATATTGCTGCTCCTTCTAAAAATGTCGGTTATTGCCGATTGTATCGTCGTGTTTGTTGTTGCTGTTGTTGTTGTCACTTTAATTTGGGCGCCAACTGCAAACCACTATCACCGCTTGAAAGTGCAGTCGTCTTAAATTATCCCCGTGGTTGTCTATGGGAGCAAGGAGGTCCCGCGTGGGTTGACACGAATCCTTATGGGAGTTTGTGTTCAAAGCCAGGATCAGGCGCTAGTCAGGAGTCCATCTCAACTGAGGCTGCACTGTCAACTTAATGGTGTCATAGCTTCCAACGTACTTACAGCCCTGCCAAGGTTATTATCGGGACGGAGGGAGCTGCAATATTAACCCGAAAGCCGTTTCCACGAGATGTTACTCTCACGTACTAAGGTAACAGAATATCAAAGCTATCAGCTCATGTGCAACCTATTTCGAATCGTTTGCCAAATCATAAGTCGACCCGGTATGGCGGTCGTCTTTGCTGACGCCGCTCACGTTAGTTCACCACCAGGTTGATTATTGGTTATCCGGGGCTACCAACTGGGAGGGGAAAGTCGACTTGGTTCGAAAATAACAAGGATCGTTGCCATCTAGCAACTTTACCCTGTCTGTCCGAACCCGTTTAACCCTATCTTCTAGACATTTTTAGAGCGGGTAATCCACAATTAATTGTTCGTGATTGTTCGGAGCCAAAAATGCCTTTAAGATCGGCAGTACGGATTTCGTTAAACCAGAATAACCATTGCTGCCAACAAATTGGTTACTAGCTTAGCCGAAGTTGTATAGCAACTGTTGCGTGATAGTGACCCTGGACATGAAGACTGCATTTAATTCGGCCAATTTGAGTCTTATTCGGAAGTCCCAGGCAAAGGGTGTGTATTCCTGCCTGTCTCGCAATTTATTTAGCAGGAAGGAGGCTCTGGTATGACTTCTATGACGGACTCCAGAAATATCTCTTTTCGGGGTTCCCGCAGGGCTCCGTATTGCGCATATTGCACTGGTTGTGGTGGCAAAGGATCCCGAAAATGCTGAGTTATACTCTTATGAAGCAATCACTGCCGTTAGTGGTTGGCTAGAAAGTTCTGGTTTGACACTTGCGGTGGAAAAAATGGAAGCGGTCCTCATCACCAAGCACCGTGAAAAAATTATGCCACCATTCAAGTTGGCAATTATGTCTTCACTTCCACCTTAGCATAAAATACTTGGGAGCGCTGATAGACGGAATACTTAGTTATAGGCAACATGTGCAGTATATTTGCGAAAAAGCATCCACCGCAAATATGGCCCTGGCAAGGATGTGTGACATGGAAGGCTACTGTATACCCCTCAGACGAAAAACGCGAAAGACAGAGATCCATAAATGGAGGATATCGACAGTACCTGCACGGGTTTAAATTGGACACCTCACCCGTTTGTTCAATCTGCGATGGAGTCCCAGAGGACCCAGAGCATATATTCTTTCACTATCTAAGGTTTGTGGACGAAAGCAGGAACCTAGAGGAGAGTCTAGGAGAGGTGCTTGTACAAGAAAATCTGGTGCCGAGGAAGACTGGGATCCAATCAACTCCATGATCGCATCTATCCAAAACAAACTGTGAAAGACAGGGGAGACGAGAAAGCCATTTACTTAGAGAACAAAGGTGACCAAGCCAGTGTGTGAGCTGACTCCGCCTCGTGATATAATGCTTTGTGCTGGTTGCGTGGGGCAAGGTGGGGTCGGGAGTGGTTCCAATGGGTAAAAATGGGTACCAGAGTCCGTGGTAAATCTAATCCTCTTCAAGGCTCAATTTTGAGTTCCATAATGACGTGATTAAGGTGAATAGGTTATCAGCCTAGTGCGCAGCCCGCAACTTGGAGGATTAACCCGGGTAATTCGATTTTACGAGGGAAAGAGTCTGCTGTTTACCGTCCTTCGTCTGTTATTACTATCTTTAATGTTTCTGCAGTTGTTGATGTAGTTTTAATTTTTTTGCTGATGAGACATTGACATGCCATATGCCTACAGTAGCAGGACAAGCACCAAGATCTAGGAAAGAGCTCAAAGCCAAAGTTCCATCACTCTGCTTGCATGCCCACCGTGTATTTCGTATGTGGAAATGTCTGTCATATTTAAGGACTCTCTGATCTCAGAAATTCAGGTTTACGAGTATTTCCCTTTGGTCAGATACATGTATCTTTTGTTAAAATCGGTTAATAGTGGAATACGTGATGAACAATCTCTGGGGCCAATTAAGAGAAAGCAGGACACTGTCATAAAATTATCTAAAAATGCATTTTTCTCGCTCAATAAAGGCCAATTATTTCTGGACTTCCCAGAGCTGACTAGAGATAGTACTGACCTTTCTGTAGTTGCTTTAATTGACATAAAGTAATATTCTGTGCATTTCTTCCGAAAACTAAATGGAACTTTCCCAATAAATTATTTCTAATTAAAACTAACAACCACATGAAGTATTTCCAATTCACATACTGATTACTATCATGTCAATGTCCATGGAAATAAATGAATCTTTCTTGGGATTTTTATCGTATGCCCTTTCATCTTTCATATCAGAAAATGTACGAGATAAATACAAATCAGAAAATTAAGTACGTTTGGTTCATTTCATCTGTATCTTTAGTTCGAACCAGATTAAATACTGCCGACAAAGAAAAATCAGAAATTCTATACTTAATATGAATGGGTCTAGTCAGCGGAAAAAAGGCGAGCAACCAGAGGGAAAATGGGGGCTTACATACTTATGGCATTGTATGTAGATATGAGTGCTTGAAAGATACGAAAAACTTGATTAAGGAATGAACTAAAGACTCTCAAAAGATATGCAGACCAAAACCGTGTGCATGTGTACAAATAAAGTAGCGCCTAATTTGGCTTTTGAAATTGAAATGAATGGCCCACACTGCCGTTGCTCTCCAAGCACAATGTATTCGGATATCTTATTAGATTTTCTGAATAGTAATTAGAAGAAAATAAAAGAAAAGATATTTCTCTTTCAACGACGGCGAAGCCCAAGATTTGGTACTTTTTCTTTCTACGATATTCAGTTATTAAGAGAAATACTGGGGGATATCCGAGCACTATGCTAGCCTATTCGTATCTAATGTGTACGAACGATGAGAAATGTGCCTGGAACGATGAGTTTCCTTTCAATGGATTGTAGTTGTTGATGGATTTCTGGAGCACTTACTAGGGAAGTAGGTTAAGATACTTTTATCTTTTAATGCAGAACGAGTGCTGAAAATTCGATCAAAGAAAGTGGTGTGACTGAATGCAGGGCTGATCTTATGAGAGGTGTTTACGTTTCATGGTTTTGATGGGAATTTAAAGGGGTTTACTTTAAAAACAGAATAAAATGGGAACAGAATATAGCTTTGAGGTATAAAGTTGCAATAAAATGTTTCTGTAGAAAAAGAAAGGTAGTTTTTAGGTTAGGGGAAGTTTCTTACTAGGGCTGGGACAAATCGTCAGACGCTGCCTTACCTCTGCTCTGCAAGCGGCGTAACCGGCAAGGTATTTGATGGTCGGCTTTGAGACGATCTTATGGTTTCCAATCTGCAGTAACCACGTGCATTAATTTTGGCCAATACGGCCCCAGTTGGCGGAGTTGAATGCATTTTTTACATCCACCGTCACTACGGCACAACACTAGCCAGAAAGCACTGCCTGTCCACCACTCTTCCCACCGCGGCAACAGTAGAGCGAGCTTTCCGGAAGCCATATTGTTCATCCGCAAGACCATTCTCGTCTTCCACGATAGGGAACAATCTATTGTAGATGATGCGCTCGAACATCTTCCCCATAACGTCCAACAAACAGATAGGCCGATAGGATGCTGGGTCCCCCGGTGGCTTGCCGGGTTTAGGCAACAACACCAGTTTTTGCCCTTTCCAACCTTGCTCCATGCCTCGCACTTTATGCTCTACCTCATTTGCAGGCATCACAGGTATCGTCTTTCCTTTGGCATCTTTGACTGTTTCCAATGCTTACTCCGCTTTCTTTGGAGAAGGGCGTTTTATCCTTTTGGGGATCTGTTGGGGTCCAGGTATTTCACCCATCCCATCGCGGCTTCTTTTTCCAGCGTTCTCGCTGAGTAACCTTTGCAGAGGAGGTGTCACCTATGTCGCCTGGGTGACTTTCTTCCCTAATTTACAGGCTCCTTTCTCCTCCTGGGCTCTGCTTAACGCCATTCTGATATCTCTGATCATAGCCCTAATATTTTGGTGGATGTTCTTCCTATCCTTAATGAACTCACGGAGCTCCATTATCTTCTCACCCAGTGCGGCAAATGCCACTCCCGGGTTTTCGTTCGCTTGCTGACATTCGTCACACCCATCATCTGATATCAGAATCACATCGCTGGGCTTGGCTTTCTTAAATTTTTCCGTCATTGTCCTCGTTCCTCTAGCGACCTTGTTCGACTAGGTGGCGATCGGTATGGAGTTAGGTATCGCCTCCTGGACACCTGCAACCGAAGCAGTACGGTCGCCGGTCATCGTCGGTCGGGAACCGGTTCGTTCGTTCCCAAAAACCGCCGGCGTTGGGCTTTTCAAGCCTTGTGTTGTTTGTGATGGTATCATGCTGTTCGCATCCATTTGCTTGTTTTGGTATTTGCCCCAAATTCAGGGACGGACTCGCGCTCACGGACCACAGCCATGGCAAATGCCAGCATTTTGCTTCCCGCTACTTCCGGCGCTCCATAGGAAGTCCTATGCCTCCAGCCGTCTTTTCTCTTCTTTAAACTGCCTGTCTACCATCCATAGGTTCCGTAGACCTCCAGGAGTAGTCCAATCTGCGCGTCTCCGGAGTTAGCTTAAACTATCCACCGTCCGTCTGTCTGTCTGTCCGTCCTTTTAGTCGTACTATATCAATGGTTTCCCCTATTTTAAGGCGCGTTACCTCCCTAAACCGCGGTTCACTCGTCTTAGGAATGCAGCGAAGTGGCGTGTTTGATTCCGGATCCCACAGGAACCGTTCACCTCAATTTTACACAACCTTACCCGGATCGCCGTATCGCCACTGGCACGTACGGCTGGAAAGACCGCTTACAACTTGTTGCCGTATCATCTTGCGTCAGTAACGTCAATATATATATATATATATACCTGGTGTAGCAGGTTAATCCTGACCTGAGTTGCAAACGCAGAGCTGCTTAGCTGCAGGCGCGTGTCATGGGTTGTGGATAATGGCATGACCCACCGGATCAACTAGGAATATCGCAAGATGATCTTGTAAATAATTAGCCGCGGACAAGCAGAAAGTTTCCCTTTGTGTTCGTCCTAACCCTAACCCCTAACTTATTTCTCCCTTTCTGGAGGAGTAAACAAACAAATCCGTAATCCGGGGTGAAAGAATCGACGCGCCTATCCGATGAATTGCAGTGACATTACACTGTATTTCAGCGGCTCCCCTCCAAATGCCTTCCCTACCTTTGGAGGTAACCATGGGGCATTGCAACATTGCGGCTCTGATGCAGAACTGAGTGGTTCCCCATTACTCGTGGGAATAAAATTGGAGACTTTTGTTTAAATTCTTTAAATGGAACCCCAGGGACACGAAAGGTCGCTCAATAAGACGAAAGCGGCTCTTCGCCCTAGGATTTTTTGGCGGATATGCCGTCAACCACCAGGAACGGGAGACCTAGGCATCGTATGGTTTGGACGAACCAAATCAATGAATTTATCGCCCGCGCCTATTACTGTGTCACGGATTTGGAACGGAATCCATCAGGGTACAAACACCGACTCCATGACGCGTTCATAACCCGCTTTCCGGAACTAAGTCATGTTCCGGAGCAGAACGTCGTCAATCAATACCAAGTGATAGTGAAAAATAATCGAGTTGCCCTACCAACCAGGCAACAAATTTTCCACGAAGTCTGTAGTCACCAACTTGCCGGACTGAACAAAGGAGCAATACGAATACTCCACCTGCACAGCACTCCTTGAGCCCAGTAATGTGGACAAGTTTAGTGACTGGGGCTGTCGACCCAATTTATAATGAGGCTTTGACCGCATTCACAGAATATGCTGAGATTCTCCCAGAAGCTAGGCCAAGGATCTCGAAACTAAAGTTTACTTCAGCAACTACTGAAATCATTGCTGCCGTTGACAGAATTCGGGCTGATCGTTTGACTAGCGAAATTACTGCGACAGAGGTCCATAGCCTGACTTACGTTGCAGCTGCCACAGTTATTCGTCTCAATAATCAACAACTTGGAGCAAATAACAGAGGTACGAACAATAGGAATTTACCGTTCTGAGTATTTCGACTCAACAAAAGAGGAGATCGGCCGTGTTACGCAAGCACTTCTAGGAAATTCATCACCAAGAGTGCACAAATGCGTTGCAAACGTCATTGGAAACTACCATCTGTCCTATGATATGCCAATCGAAGAAATCCTCGCGGTGCTGAAGCAGAAACTTGCGGTATGCTCCAATCGCATCCGCAAGTATCAAAAAAGCTTTCAGCGAAGGACAGACAGCACCTTGTTCTTCCATAATCAACGGAGATTCTATACAAATCTTTCTAACTCAGGTGGCGAAAATAACCTCGATCTGAATCGGGCAGAAGACTTATGGAGAAGTGTTTGGAGCGAACCCAGCCGTTGCAATTTAGAAGCAGCGTGGCTCCCACACCTTATGCATTCATACGAGGCCCTCCTCGAAATGACCATGCCTGTCATAACCGAAGTCGACATAGAAGCAGCCCTTGAAAAGGAAGGTAATTGGAAAGCGCCAGGAGTTGATAAGATTCACAACTTCTGGCTGAAGCGGTTCAGGACCACTCACAGGATATTGGCAAATCATTTTAATCAGTTGATTGCCGATCCTGAATAAGTTCCAGAATTTTTGGCCAAGGGGATCACTTTCCTCATCTCCAAGGAACAAGGTGTCTCTTGCCCTTCCAAATGTCGACCAATTACTTGTCTTCCTATCATCTACAAGGTTTTTACTTCAGTTCTATGCGCGAACATCTCAAAACATCTTGAGGTTCATAAATTGATAGCTGAGGAGCAAAAGGGATGCGCAAAAGGCTCCTGAGGCTGTAAAGAACAGCTTATAATCGATACGGTCGCTGTAAAGCAGGCTGTCCACCAAAAACGAAATATCTCGACAGCTTACATCGATTATAAATTAACCTTTGACTCTATATCACATTCGTGGTTGCTACAAGTGTTATCCTTATACAACAGGGAATGTGGTTCTTCTCCTGAGAACTGTGCTGAAAAATTGAAGCACGATGCTATCGGTATCCTCACAAACATCAGGAGCGATACCATTAGGCGTGACATCTTCCAAGGCGACTCTCGACAGTCCACTATGGTTTTGTTTGGCTTTGAATCGTTATAATTCCGTCTGCAAGATTCTCCATCAAAACCTTGCTTTAAAGGATACCTTAGTGGCAACCTACCATCCTTACTGCAAATATACTCTGCAGAGAATCTTGGAAAATTATCGGGTCAAACTACTGTGGGATCACACTATTGGGACCAACCAGTGATAATCACAACAGACCCGGTCAAGTTCTGTTTCTCAAGTAAAAACGAGCGCGCTTCACAATCAAAGTAGTCGTACCGTTGGACCGGAACGCTGTTGAAAAACAGCAAGAAAATATCCGGAACTATGGCCCTTTAACGGACGATGATGATGAAGCAGACTTGGAGACTACAAAAGCTCCAAGTAGTCCCCGTCGTAATTTCAGCGACGGGGTTAGCCCCGGAAAATTTACATAAAGCCCTGAAAACGCTCGATCTTAGGACTGAACTATACATGGAGATGCAAAAACCGGTTATCCTTGCAACCTGTGCTGTAGTCCGAAGAGTCCAGTTCCAGTAACAATCAAGCCTAGTGGGTTTCAGCCTTGATTCGTACTATCTTCCATTCAGGACCTATGTTTCGTAGTATAGAACCACCGCAGTACGGATGGTCGCACACACATTGCGTTGAAACGCATGATCGCTGTGATGCAGGCCTTTGAATGTTGCCTTCAGCCCATCCTTAGGTTGGTCACCCCTTGGTCCGGTTGGGCGGGAAGAGGTTTATGGACTTTTTTAACTATACTTACTTTTTAACTATATCAAGACACACCCTTAAGGTATACCATTGCTAACTTCCACCTTCACATCACCTAGGATTAATTTCCTGTTAGTCAGGAAGCTTGAGATCCCGATTTCTGTTGGTATTTTATGTGAGATCATTTTAGTTTCAAGGATTTATAGATCTACACTTTCATATGCTTTGGATACATCAAGAACTACCGCCTGTGCCTGAAGTTTGTTTGCTTTGGTTATAGAGATTGAGAGAAGGATGTCGTTTAGACATGTCACAGTAGATAGTCCGCTCTGATAGGCATGGCTGTTAGGAGGGAGAATTTTGTTCTCTTGAATGAAATAGTTTACTCTATTTTTGAAAAGTGTGTTGAAAATTTTGGCGAAAACATTTATCAGGGATATGGGTCTGAAGTTTTTAAAGTCCGACAGTCCGGCAGGTCTTAATAACAGACCACTCCTGTGAAGGGTTGAGGTTCTGGTTCTGGTTGCTAAGAAGATAGAATTCGACCGGTGGAGGAGCCGGATGGTAGGGGGTTCCTTGAACTGAAAGTTCCCTTCCTCCTCTCCCCTCCTGTTGGTGAAAGGAATTCGCTGCTTTGAAGGCTCCGCAAGGCGGGAGACTTCCGGGACTAGCCCGAAGTAATGTGACAAACGGATGATCTATCTCAGTTAAAATTATTTCTGATTCGGATATACTTAGTACATTTGAAGAGGATGTGATCTAAGGTTTCCTGGACGTTGCATATGCTGAAACTGTCATTTCTTATGATTTTCATCTTTTTGAGCCATGGTTTATTATAGGAATGACCTGACATGATTCTGTTAGTAGTTTTTATCCGCGACACCTTTTGTTTGGATAGGTCTTTCGGAGGTTTTATAGGTACATTGGGGAAAATTTTTGCAAAGAATTTCCCTTTGGAACAAATGTCATTTTGATAGCTTGAGTCCCATTCCTCTGCTATTTAGTTGGCCACCAGAAGGTTTAAATCAGGTGACAGTTCATCAGCGCGGCGCTGTTCTGGCCTTCGGTAGCTGCCAGATGTGCACTTTCATTTAATTGGATGCCACTCCCTGCCGGGCACCACATTATGACTACTTCTTCGTCGTTCATGCATTTGATGTTGTTGTGGGGTTCATTGACCATGAATGAGTGGTAGACTCTTTGACCAGGATCCGGCACACTTGTAAGGAGTCCGTAATTATGACCACTTTCTTATGACTTTTTTCCAATGCATATTTAATGGCTAGCCAGACCGCTTGGAGTTCTGGTGATAACGTTGTGATTTGGTTTAGCTTGTGTTGCCCCACCGTTTCAGCATGATCATTGACCACTGCCATGCTTACATCGCCTCCTCTGACAGAGGCATCTGTGGCATATATTTCAAAGTTTCTGGATTTGTAGTTGCATATGGAGGCATTGATCTCGTTTGCTAAAGCAGTTTTTGGAATGTTTCTGCCTGTCGCCTGAGTTATAATTACTTGTAGGGTATGTGAAGGGCTTGATTTTCTGTCAGCCTTCAGGAGGTCAAAAAGGAGAGAGAAACGTTTGTAAGTTGCAGAGAGGCCATTTTTAGCATCTGCACTCTTTTCGACATTCCGAAAGACATGAGGTCGATTTGCGTCAAGCCTTAATAGCTCCTTGGGTGCTAAAATCGTTATTCTGAGATGGGGCGGCGGTTCATTTGCCAGAGCAAAGGTGGACAGGTGAGGAGCAGTTTTGGTAAGCCTTACGCATCGTTTTAGGATTGTGGTCGCTATTGAGGTGATTTTGTTATTTAGGTATTTGGGTGCTATTATAGATGTGGCAGCGGCGTAATCTAGAATGGGTCTTGTTAGCACTCTGAACAATTTGATACTATTTTCAGGAGGAAGACCCCAAGAATGCTGTTTCTTTCAAGGGTAATGACCTTTGATTTGTCCGGATTTATATGAAGATTTAGGCTTTTGCATTCGTTAATGAGGGCTACTGCTTGGGCTTTATTGGGGGCTACAGTTTCCGAAATTGTTTTACCAGTGGCTAATATGAAAAAATCGTCAGCAGATTGGTAGATTTCTATGTTGGAGTTGACTGGTTTATGAAGTGAGGCAGTGTAAATGTTGAATAGTGTGGGGCTCAAGACACATCCTTGGGGTATACCATTGCTAATTTCCACCTTTGCATCACCCGGAATTAGTTTCCTGTTAGCCAGGAACCTTGAGATCCAGATAATGATTTCGGCTGGTATTTTATGTAAGATCATTTTGGATTCAAGGGTTTTTAGATCTACGCTTTCATATGCTTTGGATAGATCAAGAACTACTGCTTGTGTCTGAAGTTTGTTTGCTTTGGCTATGGAGATTGAGAGAAGGATGTCGTTTGGACATGTCACAGTGGATAATCTGCTCTGATAGGCATGGCTATTGGGAGAGAGAATTTTGTGCTCTTGAATGAAATGGTTCACTCTATTTTTGAAAAGTGTGTTGAAAATTTTGGCGAAAACATTTATCAGGGATATGGGTCTGAAGTTTTTAAAGTCCGACAGTCCGGCACGTCTTAATAACAGACCACTCCTATGAAGGGTTGAGGTTTAGCCAAGTTTCATTAATGAAGGTTAACAGATCAGATTTGACAGACGGGTTTAGCCACTGGATGTACGTGTACGTAATTTGGTGGTAACCCGGTGCGGAGTTCTTTTTCCGTTTGTTAAGGACCAGAGCGAATTCCTCAGGAGTAAAATTTTGTTGAAGGGATGGTGACAGTAAGTGGGATGAGCTTAGAAAATCTAGGTATTCCTGGTCATTTTCAGAGTCCCAACTCTGGTTGTTGGTTTCTTCCTCTTGAAAATTTTAAAAATTTTGTATGCAGAATACCTTAGTGTCTTTTTCAACACTGAGTTCTTCCCAGATCTCGTCCTAGGCTTTTTTCTTAGCCACCTTCACCGATTGTAACCATTCCTTGTTTGCAACAGAGAAGGACATGAAGTTGCTATGATTGGCATTACTGTGGTAAGCTCTCAGAGCTTGTCTTTTTTCTACAAAGAGGGTTCTCAGATCACTGTTCCACCATGGTTTGTGGGTGGAGCCCTTACGAATTTTGAATGTCACTCTTTAATTTTAGTTTGGATTTCTGATGTCAAACCGTTCAAATTCTCAGAGGGAGGGATGGACTGCAAGGCAGCTTTTAAGTGTAGGAGGTCTATTTTGTATTTCTGTTGAATTACAATGGTGTTACTGTGAATGGCAATTGGTTTATGGCTGCTCGTAGAAATCGGTTGTGCCAGTGCGGTCCAGGACCAAGATATAGTATTGGAATTAGTAAGGGTGACATCTGGGGTAGATCCTCTTGTTTTGCCATTTGTTAACTGGTCTACAAAGGTTAGTGAACCGTTGTTGAGTGGTCTGATTTGCATATTGTGTCTGACAGATGTCTGCCTTTACTATTCTCTATGCAGTCCCCGAGTATAAATGACCTGGCATTTAGGTAGCCCGTTATTATTGTGTTTGTTCTACTTTGAAGGTAGTTTTGGGTGTATCTGGGGACATGAATATGGATGCAATGGTGATGTTTGGATTAAGGTTCAGGGTCTTAGCGATATTGATGCCCATCTCGGTATCGTAGGTTATTGGCCTTGCATTTATGCCTTTCCGAAACGCAAGGGGAACTCCGACATAGCCATCCTCTCTGAATTTTTACATAAGACTGAAACCTTTTAGGTAACGAGAACGATGGGACGAGTTAAAAGTGAAAATTCCCTGTAGGGATAGCATAGTGTGGTCCCCACGTAGTCAAGGAGGGCGATCAGACCCGAGTCTGTAAGGGACTCATATGAAATGACTCTTACCAGGAAGCCTCACCGGAGGTTGTCTGATACCATGAGAACCGGGACAGCCCTCTGAGAGCATATGCTTCAGGAGAATTCCTGGAAGATGTGTTCTCGGCCCGGTTTTTTGCGGTTGGCCCCCTAGTGGGAGTTTCATGGTGGTTGTGGTTATGCCTACATCGCGCGCAGAACTCCTCGAAGCTCAAGCGTGGAGTTGCGCTGTACAAATCGGGTGCCATACCCCTTAGTTGCAGCAGAGGTGCTAGATAGGCCTTGCATCCACTGGTATGAATGCTGAGCCTGCACTCAGTATAAACCAGTATCGCTGTGCCAGTCATGGCGGGGCTCTGATTGTGGTCCCCAACTCAATCCGTGTCCGAACAGGACCGTGGGATTATGTCTACACGACAGGCACTCACGTTAAACCCCCAGGACTTTCATGTAGGGATAGTATGTCATAGCCGTGAGTATTAGCAAAGTATTCTATTTCAGACTTATTGGTAGCTGTTCACGTGATGGTCAACCTCCACCCTCACGCGGGGGATCTCAGACCCTACGAAGGTTAGTTTGACTGTTCGAAATGGAAGGAAGATATCTTGACATTGTTTTCCTTAGAACTGAAATTCAGCCTTTGTACTTTCGTTACTTTAATCGGAGAGTTTATATCCTGTAATATTTCTTCTTCGGAGAAATCAGTGGGAATACCTTTAAGAATTCCAAATCTGTGAGTATCTCTCAAAGATATGTATGCTCTTAGCCCTAATGTACTCAAGCAGTTATCGGATGCCAGATTGTTCGCACAGGACGCTGCCTTATAATAAACTTTCATCCTCGTAGGCTCATTTTCCTTGATCATAATTACATGGCCATTGAGATTAAGACGCCTCTTAAGCTAATAGAAATTAAGGGATTTGAAAGCCTGTTCTCATTGTATTTGTACACTAGGGATGTTTGCTCCATAGGAACTATGTTTTGCTTCTCAATGGGAGAAAAAATTTTACTTAGGTCCTGCGACTGGGCAACCTCAGGAAAAACTTTGAATTGACCCGTGACTGCTAGAATTCCAGAAACCTTTGGCTGTTTATTGTGGGAGATTGTATTGGGAATCTTGACAGGCTCCTCGATGCCTTTCTCTCTTTCCTGGTTAGGACATAGCCACCGATTTCTGTTGGGCTTTTGAACTATAGCCCTACAGGTGCCTGAGCAGATGTTGAAATTTGGGAGACGGACCGGTCTCGGTTTATTCTATGGACAAAAAAAGAGGGTGTAAGTTGCTCCCCATTTGGTCCAGCCTAACGTCAAGTGAATGCGGATGGATTTACGGTCACAATAAAGATGGGAAGCTCTTTCAACGACTTCGTGGGACGACTGTATGTCATGTAATAATATTAAATTAAATCAAAATGGAAACTAATTAACACTGAAATCCTTTGAAAGCTCCTATGCATGTTATCCAGGCACATCCAAGCACAATGTTGTCATATATTTTATATCAGTTTCATGCAATTTTCCTCCATATTAATTCATATAATGGCATCAACATCAGTCGACATATTACCGCAACGACTCAAGCAGCTGCCGTTCTTTGTATTTCACGGCACATCATGAAATATGCACAAGGACTTCACTCCCAAGTCTCCATATACATATATTTGCATCCCTCAAAGGAAAGCCTTTCAAAACAACAAAACTCTCTCAAGCAACATATTCAAGGATTATAAAGAGCAAACGAAAGCAAATGAAAGCAAACCCAAACACCCCATCTTCGTCTATCTCCCCCAGCAGCAGATACTTCATAGAAGATTCCCTGTTTCTCGCTCCACCTTCAAGTGGATCGTAAACATTATTTTCAAATGAATGCACCCCAACCCATTCGAGTTTATTACACAATGATACTAATAAATGCGATATGCATAATTTCCTTGATAATTGTAGCATCTAGAATGTCCTCATTCGTTTCGGTCCCATTGTAGATGCATTCTGAAAGTGCATGCATGCCCATACGTACTTGTATCTGAGTCGGACGGATGCGTGTGTAACTGACCTCTTTATTGCGATGGTTAAGGGATGCTGCTGCAGCTACTGGTTCTGCTCTTGATGTTGCTGCTGGTGATTTTAATAAGCTTAATAATAAAGCCATTCATTTTCTATTTTCTAATATGTTTCTTGTTTGCCGAGTTACCAAGTATCTGGTGATACTTCCAAGATTTCATTTGATATCACGACCCTTGATTATGACGTGAAATTTCTATGCCGGACGAAGCGTAAAGATTGTATTGTGCAATATTTTGATGTGATGTCATTTGAAGATAAACGGAGAGGGTCCGGAATGCTTATGCCTTCGAGGGTGATTCCTCACAGGGGGTAAGAAATGGGCCGTTTTCGTTGGATGTAATTGCCAGATAAGAAAATTGAAAAGTCACGAAAATGACACCTAAGAAAAGCAGGAGATACGCTAGGAATTATTTTGGCTACTATTTAGATGTTATCATCTTTTAGGATCATTATGACTAGACTATAACAAATGGGCTGACCAGTGCTTCATTTTACCTGCTAGGGGTGCTAAATGCTAAGCAGTTAGGCCTGGATGATTCTACCAAAAAAAATCCAATTACATATTACCCCCTGAAGGTAAGGGAAGCGAAAGGCACAAAGGCGGGCGGGATAGGCAACACGGAGGAAGTTCATCTTGAAGAAGAGCGAGCGGGTTAATTTGCACTGTATCTTCTCTAGAGCAAAACAACCACAATTACAAAAGCGGGACCAAATCACGGAGCAATACTCAAGGATACTTCTCACGAGGGAGTTAAAAAGCATTATGGAGGGTTGGACCGAGGTGAAATCAATACAGGAACGCAGTATGAAACCTGACTGACTGCTCTTCAGTACAACCGCACTACAAATCATATAAATCGCACTCTCGATCTAGTCCTCTCCAGCATGCCTGAAAAACTCCTTTTTCAATCTTCTCTCGCTCTTCCCTATGTTGTTCCTGATGCCCATCGTCCTATTCTTGAGTTCGAGGTACAACTGCCACGCCTCAACTCCCATACTATGCGCAAACCCTCTAAGCTCAACTTTCGTAAGGGCAATTTTGAGGGTTTGAACCTAGCTCTGGCGTCAATGAACCTGCAGCCAAGCCCTCCTCTCCTTTTATTCCATTCTATCTGACCTCCTTCCTAGTTACGTTCCTTCCTTCCCCAAATCCCTGAGCTTCTACCCATTATGGTTCACCACTGAAATCCTGAAATAAAGCTGTCAAAACGGAGTTTATTGTCGAAGGGTTCACCCAACTGGAGAATAGAGTCCAAGTAGGACAGAGAGCAATCACCAAGAGACTAGGAGAAAGGGGTGGGTGGGGTTTCAAGGGAGTAATACATCGAGTGGCATTTGCTGATATTAAGTGCCAACTTATTAACTGTGCACCAATTATCATAAATAATGTATCCAGATTTGTCTGCAGGGAAGCGCAATCCATTGGGTAAGAAACATGAGAAAACAGCTTAAGGTGATCGGCATTTAACAAGCAAGTGAGGATGGAGGGGAGGTCCTTAATAAAGAATAAAAATAAAAGAGGTCCTAGAATGGACCCTTGTGGCGCACCAGAGTAAGGGGAAAAAGGACTAGAAATGCAACCATCAAAGGAAACGCTACAGAATCGGAAGGAGAGGTAGCAGGCAAGTCATGGTTTCGGAAAGTATTATACTAATCGAGACCTTTCATTTGACATGACTATTTGTTAAAAAAAAATTACATCCTCCTTTGGCAAGTATGAGGACCTCCTTAAATTCGACGTAAAAAGATGTAACTTATTATATGCGCCTGCGTCCACAATTCCCACATTTCCACCAAAGTTGGTGTCAATCGCTATAACCGTCTCCGAGAAAAATGCGTGTGACAGACAGACAGTAAGCCAATTTTAATAAAATTTTGTTTTACACAAAACCTTGAAAAAAGACTGGCGTTGGGAGGGAAAACACGTAAGGTGATACAATAATAGGAAGGGATGGATTCGGCTCGTAGGGGGACTTAGCTACGTTCAAGGCACCTCCACACAGCTGACTTACCTGAAGCTACGCGATCTCTGTCGCAAGAAAAGACAGAGACCCCTCGGTGCAACTCAGAGCTTAAAATCCTATCATCCAAGAACGTTTTAGTGATACAGATGAGATGGTGTTGGAAAGCCAGGGCAGAAAGGTTGAAACACGACAGTTTGGTACGTAGACGTCTCATATTTTGCTAATAAAGACTTAAGCTACTTGACAAGTTGTTTATGCTGGTGCCTGCCTGTTCTTTGTTGGGTCTGTTCAAAAAGTTCCAGAACTTCCTCAATAACTCGTTATTACAAAAGTTTGCAATTGTTTTAATTTATCCCCTTCAAAATACTCCTCTTGGAAGCGAATCCACTTCTCCCACTGGTGTTTCCACAGTTCCGTGCATCTGGAGAACTCTGTTTCATAGATGTTGTTCAGCTGTTCCAGCATGTTTTCCCTGATCCCCTCTATCGTCTGAAACCGTTGTCCTTTCATTGGATACTTGTCTTTTGGGTGCAGCCAGAGCCTGGTCAGGAGAATAGGGCGGATGGGGAAGGGTTTTCATCGCGTTTTTTGGCAAAAAACTCACCGTGTGATAAGGCGCATTGTCCTGGCGGAAAAATCACTGGCCTATTGTCCACAATTCTGTCCTCCTCCGACGAATCTTTTGGCGTAAAGTTCTCAGGGTTTGGAGGTATCGGTAACGATTGATTGTCTCACTTTGTAAGAGGAATTCATGATGGATGACACCTTTCGAACCGAAGAAAACAGTGAGCACCGCTTTAACGATTGATCTCATCTGGCAAACTTTCTTTTTGGTCTTGGTGAATTTTTTGACTTCCACGGGGACGACTGCACCTTGGTTTCCATTCCACGTCGCAGCCATAAACCAGAAGCTGGCCACATGTAATGAGGATTTTCAAGAAGTTTCCATTAGCATTGGCCATTTCCAAGAGGTCCTGACAAACCTTCAGGTGATGATATTTTTGATCTTCTGTCAACAGTCATGGAATGAACTTGGCTGCAACCTTTTTCGTCTCCAATTTTTGGGTCAAAATCTGCTGACATGGCCCAAAGGAAATGTTGCACTTCTCTATCATTTCTCGAATGGTCAAACGACAATTGAAACGCATAGGAGCATTCACTTTGGCCACATGGAAGTCGTCAATTGAGATTGAAAGCCTTCCTGAACGAGGGTCATCTTGCGTTGATGTTGTGCCTCCCTTGAACTGTTCAAACCATTCGTGACACCATGAACGACTCATAACTTTATCACCAACTTCACGGCCCTGACAAACAAAAAGGGGGTCACGAAAAACAGACTCCACAAAAACGGTTTGAAGAAGATTAGAGCAACAAAACAAAATAGAGATTATTCAGGAAGGCTCCCGCTAAAGACTGAGCGCCGAACCAACTGTCAATATTAACGTGAAGGCGTGAAATTTGAAAGGTCCTGGAACTATTATCAGACCTTGTATATTTTCGCTAATGTTATGAATGTGGAAAAAGTGTTCTTCAATTTTTCTTTAAAAGAGACAAGGAATTGTCGCCTCGATGGACTGATGTTAAAAAGGGGGATGAATATCTATTTTTGCAAACTATAACAAACGCCAGAAATTTCTTTCGCACAAAAAAGGACTACAATAAAACACAAATCCTAAGAACTACGCAATTTCCTACGACTCTCCTTTCCTATCATCTCCCCAAACACGTGCATCCCCTTCTTCCACTACCTTTCAAACCTTCCTCAAACCAAACGCTTTCAAACAAATCAACCAATTAGAGATACCATTAAATTAACCTTTTTTCACCCTATCCACTAAAATCACTATAAATAACTTGGGACACAATATTTATTTATCCTTTCGACTTTCTTTTTTCGTTCCTTTTCCTCCTTAAATTGACATTTTCTGAAGATTTGATAGAGGAAAGTTTACAAAATGACTCGAGAAATAGCGAGATAAGAGGGGATGATGTATTTTTGAATGTAAGGAAAAATTTACATAGGTCAACGGCTGAATGCTTTATTACATATTTTATTTTCGGGTGGATAAAGGATTTCTTTTTCTTTTTGATAATGTTGGCTTTCACTTGGAATAGATAAAATAGCGTAGAGAAGATTTGCGTCAGGATATAAACTGAGAGGAATGGGGTGGTAAATTTTCTGAGTCTGAGATCTATTGAGTCCCTGAATTGGTGTTGCTTTAATCTCACCCCTGGCTTTTATGCAGTTGAATCCACTACAGCGGAGTAGCCATGGCACTGTGTGGCCTGAACATTCCAGAAACTAGGCTTCGTTTATGCTCTTTGCCCTCATAAAGGTTCATGACAACCTTGAGATTATCTGATTGGTTTCCGCTGTGCCAAATGTTAACTCTTTCTTTGGTCTTAATTGTAGAAGAAATTGTTTATGATTTGGATTTATTGAGTATTCTTGTCAACTCTAATATGTAGAATGGACCTTTGAATGCTTATACTGAAGCTTCCCCACACGCAATTTCTATCTAAAAATTCATTAAATACTGTCGGAGATGCACCAAAACTCTCAATACCTCAATTCTTCTTCTCTACTCAGAATATATAATACAATACGAGTAATGGTAAAAGGTATGATGAATAAATTTTTAATAGGATCGGGAGCGTGATTCTTCAAGATCCTTAAGAGGATCGCTCAAGGAGCCTTAAGAGGTTCGCTTGAGGAGCCCGCGGTCGATTCACTGTGCAGGCTTCCTTGTTAAAACTTCCAAGTCCAAAGATATTTTGCTAGAATACCTTACGCGTAGTTGGAAGTGTTCTTTACGTAAAGCACTTGTCAATACCATAAAACTTGGCCTCAACTCCTTTTAAAATGCTGAAAACCCGAAGTTGGATACTTAAGGCATGAATAGTTTGACTGCAATACTACCATTGGATGATTTTAGATACATCAGATCTGAAAAGGAGAGAAGAACTCTGACTGCCTGACTGACTGGTAGACAAACATTTTCCGTCCTTGTAAGGAGTTGCCTGATCTTGGATTAGACAGGTCCCTTTGTGCAGATACTTGAGCTGCGAGTATCCCATCCATCTTCGGCTAGTCAGAGTGAATTGCCATCTTAGATTATTCCTGTAACCAGCAATGAACTAAAGGGACTGAGATGGTCAAACGACCATACTGAATTGTCGTAGGCGATCAGAGGGAAGAACTATGCTTGCAAGCGTCTGTGCTAGCCAGGCTCGAGAACATGGTAGGGGGAAGTCCTTTCAGCATGGTGGGGAGGAAGTCCTTTCAGCGCTTGGATCCCTCACATGTCACTATACAAAATTCACCGGATCCTGAAAATATCCAAACAAATAAGTTATGAGTCGGAGTGGCTATCTTCCACCGATTCAAAGAACCTGTAATTAAGATATTTTAGGCCTAAATCGAGGAACTATTGGGCTCCACGTTGGGCACCACTAAAGGGAATGAATTGTTTCAAGCAAAAGAGGGAAGACATTTAATTTATAACGATGTAAAGAACAGAGATTGATGAGAACAACTAATGGGGTGAAGAGAAAACGTCGGACTAAAGAGATTATTACACATGCAATATTCGATCAAATCAATCCCGGAAATCCGAAGGAACTCCCATCATCGAGCCGCGACCAAGAGTAGGTCCTTTGGATGTATTCTTTCCCATTAGAAAACAACGACCTTCAACTACACTGCAGCTGAACTGTTCCTTTTTTGCGAGTAACGGAAGCCCATCCACATTTAAAAAGGTAAAGCCAGTTGAACAAGTTCCGTGCTTTGACTGCCAGAACTTCAGGCACATCGGTCTAAACTGTACGATTGTAAACAGGCGCGTGAAATGCACAAAAAACCATCCAGGGGGAATGCATAAGACCCGCAAGTGAGGTGCCGCAATGTTGGAACTGCAGCCAAGCTGGCCACTATGCGAAATGGTATCCAGAAGGGAGGCTTCCAAAATCGGAAAACAACCAAAATCTCCCATGCCAAGCCGCCTGTAAGACTCTTCGAAGATTTTGGTCATCTCCGTCTATATTAGATGTAGCTTCCACACTGGTCAACTGGGTCAAGACTTAAAAATCTTATTTTCGGTGGCAACTTCAACTCGAGCACACCTTCTGGGGTGATACGACAGTCAACAGAAATGGGGAAGCCCTACTGAAATAGATCTATGACCCTTTCACACCAACCGACCTTGAGATTATTTTACCTTACTTCTTTGTACTGAGTGGAGGCTCAGTCTTCCCGCCACTGGATGCGAAGCCAATCTAACACCTCTGCTGTGCTCAGCGCCACTGTACGCTACAAAGAGTTCTGCCCGTGATATGGGCACAATTTTTTGATGCCCGCTGACTATTAGTGAATACAAACAAACACCAGGAGAACCAGCAGGAGACAAGGCTCACTGCTGCCAAATGTATGCGGTCTCATGGGGAGGGATAGTCATAAGTTCATACTCGTTGATGTTTTCCCAGTTACAAATTGTCACAAGAGGTGTGGAACACGGATTGCCCAAAAGGATCCTTGAAAAAAAATTTTAGCGGTCCGTTGAGAATGCGGAAACCTATACAATATGTTGAATTTTCCTAGCTGGGCCGTGTATATCTTGACAAAATCACCAATAATAAGTTCCCCTGGCACACGCAGAAATAATGAAAGGGAATGTGGGTCAAGAATATTCTTGGAAACGGAATAGGAATTCTAATATAAACAAAAGATTAATAATAACATGGATCCAATTTTTCCGCAATGCTTTCTCATCTTCAGGACGTTTGGAAGAGTTCGAGGCTCAAACTAATGAAGAGATTCCTCCCTGAAATTGGGAATTCTAAAGTGAAAGTTTTCCGCTCTCCAAAACCGAAGGACATCCTAGAACCAGTTGACAACGCTAACGAGATGTTGGGGAAAATGAAAATCGGCAGTCCGACGGTTTTGAGCCTGCTGTAGACAGGTAATGCTGAGAGTAGTACACTGCAATTCGTGGAACCTTCAGGAAAAAGAACTGAAACAGGTCAAATTCAAGATATTTCTCAGCCTATATTGAATATTTTTTAATCTGACTGACGTTCTAGTGGTTCCCAAGTTATTTAGAGGTGCTACGGGGATCTACTGGAGGAAGTTCTCTCAGGTTAATAAAACTAAGCTTCCTAGAACTATTATCAGTATCATCATTCGCGAAATAGACAAAGTGCAGTCAAAGGTTGAGACTTGAGTCAATGAAAGCCGCTTTCAGAACCTTTTACTTAGAAAAGTGCAGCAAAAATACACCGCCGTCATGGTGGAATGGCGATTTGTCTAATGTCTGGAAGATGAAGGCTTGTTACGCCCTCTAGGACATATACAAACGACCATAAAAGGACTGTCTGAAGTGGTACAAACGTGTCATTAAGAGGTTCTTGGTTGGACTATAGAAAAGACAATTGAAACAGTGGTAAAACTGGTTTGCTGATTAGGGAATTGACAATTCTACAGGTTCACAAGGACATGAATGTCTCCTACTCCACCAGTGAGTGGTCAGGTTTCTGATTGATGAACAGAATCAAAGTACTGGGCCACTTGTACGGATTAAAGGATTGCCTGTCTGAAGCAGGTCCCAATGTAATGTTGGAGTCTCTGGTGTCTGACCGTCAAAAACATCGGGATTGTCAGTAATCGGTCTGTGGTAGAAGAGGCTGAATGTAGATTATTGGTCGATTCAGTCAGAATATGTGCTTGAGTCAAAGCATAGTAATAATCCCCGGGGAGTTAACGTTATACAAATTGCCTTCTAGCGCTGGAAAAGTGGTGGGAGTTCTCCATTGGTGTGCACTAGGAGGATGGATCAGACTAAAAAATTCAGTACAATCATGAGCGGTCAAACGTTTATGATAGCCCACCTGCATGCATGCCACCAAAATTGCTTAAATTGCGATGGGCTAACCACGTGAAGCGTATCGGTCACACGGGAATTCTCCAACGCCAACTGGGGGGAAATTGCAAGGAAGGGACAGCCGGGAAAACCACGAAGATGTTGGGGAACTCCGATCATATGGACAGAGTGATTTTAAGCGATCTTTGAATCCTGGGGGCCAAAGCCTGATTTTGGGCCAGTACCCTATTGTAAAAAAATATTATTTTTGCAAATACCTTGATCAAAGGATAAAGGCTAGAATTTGTGACCTGGCTTTTTTTATATCTTGGGCCTGTCTAGGAAAGCCTGTTTCCTAACTAATTAATTCATTCCTGTTCAAAAAGAGCATTACTAGGCAACTCTGGACAACCGCCAGCTAGGCCCTAACTACCGCCAAACATGGCCCTAGACAGCGCCTGCACATAGCACAAACATATTTGTAGAAACCGGCAATGCTGACGCGTAGATGCGGCTGACACACTGTCTCATTTAGGAAACAATGATAATCATATACGAGGGCGGTCAATAGGTACCCGTGTTTGACGACGGTGGCTGGTGTTATCATCGAGTAATGCCATCTATCAAACGACGGCTGCGCATGCGGCTGTTAACTTCGAAGCAATGTTTGGAGCAATTTAAGCGAGATCCGAAGGGGTTTTTGCATCGAGTTGTCACCGTTGATGAAACCTGAATTCTTGATTATACACCAGAAACTAAGCAACAATCAAAACAATAGATTTCTCCTGATGAATCTGCTCCAAAAAAGGCAAAGATGGTCCCATCGACCACAAAGGACTTGGCGACGATTTTTTTGGGATGCGAATGGCGTCACTCTCATGGATTTTTAGAAAAAGGAGGAACGACCTCTGGACAATACTACAGCGCATCATTCGAAGGTTTCGACAAAAAATTGAAGAAGACACGGTCGCATTTGGCGCTATTTCACCACGATAACGCACCAGCACATTCATCCGGAGTTGTCGTCTCCAAACTGCATGAATTGCGTTATGAATTGTTGCCGCATCCCCGGACCCTAATTCTCTTTTCCTGTAACAAAGATTTTCACAAGTCTGAGACACATAACAGTAGCATTTTTCTCCCACAGTGTTTAAAAGTGGATTACTTGACACCACCCTTGTTTCCACATACTAACACCATCCTCTTCTTTTTCTTCAGCCTTTGTCCCGTTCACAAGCGGGGTCGGCTCGTCGTGATCGGCTTCGCCATTTGGCTCTATCGAATGCCTGATCTGGGTGCAATCTCGAGGCTTTCAAATCCCCATCCAGCGTATCAAGCCACCGTTGCTTAGGTCTGCCTTTTGGTCGTTTACCATCGACTTCGACGTTCAGACCAATCTTTGCAAGTGAATTCTCGTTTGCACGAATTGCGTGACCATACCATCGAAGACGCCTCTCTCCCAACTTTTCCACGATCGGTGCAACCCCATAACGATCGCGGATATCCTCATTTCGGATGTGATCTAAACATGTGACGCCACTAATCCAACGTAGCATCTTCGTCTCCATTACCGCGAGACGCCGTTCATTGTCTTTTATGGTCGGCCAACACTCAGAACCATAGAGAGCGACTGGACGGACGACATTGCGGTAAATTTTAGATTTGAGACGTTCGTTGATACGTCGATCACAAAGGACACCAGTTGTGGAACGCCACTTCATCCAGGTTGCGTTAATGCGTGAAGCAATTTCATAACGCTCCATTGGCTGATAGCGTTGACCCGAGGTATTTAAATCGCTCAGTTCTGGGCAGATCACTGCCGCTGACAGTGATTGTGCCTGTTTCATGGGGATCGGTCGTCAAATTCACATACTAACACCATACACGACCTAAATCTCATTTTCCTCTTAAAATATTTCAACACACGAAAATAAAAGACAATAACAAATGACACAATCAGAATTAGCAGAAATCCTCTTGTTCCACAATTTCATATTACACTCTCAATAAACCACAATCCAGTCCGAATCTTAATCCAAATACCCACGGATAATCACAAAAACTCCCCATCAAAAATAACCATTCGTGCCAAGTACTTAGTATAATCCTTCAAAAATCCTATGAATTTCGTGCAACACGAACCTGCAAAAAATAATATTTTCATAAAGCACACAGACAGAAGGTATAATCAACCCTCCCCGGGTGGAACCGTATGACTTTTATACTCAACCCGGAACTCACATAAAACATATACACTAAATTTAATCCAACATTTTCAGCAATTCCTCTAATTTCACCAGCCACCCCCTCTTGAAAACACAAGAAAAAGGATGAAAAAAAATTATCCTACTATTTCAACAAGTTGTCAGAAGTAATATTATCGGACTAGTACTAGTACAGCTCCCCCCCCCCCCCCCTCGGTATGTCGAGTCCCACCCGCTGTCGAGGACAAGCTTCTGTTTCCATTTCTGGCATTCTCAGGTTCTGCCTCACCTTCTGGTCCCATTTTGAGTTAGTCAAGTAATAAATTAAATTCTTCCACCTTAGTTACTTCCCCCGTAATTTCAAAGTACCTCCCACATAACTTGATGCCAACATGCAACTGACCGACTGAATTAACTAACTGCAAACTTTGTAGCTCTGAGTTTGCTTTATACTCGCTCCAGGGACCAGGAAAGGACATTTTAGCCCCTGAATTGCTATTGAAACCAGCCAGTAGACCGGTGTCGTTTTAATTAGCATTTAAGGTATTCAATTCCGACCAGAACTTGTGGTTCTTTGATCGTTTATTTTCGTGACACCTTCACGTTTCCTTGTATTTACTAGTGTCCTTTCTTCGTGACAGTCAGCGGGATAGAGTGAGGCGGATTAAATTGCAAGCGAAGTCCTGATAGGGAGTTAAAAAAAATGATAAAAAAAACTATTAGCCAGGATTTTAGCATATTTACCCACGCTTTTGTCATTTAAATTTCTAATTATTCAATCTGACATGCAATATTTCAGGGAAAGGATCATAAATATAAAATATTTCATTCTTATCCTTAGCTCAAGTACTACACTTAGCCCTGATATTATTCTTCATTATTCAAAACAGGACACAAAAAAAAAACTGGAATAATTCACTCGTCCTCAAATAGAGCAGAACAACCATAGGGACTGGGCTTGCATGATTCTCTTCGAGTTTTAGTGCCCTCCACCTTATGTCCTGCTTCCTGTTCATTAAATCTCGGCAGGATCTGAATTTTATTGTCCTGGAATTTTATTAAAATTAATTTAGTTCCTACATTCACTCTTCAAGTGTTTTTCCAGTCATCCACTCATGCAATTTTTTTCTTCTTGCGTTTTATATTTTTAGGATTAATATTCAGGATATGGGGAAACAACGATATGTACGAAGTAGTAGCGGAAGCAGTAGTGGTTCCTACAATCATAACAACGACCCGGTATGTTTTTCAGATTTTTTTTGATTCGTTCCAGAATAAATTGGAAATAAAGTTGATGTGTATTTAGGACGAAGTATTGTGTCGTTGGGATATGACGGGTTGATGCCAATTTAAATAGTAGTAAAATCAGATCCTTGCGTATCCTTGTGATTTCAATTATGATTGGGGCAAGAACCCCGACATGATCTTTTCAGGAAGTCGAAAAATTCGAAGTTTAACCATCCTTTTCAAAGGAAAAGAACTCCAGATAATTGGCAATACCACAAAAGTTTAAAAAAATTAAGATCCAGGGAAGATCCTGTAAATTTAAATTTCTAAAGAAGTCAATGGTTTCCGCAGCCTCAAATGTTGCAATGTAAAACATTTCGTTACGAAACTACTCCTATTTCATGCATATTTACCGAAACACCAAATGGAGAAACATTTCAGTGACATTATACGAGTCCTTAAAGGAATTCCTAACTATACACGAAAATATTTCGCCATACCCTATCCAACGGACAATGAACTATTCTCCCCGGGCTACTATGCATGCACTCAAAGTACTCCTTTCAACTAGACTAGTGAGAAAATTGAATATTAAAACACACCTTCATCCCCAACCCACCCCGAAGCATGTACCCGCCCCTGCATCAGGCATTCACCAGATGTGGAGAGTTTGTACAATGTCCTTTCTCTCCATACTAATGTATGCCATCGTCTATGGCTATGCTATTCCTTGCTTACTTTCTTCCTATGAAATGTATGAGTACATAACATACATTTCCTTACCTCCTGACCATTTTTCTTTTATCCTTTTTCACATTCTTTCATGTTTTCTCACATTTTCTAGGTTTTTTTTTTCATTTGTGTGTGTGTGTTTTGTGTGTATCCTTTCTTCTTTATTTTTCTCCACTCTTTATTCGGAAATTATTCAGATACCGCAGGGAATATGTCAACTGTACAATGGAACAACATGTGAAAAATTTCTACGAAATCAAACGGTTTTTGTACCACCGGACCTGACGATGGACAACATTGAGGAGAGGTTGAAGGCAGCGTATGGTGTTATTAAGGAATCCAAGTGAGTAATATAAATTGTGGACATTTGCAATATTAGTTCTAGCTCCTCCGATGTGGATGCTCATATGCTAGGAAGCGTTGCAGAGTAAATGTTGGAATATAAAATTTGTAGGTCCTTTGAAAAGGATAGGTAAGATGTTGGTAAGCTCTTTAAAACTGCAATAAAGGATATAGTTGCGCTTACAAAACGCAATCATTTACGAGAGTTATCCTTTTCTCAACAATAGAATATAGGACGAGCAAATCAAAGGATAAATAGAACTAAACTGTGATCTGGTTAGGAAGCATGGAAAGGAAACGGAGGTGCTGTTAAAAGAACACCAAAAAAAGGAAAACTGATTATCAAAACGGATTCAAAACGACAATTTGAAGTGGAAAATACCAGCCCCCTTTTTATACGAAGCCAAAACCGAGAAAAACTCAAACTACCCTCCCGCTAGAACAACAAGTACCTGTCTCACCACCAGAGAAACCTGATCACCTTCACCTTTTTATAGACGTCTCCCAATCACCTCTTTTCGAGGATAGAGCAGCCAAAGCCTCTTTATTGCCTTTGCTTTTGCTACTCCACCTTCCGTATAACCACGTTTCAATATCATTCAATTTTATGCTGTACAAGGGATAAGCCTACAACAGCAGGACAACCACGAAGACAAACAAAAACAGGAATGACAAAACCCGGATTCGAACCAGGAACACCAGGTCCAGAGGAGACGTTTCCCCACCTCGCTTGAAGGGCCGTCATGTTTCAGTTTTGTTCGCACTACCGCACCAGCTCCTCAATTTTCGTATTTTACCAAGCGCGCCCGTAAGGAAAGGTCTCGAAGGAGCTGAAGCCGCGAGGAACGGTTCAATGAGAAAGCCACAAGACTGGCGTATAGCTTACTTCCCTCCCTTAAATTCCCACCAACCAGATACTGCCCTGATCCTTAGTTTTGGCTGGATAGCCCTTTGTGGATGGAGGTTCCGTGCGATTGTTATTTTTTGGGTCTTCAAATGTTCCTGATTTTTACTTAAGTGGTAACAGAAAGAAGCTCCTTCAGTAGAGCGCCCTCAAAAAACCTCACATTCTTGTATTGGGCTTGAGTGGTCACAGAAGAAAGTTCCTTCAGAAGTGGACCCTCAACAAAAACCAAACTTCCTTCGATAGAGCGCTTTCAATAAAAACCTAACTTCCTTGTTTTTTTTTTTCGAAAGCGCGCCCTCAATAAAAACCTAACCTTCTTGCATTTGGCTTCAGTGATCACAGAAGGAAGCTCCTTCAGCAAAGCGTCCTCAACAAAAACTTAACTTTTTAGCTTGAGTGGTCGCAGAAGTAAGCTCTTTCACCAGAGCGTCCTCGCCAAAAACTCAACTTCTTTTATTTTGCTTGAGTGGTCGGACAAGTTCCTTTAGCAGTGCGCCCTCATCGAAACCACTACCTTTCCGAGGTAACTCAAAGGGAGGCAACAACTCTGAGCAAAGCCTTGGATACGATGCGTTCCGTTGTTCAAAACCTGCGCAAAGCTGGATTCTATGCGGACGAGGAGGTACCTTTCGTCCCGTTTATCCTAACAAGGAAAATCGACGTGTCGACTCGGAGAGAATTTGAGATGAAATTGATGATTTTCAACTTCTTGGTTTTTACTTAAGTGGTAACAGAAAGAAGCTCCATCAGTAGAGCGCCCTCAAAAAAACCTCACATTCTTGTATTGGGCTTGAGTGGTCACAGAAGGAAGTTCCTTCAGTAACGCGCCCTCAAAAAAAACTAAACTTCCTTCGATAGTACGCCTTCAATAAAAACCTACCTTTCTTGTATTCGGCTTGAGTGGTCACAGAAGGAAGTTCCTTCAGTAACGCGCCCTCAACAGAAACCTAACTTTCTTGTATTTGGCTGGAGTGGTCACAGAAGGAAGTTTTTTCAACAGGTCTCGCTTACCAAGAACCTCAACTTATTTTATTTTGCTTGAATGGTCGCAGAAGGAAGCTCCTTCAGCAGTGCGCCCTCATCCAAACCACTAATTTCCGAGGTAACTCAAAAGCAGGCAAGATCTCTGTACAAAGCCTTGGATACGATGCGTTCCGTGGGTCAAAACCTGCGAAAAGCTGGGCTCCGTGTGAACAACGGGGTTCCTTTCATCCCGCTTATCCTAACACAGAAAATTGACGTGTCGACTCGGAGAGAATTTGAGATGAGATTGATGAATTTCAACTTCTTGGTTTTTAGTTGAGTGGTCACAGACGGAAGTTCCTTCAGTAGTGCACCCTCAATAAAAACCTAACCTTCTTGTGTATGGCTTGAGTGATCACAGAAGGAAGCTCCTTCAGTAAAGCATCCACGGTACCAGAACGAGGTTCCTTCGGTAGAATGCCCTCAATTGTCGACTCGGTTAGACTTTGAGAAGAGATTGATTGATTGTTCGAGAATAAAAACGTGGTGATGACTCCTGGCTGGAATGGGATAATTAGCGGACCAAATTTCTAAGATTTCAACCAGAAAAAAAAGTATCGCTTCTCGCGGATGCAGATGGGGAGAAGAAAAATAAACCAAGTGCTTTCTGTGCATAGAAAACCATCCAGTGTTCCAAACTTGTTGAGACCAACAACAAGGAAAAGGAGCAACTTTGACCTATTATAATCTTGTTAGTAATCGTGCGATTTCCACCAAACTTAATAAGATCATGCTCCATTCTACAACCTACAGTGCAATTTCATGAGTCTAGGATGAACTTAGGAGGGGGGGGGGGGGGGAGGAGGAGGGTATTTCGGAGTCTAAACACCATATAATGGCAGCCTCTTGATTTTTTCCTGATTTTACGGTTGGATAGTTTCTGAGAATGAGTCCTTGGACGAAAATATCAATTTTGACCCCCCGCACTCCCCACCTATCCAACAAATGTCAAAACTAAGGCCAGCTACGAAAAGTCCTAACCAAGACCTTTCATTTGATACCCCTTATAACTATATTTGGTAGAAAAAATATCTACACCCTCCTTAAATTCGACGTAGAATAATGTGACGCACCGGATGCGTGAGTGTTCGCAGTTCCTACCTTTCCACCAAATTTAGTGTCAATCGCTATAACCGTTTCTGAGAAAAATGCTTGTGACAGACAAACGGACATACGGACAGATTGACAGAGAGACAGTAACCCGATTTTAATACGGTTTTGTGTAAAAAAGGCCTTAAAAAGGGAAAACTTTGAACAAGCGCAAGCACCTCAAGTGTGAGATATTTGAAGAGCAGCATTTAACAGTGATGGACCGAACCAAGTTTGAATTGGAAAAGCGTAGCACCGCCCCCATCCCGAAAACTCAACGGCTCTATTGTATTCGAGTAATATCCTTCCCACCGCGGTGGTTAAGATTGGGATAAAGGATGACCCAGCCTTGCACGTGCGCTGTCTTATCGACCAGGGCCTGCCAGAGCAGCTACTTAACCGAAAACCTAGTGTAAATACCTCGCTTAAAAAAGAAGAAAACGAATGTCGAGATCTCCGGGGTTGACGGAGTTTCGGCTCGAAAGGTGTCATCGGTGGTCTGTATCACCATTCAGTTGGATGATGGCTCTGACGTCAGCACAAAGACTTTGGTGGTCAAAAGGATGGCTAAAGGTTCCATTTGAGGAAGCGACATCAAGGGAAAACCTTGCTGTAGGGAAAGAAGTTGGCAGATCCTGTAATCGAATAAGAATCGCGTGCTCCAGTGTTACTAGGATATAGTGTCCTAACGCAGCTAACTGTGAATGGTGTTGAAATGGTGGATAGTCTTCTTCTCCAAAAACCGCAGACTGGGCCTGATAGTGCCAGTTGAAAATCCATTGCCACAGTGTACGTCAACATATGGAGCGGAAGGGAATGGGAGCAAAAATTTAAAGCCATTTGGGAAATGCCATTAAGTAGTGAAGAGCTCTACTCGAAATATCATTATGGGACGGAAACAGGCGGTACCAACTCCATGACGACAGGACAACATAAGAATAGGGAATTCCTACCATTAGGCAGTTAAATACAATATTATCTCGCTCAGGCAAAAAGATGAGCAGAGAATGAAGCTCTTAAGCTCAAGGCATACGAATTCATGAGGGGGTACTGGAACTTGAAGCACAGGGAAGAGGTCCCAAGGGAATTCCAAGGGGACACCAGTGGAGAAGCATACGGCATTGCGTATCTAAGTGTGATTCAGCGGGAGGCTACTTCAACGGAAATATGGAATGTGTTCAACGCGTCAAGCCCGACACCAAATGGAGTCAATTTAAGCCAGATGATCCACCCGGAGCCGAAATTGACAAACCGCATCTTTGACATCCTCTTTAGAATGCGCCGGTTTAAATCTGCGTATTCTAGTGATATCACTAAAATATATCGACAGATACTATTGAAACCCGAAGGTCAACTAAAACTCAAAATCCTTTGGAGGCAAAGTCCTGAAGTACCACTTAAGGAGTATTTTTTGAAAACGCTGGCCTACGGCTGGTTTGGCTGGCCTTCCGCAAACTCCATCAGATAGCAGCTGATAGCATTCCACAGGAAGAGAACTCCCTGGATTATCCAAAATGCCATTTTATGTGGATGACCTGCGGTATGGGGCCCATAGTGTGACCAAGGCGCAGGAAATCATCCGCAAAATTACGGAGACGCTAGGGAAAAATCAACATCCATTACCAAAGTGGGCATCTAATAGCATAGAAGTTTGCAGCACATTGACAAACGTCAGCAAATTGAATCCTATGTTGATCTGGAGAAGGCAAAGAACGATCTTAAGATTCTTGGTTTACACTACAACCCCAAGGAAGACTGCTTCCTCTATAGCATCGATCCAATTTTGAATATCGTTCTAAGTATAGTTGTTTCTATTTTCGATCCGATCGACTGGTTACTTCCAATCGTGATGAAACTCAGGAGTGAAATTCAGCGTTCATAGCAGGAAGGGTATGGCTGGGATGATGCGATTAAAAAGCCATCCAAGGCTCAACTAGAAACGGTCCTGACATCACTAGTACACTCAAATGAGGTCCAGTCCGGTCCACGCTGAACTGGACATGGGTCTGATGGTGAGCAGGTGGAGCTCGTAGGATTTAGTGACGCATCAATGGATGACTATGCAGCAATCATATTTAATCAGACAAAGGCTAGCGAAAGATACACCGTTCGGTTGATTGAGGCGTTACCCCACCCGAGTAAGGATGACCAAAGCATATGCCATTCCGAAACTTAAATTGGAGGACGTGGTGCTTCTAGCAGAATTGGACAAGGATGTACGGAAAAGTTTAGGGTCATTTCCTACTATATTCATAGCATATACTGATTCCGAGGTGGCCCTCTGTTGGATTAGGAATCAGAAGGATACTGAAGACAAACTTTTCTGCTGGGAACATACACTATGTGAATCCGAAATCTAATCCTGCGAATTGTGCTTTCAGAGGCCGGTCTCCACAGAAGTTATGGTTTACGAATTCTGGTTCAATGACCCACAGTTCTTGCACGGCGTTCGTTAATTCTGAATCCGGAACCTTGGCTCATGTAGCAAAACTGAATACGGGGGAAGTATCAGGTCAGGTTTTCCAGCCTAACTCGGCTAGTAGACGCAACCACACGATGCCTTCACTGGAGGAATAGTAATACGGGTCCCTATTCATCTGGAGAATTACAGTACACGGAGTGTGCAGTGGATACGTTTGTTACATAGCACAGGCAATACTCTAATGCAAAGACCTCAAAATCGTTCGAACACGGGCTAAAGGGTTCAAGAATAGACGTGCAGCCGTCAATGACGAACAACCTTATTTGGTTTCGAATCAAACAATTAAGTGCAGAAAAAATTGCTTGAAGGTTGGCATGTGCGTACAGATCCCTGATATTAGTAAGACTGCGATTGACAAGATTTTGACAGAACATTCGCATTATCACAAATTATATGACACCGTGTTGAGGCGGACCAGTATCCGGATTCAATTATCACTTGACACAAAACCTGGGTACCCTACCCAGAATTAAGGAGAAGCCTCGACACTAGCCACAATCAAATTCACCATAGTTTGAGCAAGCACTGTTTGCTCTTTGCCGATAAAGTGCTAACAAGGAGAGAAAACTGCTGACGAAAGGAAGGTATTTTCAACATGGCAGTGTTCCAATACAGCCCGTGCATCAATTGGTTTCCTGGCCGAATTCCGATGTAGCATCATCCCTCACCCCAAAGCCCGAACTGTCTCCCTAGTAATTATCGTATTATTCCAGGGTGGCCCCATTCGGATGAGACATTGTCAAGATCCATTTTATTCCTGAAAACAGAAGGGAACTCTCTAGGGGTGCCACAGTTGAACCGAACTTCGGCCGAGGCAACAAATTCACCCCGTTCCTGCCGGAAAACTATTGCACAAGGAGGAAGATACGGCGTGATGCATTTCAGATTTCATTCCTCACAGATTTCACCTTTTATCGTAATCGAAAATAAGGACTTGAACGTCAAACTGACACCTTAGGGCACAAATTCGTTGTAAATGACACCTTTTAAGTAAAAAAGACCATGAACGCTGCTCCCAGATTTGGTCATTGGCACCTATTTGAGGATTAGGGACTGTGCCACTCGTTCCTTTCGCTTTGATTCAGAATTATATTCAAAAATCCTTATTTCATCACCACTCACTACTCTGCCAAAGAAATGAACTTCAGTCTCCGTGCATTCCGGCAACTCGCTGCGTTGGTCTGATGGTTAGTCACTATTTTGGAGACCATTTTGAGACACACTTCTCTCCTCTGCATATTTCCTTTCAAAATTCAATGAGCCACAACTTTTGACACACCAGTTTCTTCCTCTGGCATCCTAACATTTAAACGGCGAATTGAGTTTGATAGTTTTTGTCTTTTATAACGTTGTCATCAGTAGGTGATGTTGATAGACGCCCAGAGCACACTTTGTCATCTACATCCCTCTGGTCGTCCAGGAACTGCTTGTATCAATCGAAAATTCATGCTTTTGACATGACATTCACCGCATATACTACCCTAACTAAATCCATAGTGTCAGCAGCCCATTTTTGACGTTCAAAATAATCAAGTTTTAGACCACGTACCGGTGCATCCGCACTTCCCGGAAGACATGATCCTCACGATACCACTACTTCCAGGTAACTAACCACAAACGCCAAGAGGCCTCAACATCTTTTCCAGCGCAAATCGCACCACTTTAGAGCCTTCGGTTCGTAGTCGAATTTTTGTGCAGGTTTTTTCGGGATACACCTCGCACATAATCCATTATTGCTCTGTCTAAACATTTTGAGTTTGAAGACCAAATTAAGTTGAGCAAAAAAGATCACAACTAGCAGCTCTATCCAGTATCAGGGAGAGGAGAGAAATTTTCTCTCAATTTTTAGAGAGAACCGCATTAGTTTTCTCAGAGCTTCCGAATATGCAACGTTGCATTCACGACTGGCTCAATTCAGCAAACCAACGTCTTTCTGGATAAACCTTCGATGCACAGCCCAACCACTCAAATTCCTAGGTATTCTCCTCGTCAAAACTCAGATACCCCCTTCCTGAAATTCATTTTCGTTGTCAGCTTTCAATGGCTTTTCTCCTGCGACTAATGAAGTAGACCACGCGTCAAAATGACATCTAAAACTGTCACCCTTCAGCGTCAGCATATCTGAATCACAAACACGCTATGAAACGCAAGAATTTTAAGCTCATCCGATAGAAGGTTGGTGCGAACAGCGAGCAACTATGAATAAATCAAGTAAGAGAGTTGAACGGAGGAACCTTTTCTTAAAAAAACCTTTGGCTCACATTGACACTAACAAGTGCATCAAGAGGAAAGTGGTGCAGGAGATGATACCCCAGAGAACGAGGTTTCCACAGGTTCCGCAATAGGAGGTCTTTAAGAAAATTACACCCAGGGGGAGGGAAGGGAAGCGGACGTTTTTGACGGGAACCCGGATTATCTCCCTCAGACCCCGCAAACTAGTTCATCCGAGGGCTATGTGATGTTTTTTTTTGGCACAACTCTAAACCAAGTAGAAAGACCTATGATTTGGGATATCAGCCTTAGCTAGCACCAAATTTTCAAAGATAAATAGAAAGGACACCTTCCAAAAAAAGTACACTTCAATGCAGCATCCAGGGGGACTATGTGGAAGCCTTCTAAATTAAGGAAGACATGTCCAGTTTACAGGGATGGTCTATTCTTGCAACAAATTAGTGAAAACTCAAAGCAGTTTAGGCTAATGAGCAAATTTAATTACTGCATCGTCCTGGAATATAAACTACCAGATGTTCACACTCCCAATAATATGCACAATCAAAATCTCTTCAATCATCCTTAACGGAAAAGTCCTTTTCCCAAATGATTAATAACTTACCAAATTGAAAATTTAACAACTCCAGAAATCCTATAAACTTTGTTATTCTCATTGACAGGGACATGAATGCAAATTGTAGGGTCTATGCATTGCCAAGTTTATGCTACAGCACTTTGCCAATATGTCGTACACCCGAACGAACAAATCATCAATATTTCGCTTATCTGGCAAACAGAGATCTTCGTACCAAGAAATCCAAACAGTACGTTGGAACGCCAATATCAGAACGTAATAAACGCTACTTGGACCGTAAATCCGAGCAACGTTACTATCACAGCAATCGAGACGAACCATCCACTTCGACCCTCTATGATGAATCGTTGTCATTGTCCTCATCACCATCGTCATCATCATCATCATCATCCTCCTCATCGTCTTCCTCGTCATCATCATCCCCAACATCATCCATTTCCATAACGCCACATCGTCGTGGCAATTCACCACCAACCCGCGACACCGAGAATCTTCGACGCATCTGTCGGGGTGAGTGTGAACTTCTTGAGAATGAACTATGCCAGAAGGAGTATGCAATTGCCAAACGACATCCAACTATTGGACAAAAACTACCCTTGGAAGATTGTCAGGATTTGCCATTGGATAAGGACTGTTCGTCATTCGGGATTGCAATTGATGTATCGCCCGATGAGGATTGTTATTGGGAGCAAGGATCCGGATATCGTGGTACAGTTGCAGTCTCAGCGACTGGGAAACAATGTTTGAAATGGTCGGGATTGATGAAGGAGATTGCTGACTATCCAGAGTTGGCAGGACAGAATTATTGCAGGTGAGTGACAGGTGGTGGCTTTTTTCGAGGTAGGCAAACATGAGGAGGGTTGAAAAGAAATAAAAGTCCTATTTTCCCCAGTTGGAGGGAAAGTTACAAAGCGTATTTATAGCCAGGACTCACTAGCTTCATCATAACAAACACCTAATGTCCTGTCGTAAAACTATCGAACCCCATAAACGTCAACAGGAGCAACTAATCAGCACCGCCTACCAACCATTGATTATCCCTATTTAATTACAACATAAATCAAAGGATTACCATTATTCCAGCAAACACTAATTGATATTCTATCCTGAGCCCTGTCAACCCCCCTCTGGATTTGCCACCATCATTTTCATACACACTTTTCCTATACTAATTCAAAGTAAAACCTATTCATTCCAGAAATCCCGGAAATAGTGAAATGAAACCATGGTGTTTTGTTGATGACAAAACAAAGGAGCATTGTAACATCCCTAAATGTGCTGAGCAAATGTGGTTATATATAATCATATCATTCGTGTTAATTTTGGGATTTATCATATCCAGTGTTGTATTCGTTTGTTATCGTCGAACGAAGAAGCAAGGGATGACAAATATACAGAATGTAAGTATGAAATTTTGAG
The DNA here is from genome assembly GCF_905115235.1 of Hermetia illucens. Taxonomy (NCBI): domain Eukaryota; kingdom Metazoa; phylum Arthropoda; class Insecta; order Diptera; family Stratiomyidae; genus Hermetia; species Hermetia illucens. The sequence goes on from NC_051851.1 coordinate 175,025,057, forward strand.
TTAAATAAGGGTTAATTAATGCGAATTTAGAAGGGTTAATATTTTGGTTAGAGCCTTGAATTTAAATTGGAATAGAAGTCTGAGAAGTTCGAATAGAAGAGTCCTTAGGATCCCGAAAGGTGGACCTTTGAGAGGTTCGAATGCAAGGAACTTTGAGAGGTACGAATGCAAGGACCTCTGAGAGGTTCGAATGCAAGGAACTTTGAGAGGTACGAATGCAAGGACCTCTGAGAGGTTCGACTGGTAGAGCCTTCACAGGCTCAACTAAAGGAGCCTTGAGAGATTCGAATGTAAGGGTCTAACTAAAAGAGCGACTTCATTCCACTACACATTGGCAGGATCCCTTTTTTAATTGTCATCACGTTGCTGAGTACCATCTATAAGATATTCTGGCTGACCCTGATCAATCTTCGAGGCCAGATAAGAGCAGCCGCATGACTCTCGAAAACATTAAACATCAACAACGGTCTAAGACAAGGGGATGCCATGCCCTATCACGCATCCTTTTTACCCTGGTACTGGAGAAAATTATCCTCAGTAAAGCAGATCTGGACCGGTTGTGCCATTGATGATGATGGTCTTAAGGTGATCTTTCGAAGATGTTTTAGGACTTTGGTGATAACAAAATAGGATCCTCCAAAAGAGTTTTCAAAGGACCTTGTTGGTCTGCCATGTCGAACAAATTTGAAAGTGAAATTAGATCATTTTCGCTATGATCATAGACACCTACCGTGACTTAATGACCGGTCTGGAGGTTATTACGATACAGAAAGTCGCTGCTTCTTGATACATAGTAATGAAGGTCCTGGAAGTTTAGGCATAATCGCATGGTCGTCTTCGGACTCAGATTGACTTGGAGAACACAGTCACCACAGTACTGGCTCAGAATACATACCAGTGGATGCAAGGCTTATCTAACACCTCTGCGCAACTAGGGGGTACGTCACTTGAGTTGCATAGCGCAATTCCAAATTTGAGCCCAGAAGGAATTCTGCCTGCGATATGGACACAACTACAACTACAATGAGGCCAACCGCAAATAACCGATCCATCCTCCAGGAATTCCTTGGAGTATATACTTTCGCTGAAGCTTCGTCGCAAAAGTGACTTCAAATAAGTCCCTTGTAGACTCAGTCTGATCGCCCTTCACGAGTACGTGGAAACGACACTCTCCGGAGGTTTGACTAGAATCAAGGTACTTAGTAATAAAAGAAGTATTATCCCGAAGCTAGCAAGTGCTCTGAGTACACATACGCCAACCTAAGCTACGCCTACTAGTGCACACTAGCTGCGGCAATGTACACTCAGAACAGTTGTGAACATGCATATTAGCTAGAGGGGGGGAGGTCCTGTCTAAGTGCAAAAAGTAGACAGGGAGATCAATAGTTGGCATCTAACCAATTTTGACAATTGCTGCTGGCTTCATGCATAAGGCTCTAATTTGGAAAGACGTAGCAATTTCAGAAGCGACCTTCAGGTGACGGTCGGACATCGTCCAAGGATCATTATTACCTTGGCTTAACACCGGGCCCGACAACCCACACTTAGACAGAACCAGGGGTGACTGAAAGGTTCAGTAGCGGTTGGCACACCGCCTGCTTCTCCTAAGAAAATTTCCATCGGGTCTGCATGCAGTACAGTGAGTTATATAAAGAACTACCTCCTTGGAAGTACTCGTAATAGCTTGATGGAATTGGTCGATGGCCCAAGAAACCATCCTTGGTGGCCAGAGCCCACCTAGAGGCGAGAGCCACACCAAAAACCAAAAAATTTTGTGATCGTGAAGGGCCGCCCAAAAATATTGAAGTTCCACTGAAGTGTCCTATCGGCATCCACTTCCACGCCTCTTTCTTAGCTAGGCTCGGGAATGTGGAGGATTGGAGGGGGGGGGGGGGGGGGGGGGGGGGGGGGATGGGGTACTCTTTGAACACGTTCGTCTCTCTCATGTCATTTTACAAACGCGGTTCCACAGCCACTTTTGGACCGTCTGAATTTGTGAACCGATGGGTTTTAGCAAGAAATATACGCATTTCTGATACGCTTGCCTTAAAAACTCTGCTCCTAGTCATAGCCCTTCACTTCACTGAACATGTCTAATGAATCCAGGAAATAAATTGTGGTCACCATTCGTCAACTTCGGGCCAAAGCTGTTTGACACCCTTTTCTAGTCATTGTCTTAGGATGTCATACCATGCCGAGGTTTCAAGCATGTTCTAGTGATCAGGACAGGCCCAAAAAGTGTGAAAATTATGAAAGGAAATACCAAGTAATGATGGACTGTACTGGGATTCGGTGGTACATGATGCGAAAGAAGAAAAAAGATGGGGAATACCAGATATCTCGCAAGAGCCAGTTTGCTTGGCTACCACATCGGGACATTTAAGGATGCTTTCTGGACGACCAAGAAGTTCGCCCAATGATTAACTAATCTAACTAATTCTGAGCTGTCAACGGCTCCCTAGTAGGTGGCCAAACTAACGAATGAAAAACTGCAGTGTTAAAAATGTCTTTGTCTCTAATCAAGAAGACTTTGCGCAAGCTCAAAAAAGAGGCCAGGTGATTACCAATAGCAGCAGCAGACAAAAAGGACCCTTTTTGATTTTCACATCAGTTTTTCCTGGAACAAGAGGGGCATGGATTTCAGTCGCTAACCGAACATCAATTGTTTTCAGTGCCAGCAGGCTAGAAGGGAATATTACCGAACGTTGCAAGTGTAGGCTTTGGAACCTTCGGTGATTACCAATAACAGCAGCAGACACACAGAACCTTCAGCAGAATTCACCTCAGATTTTCCTAGAACAAGAGGAGGGAGGATTTCAGCTGCTAACCTATCATAATTTTTTTCAAACCCAGCAAGCTTCAAATCAATATTACGGAAGGCCTGCGAGTGTAGCCTTCGGGGCTAGATATACAAAATCCATCGAATTATTGGAAGGTTCAGACCCGATTATATCAAAATATATCAAAAATTTTGGATCGTAAAGTGAAAGGAATGATCTCTGTCCAGTGGTAAAACCAAGAATTGAACCCCCACCCCAAGAGTTTTTCTCATATTGTCGTAAAAGGGTCTCCATTACAACCAACTACAGAAAGGACGATATGGTTAACATCCGCCTTAGTTACCACAAGACCATCTCAGAACCGAAAGTTATATAGCTGGGAGCACTAGTTGATGCAAAACTGACCATCAATGAACTAGGCACGAAAAAAAAACCAGCAAAAAAGTAAGAGACATCTATGGCCACTTTACCATAGGCAACACGCCAACCAGAAGACAAATTCACGGAGACAGCACTCCATGAACTCAAGGCAAAAATTGAAAAGGCAAAGTCCGAAAAAGAATACGCTTCAGGTGCAGTCATGAACATCGAAGGTGCCTTCAATTATGCCTAATTCGGCGCAATTTGCGATAAGGCAAGACAGCATGGAATCGAACCGTTGTTAATCAGTTGAATCCTTCACATGCTAGAGTGGAGAAAAATCCACATATTAGTCGGCCAGAAGTCTATTGAGGCACGATGTCATTAGGGAGGAGGTCTCTCTCCTCTGTTATGGCTCCTGGTAATGGATACCCTGCTATGACTCCTAGAGGACAAGAAAGTCTGCGAGCAAGCATGTTCGGACGATCTAGTCGTAATAATTACCGGCATGAAAAGACCTACACTGTCGTAATCACCAAAAGAATGCCCGATAAATGGCCATGAGTCTTCTCAGATTACAGACTTAATAATCTTCACCGACGGTCAGTCATGGAGGGCAGATCGGGAGCAGGGGTATTCTCGGAGAATCCGATTACGGAGCTCGCCCGGCCACTTGGAAAAATGACGACCATATTTCAGGCGAAGATATCTTCTTCTTCTTTTTCTTCAGCCTTTGTCCCGTTCACAAGCGGGGTCGACTCGTCGTGATCGGCTTCGCCATTTGGCTCTATCGAATGCCTGATCTGGGTGCAATCTCGAGGCTTTCAAATCCCCATCCAGTGTATCAAACCACCGTTGCTTAGATCTGCCTTTTGGTCGTTTACCATCGACTTCGATGTTCAGACCAATCTTGGCAAGTGAATTCTCGTTTGCACGAATTGCGTGACCATACCATCGAAGACGCCTCTCTCCCAACTTTTCCACGATCGGTGCAACCCCATAACGATCGCGGATATCCTCATTTCGGATGTGATCTAAACGTGTGACGCCACTAGTCCAACATAGCATCTTCGTCTCCATTACCGCAAGACGCCGTTCATTGTCTTTTATGGTCGGCCAACACTCAGAACCATAGAGAGCGACTGGACGGACGACATTGCGGTTAATTTTAGATTTGAGACGTTCGTTGATACGTCGATCACAAAGGACACCAGTTGTGGAACGCCACTTCATCCAGGTTGAAGGAGAGTGAAACAATTTCATAACGCAGCTCTCCATTGGCTGATAGCATTGACCCGAGGTATTTAAATCGCTCAGTTCTGGGCAGATCACTGCCGCTGACAGTGATTGTGCCTGTTTCATGGGGATCGGTCGTCAGAAATTCAGTTTTGTTTAAATCCAATCTGAGACCGTGTTGCATGAGGCGATCATTCCATTTTTGGACAAGTTGCTCGAGATAATTTTTGCTATCAGATGCTAGGAAAACATCATCTGCATAAACCAGTGTCTAGGGCGCTGGACGTTGGATATCCCGTGTGACGGTGTCCATAACAAGGACAAAGAGGAGTGGTGAGGGGGCACTTCCTTGATGAACACCAACAGAGACACGAAGCGGTTTTGATACACCCGCCATACTTCGAACTTTACTTTTCGAATCGTGGTAGAGCAATTGAACCCAGCGCACGAGTTCTTCTGGCACGAAGTGTTGTCGTAAAGCATACCAGATGAGTTCGTGTGGTACACGGTCAAACGCTTTCTCTAGATCCAGAAAGGTAATGTAAAGAGGGCGATGCTTCTCCCGGTGTTTCTCCATAAGTAACCGCGCAGCGTGTATTGCGTCAGTAGTTCCGCAGTTCTTCACAAATCCGGCTGCGATAAAAATGGAACCACCATTCGAGTCTGTTCCGACAGTCGGGCAGCATTATCAGCACTAAACAGCAACGACATATCAAGCCAGTTGGTTTAGAGTTGTCATTAGGTACTGCTGAAACTTGGCCGCCTGAACGAAACATTCCTAATGGGGATACCGGGGCACTCAAACATCATCGGTAATGAGGAGGCTGACAGACTGCCTCCCTAAGGGTCCTTATCCACAACCAGGTTTTGAAATCCGGCCATTCACTGTCAAGTCAACTCTGAAGAATGAAATTGCAAGGATTCACGCTGCCAAGTGAAGAAATTTGAACTCTTGTCGGCAGGCGAAAATCCTTGTGAAAGAACTTGAGATCGCCAGAGCGGCATTTTTGTTGTCCCTTATGAAGTGGGACATAAAACCCTAGTGGAGCTTTTAACGGGACACTGCTCCTTAAACTACCATATGGTAAAGATTGGGGTGGTAGTTTCGACTATGTGCAGCCAATGTCAAGAGGAGGAGGACACGGCCCTGCACTTTTTATATATCTGCCCGGCCTCCTCAGGTCTCAGGTGAAGCCACCTTGGTAAGGTTTTCTTCAATAAAGAATTTGCACACTCTCTGCCTCTGGAGAATGCTCTAAGATTCGCTAAAGCCTGCGAACGACGAGGGGGCGAAGCCATTGAATAGGCGATTTACGGGGATAGTACAATGTGCCTAAAAAAGCCCTGAGTACTCGGAGCTGCGGCTCCCCCCAGTAAACTAAACTAACTAAACTAAACTAAGAGACATCTAGCAAAGTTAAGGGCCAACATCGAGGGCCAAGATGTAGTCGCAGAATGGAAGACTCCGATTTTAGTGGGGGACCTCCTCCTAGACAGGATTTACCTTACCCTACAGAGGAAGTAGCACCAAATTTGATACACCTTAATCAAAAGAAGAAGGTTTTCACAATGCTTTGCCCAAAAAATCTCTGGTATCTCTCAAACTGCTAATACCAATTATACATTCTAAGCTTCACCATAAGGACTATATCACGAACCCAATCCTGCAATCTAAATAAAATTATTAAACACAAAATTGTTTTCTCCTTTTTCAGATAAGTTTACCTAATGCCGACAAAAACATCTACGGAAATTCACAAATGAATTCCTCATTTGAAATGTCACGTCTATTCAATCAAACCAACATACCAAATGGACAACAGAACTCTGGACGTAGTTCTTCCCTAAGGGTACCACAATATACTCTACAAGATGTTGAATTTGTTGAAGAGCTTGGAGAGGGAGCGTTCGGTAAGTGCCAGCAGAAGTGCTTCCTTTTGTTTGAGATGGAAATAGTGAAGTGAAGGAAACTGATGGTAGACGCAAAAGGGACCTTAATAGGACTGGTTGGCAAATTTACGGTATATTCTAATTCAAATTTTCAAACCAAGGGTAGTTTGTACGGAAGCAAATGCATGGGTCCTTGAGAGTCTTCTGTGGACCAAAATTACTTTCAGTCCAATTATTTAAGGACATGCCTTTACTAATTAGATATTCAGTGAATCAGCGTTAGTCGTGCCTCAGAATAGTCTTGCCTGGACGAAATCTCAGATAATGAGTGCAACGCGCTAACTTGGTCTTATTAACCTGCTTTCCATCTAAATTCTATCAAAACTCTCTATGGGATTTCCATAACAAAGGCAAAGACATCATTCACACGTACGGTATGGATCTCAGCCTTCCCGGAACTTGTCCTAAACAAACTAGAAAACTTTGTTTGTACAATACAGAATGCAAATTTTCAAGTACTCTACATCCTTGCAACGAAAAATGGAGCACTGAAGTAGACAAGCTCCTCAAATCTCATTCACTCGACACGAAACCGAACAAAGAACAAGGGAATCATCTCATTGCGCGCTTCCAACAAGGACTTTCCCATTGAACAATACAATCCTGTAGTTTTCCTAATGCAAAACTTTTCCCGGTTTCTGTTTTTTTTTCTGACTCTCCCAGGAAATCGTATAGCATTTCTGGTCTCCCCTTTTGCTTCAGTCATTTCTAACTAACTTGGTTTCCGTATCCTTAATACCACGGACTTGTCCGCTTCTATCTATTTTCAGGGAAAGTTTATAAAGGCGAATTAACACAAAAGACGGGCGAAAAAATCTTTGTGGCCGTTAAAGCTCTGAAGGAGAATGCCTCGACAAAAACCCAAACTGATTTCAAGCGTGAAATTGAACTTATCTCGGACTTACGACATGACAATATCGTTTGTATCCTTGGCGTTGTACTCAACAAGGAGCCCTTGTGCATGTTGTTTGAGTATATGTCGCATGGTGATTTGCATGAATATCTGATTGCGAATTCACCGAATGAAGGAAAATCACTAACGCAACGACAATTCTTATATATTGCCATGCAAATAAGTGATGGAATGGAGTATCTGAGTGGCCATCATTATGTACATCGGGATTTGGCAGCCAGGAATTGTCTGGTTGGGGAGAATCTGACAGTGAAAATATCAGATTTTGGATTGTCCAGGGATATTTATAGTTCCGATTATTACAGGTAAATATTTGTTAGTAATGGTAATAGAGGAGGGCGGTGGTATATCAATCTGAATTTTCAAGGGTTCAATCGAAGTCCCTACTCCCTGTCAGATGGATGCCGTCAGAGTCGATACTTTACGGCAAATTCACAACCGAGAGTGATGTCTGGTCGTTTGGAGTAGTTTTATGGGAAATATACAGCTATGGGCTTCAGGTAAGACCCTTTGTCAAAATGTATCTGCAGATACTGATAAAGATATTCCGTATATCAGCCCTACTACGGCTATAGCAACCAAGAAGTCATCAACATGGTTCGAAATCGGCAGCTGCTCCCATGCCCCGAGGCATGCCCCACTGCAGTCTACTCGCTCATGATTGAATGCTGGCACGAGCAAGCCGTTCGAAGGCCCTCCTTCTCGGAGATCAGTCATCGCTTGAAAATCTGGTATCAGGCTCAGAAGAAGAATCATTCACAGACCAATCAGTCAAACCATCATCAGAAACATCATCATCATGCGAACTCCAATCCTAATTCAAGCTCCAACTCAAACCTGCTTGCTACCCAATAAGGAAACCATACCAACGATTTAAAAGGACAAAAGTATCTTTCTGCATTGAGTACTTAAGCACAATTGTGAATCGAGGCTTCCAGTGAAGACCACAGATACAGGTGCGATTCATTTTTAGCCCACCGCCGCGTTCATGATCTCCAGTGCAAAATAGATTGAAAGATACTCGAGAAAAACAACCAAGTTTCCATCCTTAAATGAAACGAAGAAACCATGACAATTATATATATATATACATAAAAAAGATAAATTTAGAAATGAGAAAAGAAGAAAACTTTTAAAAAAAAGCCTTAAGCCAACAGAACGTTTTTTTGTTATCTTTTACAAGCCAAATATTTATTGTGCGGAAAAACGCCAGAGAATTGCATTTAAGCGAGAAGAAAAAAAAAATGAAATAAATACTATAGCGGCATTATTAAATCTAAATAAAAAATTATACATAAGAAGCAGCTTTTGACTAGACGAAGAAGACAGAAATAAAGTTATTGGATGCATTTATCTTATCAGAACTCTCTTATTAGTTTCAAAATTTACTAATTTCCTTCAATATTTGAATGAATATTTAAGCGAGAAACGAAAGATAAATAAAAGAAAATTAAGATACTATTATACATACATTGAAAATAATATTTAAATCGAGCAAGAAAGAAGAAGAGAGGAATAAACTCACTATATATATATATAAATGCATTTTTGTAATAAATAAAATTTACTTATTAGTAATTTATGAATGAATGATGCCGGAACAAAAAAAAAGTTGGATAACAAGATGAGCGACAATTAATTGTTTAAGATAGGAATTGAAATGGGAATTAACACTGATATACCAATATATATTTAAAAGAATTGACTAAGCGAAAGCAAAAAGACAAAGAATATTGAAACAAACCAAATTGAATCTCACTGAGACGAAAAAAAGATAATATGAACGAATATGAAAAGATATTAAGAAAAAAATAAACGACGTGAATGACAAGAAGAAATATCTTATTTAATTTTACAAACAAAGAAAAAAAATCGATTTGTACTTTACAATTTTCGATAATAAGAAATAAAATTATTAAAAAAACTCCCCCATTCCAAGTACCCTTATGAATCCTTCCTAGTCCGCAATTGAGTTTAAATTTCATCCCCCATTTGCACAGCGATGACACCTACTGATCTCTGTCGCTTGTAATTACTGATGAGACTCTATAATCTCCCATACCCCAAAACGACAAAACCAACCAGAGAACCAACCAGGTCTCCAGAAAAACAACTTTGCGCAGGAATCCAGGATACAGCCTCGGATTTGACAGATCAAACGTCAACGACTTTAGCAACAGAAACTAGACTACCCTTTTGTATCTTCGAATGTGCGAATCTCCCTCGAATGCGTGTACTATGAACTCCTCAAGGAGATGCCCTATAACAACCTCAACATCTTGGCGCTTCAAGGAACGGAATCGCTAGGAGACAACTATGAACCCCATACGATGTTTAACCAGCAGCAAAGACTGGGGAAGCTGACAACACATTAAGGAACTCATGATAACCTCTAGAGCAGTTAATGAAAAAATCTATTTAATTTACATCGAAATAAAGTTCTTTAGTGTTAGTTCATTATTTGGCACGCCCCCAAGGAAGAGAAAAAATGATATCGCTAAAAACGGAACTAAATCGCTGGGAGACGACTACAGATCCCATACGATGTTTGACCAGCAGCAAAGAGCGAGGAAGCAGAGAACCACATATAAAGGACGTGTGATAACCTCCAGAGGAATCAATGACAAAAAAAAATCTATTCAATCTTCTGCATTGAAATAAACTTCTTTAGTGTTGTTCCATTATCTGACATACCCCCAAGGAAAAGAAAAAAACGATATCGTTGAAGCCGAATTCTATACCCAATTGTGAGGATTGTGACGGAAAACTATTCAATGACATCAACATTTCCTTCAGAGACTTCAACGCTAAAACTGGCGATGGATTGCTTCTAGAATGCCACGAACGGTCACAGCCCACATAACACAACGAGGATCATGGACTTCGTCAGCAGCACCAAATTTCACCCCAAAAACGGAAAAAAAACTATCCAAACCGACTCGCCTAGAAGGAGGGGGTGTTAAGCGAAGTGCTGTCAACGCTCTATCAGAACAGGTCCAAGATACAGCCCCAGATTGAACGGATCAAACGGCAACGTAAAGTGGACTCTTTTGGATCTTTGAAAGTGCGATCCTTTTTTCGATCCCTCTTCCTAAGCTAAATGAAGGAGGACGATAAGGGAGAGCTTTCGGCGCCCTAAAACGGAAAAAAAGCTATCCAGACCGACTGGTAAGAGGTTGAACCAAGCCCAGACAACGTTTTCTCAAAAAATATCACCGTGTCCAGGAACCTAGGATACAGCCTCAGATTGGACGGATCAAACGGCATCGACTCCGACAACGTAAAATGGACTCTTCTTTTGCATCTTGGATGGTGCGATCTCTTTTTCGATCCCCCTATGCTAAATGGGATGGTGGTCAAATGATAGTAAGAACCCCAGAGCAACACCGTGATCTGGTACCCGGCTAACAAAAATCCCGTGAAACGTCTTCTGTACTTTAACGTCGACATTTCTGCTATCACATCCTCCACGCGATGACCACTGAGTGTTTCACCATCAAATCATCAGACGGAGGAAGGCGAGCTTTCCACGGCTTAAAACGGAAAAAACTATCCAGACCGATTCGCCTGGTAAGGGATTGAACCAAGCGCTGACAACGCTTTCTAAGAAAATATCGACATTTCCAGGAACCCAGGATACAGCCCCGGATTGGACGGATCAAACGGCAACGACTTCGGCAACGTAAAATGGACTACTCTTTTGGGTCTTGGATGATGCGATCCTTCCTAAGCTAAGTGTGATGGTAGTCAAATGATAATCAGGATCCTAGAGCGACACCATGATCTGGTACACAGCTAACACAAATCCTGTGAAAATCTCCTTTTTTTTAACATCGACAGTTCTACTATCAAATCCTCCACGCGATGACCACTGAGTGTTTTGCCATCAAAACAGCGGACGGAGGAGGGTGAAGGCGAGCTTTCCGCACCCTAAAACGGAAAAAAAACTATCCAGACCGATTCGCCTGGTAAGGCGAAGCGCTGACAACGCTTTCTCAGAAATAATCAACGTGTCCAGGAACCCAGGATACAGCCCCGAATTGGACAGGTCAAACGGCAATCACTTCGACAACGTAAAATGGACTACTCTTTTGGAACTTTGAAGGTGCGATCCCTTTTTCGATTCCCCTTTCTAAGCTAAATGTGATGGTGGTCAAATGATAGTAAGAACCCCAGAGCAACACCGTATCTGGTACCCGGCTAACAAAAATCCCGTGAAACGTCTTCTGTACTTTAACACCAACAGTTCTGCTTTCACCATCAAATCATCAGACGGAGGAAGGCGAGCTTTCCGCGGCTTAAAACGGAAAAAACTATCCAGACCGATTCGCCTGGTAAGGGATTGAACCAAGCGCTGACAACGCTTTCTCAGAAAATATCGACATTTCCAGGAACCCTGGATACAACCCCGGATTGGACGGATCAAATAACAACGACTTCGGCAACGTAAAATGGACTATTCTTTTGGATCTTGGAAGATGCGATCCTTCCTAAGCTAAGTGTGATGGTGGTCAAATGACAATAAGGATCACAGGGCGACACCGCTATCTGGTACACGGCTAACAAAAATCCTGTGAAATGTCTCCTGTATTTTAACATCGACAGTTCTGCTATCGAATCCTCCCCGCGATGACCACTGAGTGGTTTGCCATCAAAACAGCGGACAGAGGAAGATGAAGCCGAGCTTTCCGCATCTTGAAACGCAAAAAAACTATCCAGACCGATTCGCCTGGTAAGGCGAAGCGCTGACAACGCTTTCTCACAAATAATCAACGTGTCCAGGAACCCAGAATACAACCTCAGATTGGATGGATCAAACGGCAACGTAAGATGAACTACTCTTTTGGATCTTTGAAGGTGTGATTCCTTTTTCGATCCCCCTTCCTAAGCTAAATGTAGTGATGATCAAATGATAGTAAGGATCACTGGATGACACCGTCATCTGGTACACAGCTAGCACAAAACCTGTGAAAAGTCTCCTGTATTTTAAGATCAATAGTTCTGCTATCGAATCCTCCACGCGATGACCATTGAATGTTTTGCCATTAAAACAACGGACGGAGGAGGATGAAGGCGAGCTTTCCGCACCCTAACACGGAAAAAAAAACTATCCAGACCGATTCGCCTGGTAGGGAGTTGAACCAAGGGCTGGCAACGCTTTCTCAGAAAATATCAACGAGTCCAGGAACCCAGGAAACAGCCCAGGATTGAACAGATCAAACGGCAACGACTTCGAAAACCTAAAATCGACTACTCTTTTGTGTCTTGGAAGGTGCGACCCCTTTTTCGAACAGATGCACTGCAAGAGCCTCTCCAAGAGCTATCCCGTCACCACGTTACCATCCTCGCGCTCCAAGAAACCTAATGGCTCAGAAGCGAAGTAAATGATTGCGGACCTTACACAATATCTACCAGCGACAAAGAACGAGGAAGCAAAAATTCGATATCGCCTTTGTCATAAACAACCCATCTAGGCAGCTGGTAACTGACTTCGAACCGGTTATGAACGAATCTGCTTATCTCCTTCAAGATGAAGTTTCTCAATTTATGGTACATCAACTGCACCAACGGCGGACAAAGATCATGTCATTAAAGACGAATTCTACAACCCAACTGGACCAAATTTTTGACTTCAAAGTATTATTCAGAGACTTCAACGATAAAATTGGCAACGAACTGTTCCATAGAGGCATACTAGGAGCTCAAAGCATCCATAATGAAACAGACGATAATGGCCAAAGGCTCATCGACTTTGCCAGGAGCAAAAATTTAGTCGTAGACTCTACTTGTTACCCCCATAAGAACACATAAACTGACGTTGGCATCACCAGACGGGCAAACATTCACTCAAATCGACTAGGTCCTCGTCAAAAAAAAGAGCTACGTCAAGGTAAGGACACTACGAAGTGGTAACTGTGGCACGGACCATTTCCTGGTCAGAGGAAAATATCACTGTTGTAAAGTCAAAAACAACCACAGGAGCTAGACTCCTAAAATCAATGTGAAAAAGTTGAAAGACGACACGATCAAAGTGGCTCACATGTCCACAATCAAGGAACATTTTGACGCACTACCTCATACTGGTCCTGAGGAAAGTAGTGACGAAATATGGCCAAAAATTAGACATGGTATCCAGAGTGCAGTTAAAAACAACCTTGGCATGTAAAACGGAGGAACTGTAACGAATGGTTCAATGATCCCCGCCTGGAAGCGATTGACAAGAAAAACAAAGCTTGCCGACTACTAATCGAAAGACGAACCCAAGCTAGAGAAGGCAAGGATCACAAACTAAGGCGATACGTTAAGAAGATCTGCAGACAAGAAAAAGGAAAACTCCATAACGCAAAATTCTAGCACTGGACGACGGTTTCAAGAAGAACGACATAGGAGTAGCATCCAGCACAGTGAAACAAATGAGGATAGGGTTTAATTCGCAAACCACCCTCTGTAGAGGTCAGAATGGCAATATCATCAGCGACGCAACTAAAATAACAGCAAGATCGGTTCAGTATATTCAGGACCTCTTGAACCCAACGACGACACATTTCCACTCCTTTGGCATTTCGGATGACCCTAACGGAGAACACGTGGCCACACCCCCGAATTTGTACGAAGTAAAGGCAACTTTGCTTAAATTAAAAATACATAAAGCTCCCGGAATCGATGGCATCCCAGTCGAGCTTTTAAAAGAAGGGGGAACAGAACTCACCAGAAATAATCAGGGGAGAAAGTGTAATTTGTCCAGTCCAAAAGGGGGGATCGTTTGCGTTACCGAATCTATAGGGGGATCTGATTGCTGTGCACGCGCTACAAGGTGCTGAGGAATATAATCAAACGACGACTGGGAGAGTATACAGAGACCATCAGCACCCGGAAACCATAGTATTCCAGCCGAGCTGTTAAAAGAAGAGGTAACAGGACTCACCAGTTGAATCTACAAACTTGATTAGCAGAATCAGGATAACCGAACAAATATTTGACGACTGGAGGAAAAGTGTCATTTGTCCAGTGTCAAAAAAGGGTGATCGTCTGCGTTGCGAAAACTACAAGGAGATCACATTGTTGTGCGCGTGCTATAAGGTGCTGACGAATAGAATGGACCAATGACTGAGTGAGTATACAGACAATATCATCGGGGAATGCCAAGGTGGCTTAAAATCCGGACGATTGACAGCGGGCCAGATATTCACTGTTAAGCAGGTCCTTGCAATGTTCTGTGCACCAACTGTTCGTTGACTTCAGTCAGGCGTACGATAGTGTAAACCGCAATGCTCTGTACAGAATAATGATCGATCCAAAAATCCCACCCAAACTAGTCCGGCTAGTGAAACCAACATTATTAAGTGTGACAGAATTGAAGCAAGAGGATGGTCTCGCCCCCCACCTTCTTTAACTTGGTGCTCGAATACGTCGTCGGGATGGTGGCCTCAGTTGATACCAGAAGCACGTTGCTGATAAAATCTGCGTAATTGGTGAAAAACATAGATGAAGAAGCTGCTCTTGCCCGATCGATGCTTTGTTCGAAGCAGTTCGAATCAGTAGTGAGTGAAGTAGGACTCAGGATCAATGAATCCAAAACGAAATGCATGACCCAAACTCGAAAGGCGGCTGCTAATATGCAGGACATTGCAATGGGCGAGTATAATTTCGAACAGGTGGACTAATCCATCTACTTGGGAGCTCTATTCTTCAAGGACGAAAATGAAAAACACGAAATCTAACGAATGCATGGCCAAATCGAACGAATGCACTAGAGAAGGATCCCGAAACGAATGCTGAAAGGCAGAGCCAATGGCACCCGACTAACAGGGAAGCCAAGGAAACGTTGGAAGAACTCAGTGAACGCAGATTGTAGATCAATTCTAACTGAAGGACCCGGATAATTGGAGTTATCCAGGCGGCCAAGGCTCAATTTGAGCGGTAGCGCCATCGAAGAAGCTGAATGTGCGTGGCGAATCAAATACAATCATAAATTGTATAAATTATTTGACGATCCACCAGCATCGACACTAATCAGAATCCGGAGTTTTCAATGTGCTGGCCAAAACGAATGATGAAAGGCAGAACCGATGGTAACCGACCAAAAAGGAAGTCAGGGAAACGTTGGAAGAACTCAGTGTACGCAGATTGATCTAAGAAATTCTAACTGAAGGACACGGTCTTTGGATCGAGATAATTGGAGGCATCCAGGGGGCCAAGACTCAATTTGGGTGATACCGCCATGGAAGAAGCTAAATGTGCGTGACGAATCAAATACAATTCTAAATTGTATGAATTATTTGACGATCGACCAGCATCGATACTATTCAGTATCCAGAGATTTCAATGAGCTGGCCAAAACGAAAGATGAACCGATGCAAAAGCAGAACCGATGTTAGCCGACCAAAAGGGAAGCCAAGGAAACGTTGGGAGAACTCAGTGTACGCAGATTACAGATCAATTCTAAGATTTTCCAACTGGAGGACGTGGTCTTTGGACAAAGATAATTGGAATCATCCGGGAGGCCAAAGCTCAATTTAGGCTGTAGCGTCATTGAAGGAGAACCTAAATGTGCCAAAAATGAAGAAGGACATGACAAAAGCACCACATATGTGTACCCTGAAAACGCATACTGCAGCAAAGTCTCAAGCGTCAGGATTTGAACAAATGTGGGAAAATAATAAAAAGGAAATACTGCATGCAGTCAAAAATGCTTTCGGAAATCTAAAGTGAAACTAACGAAAACAACATCACTCCCTAGCGGAGACGAAAACTAAAATGACATACGAGAGCAGCATTTAGTACCGCCAAATAAATAAATCAAGGCTCCAAAGGGCGACAACCCTCTATAAGGACATGATTGGGAGCATTATTAGCGACGAAACCAAAACAAAAACTAGATAGGTCCAGTAGACCCAGAACTCCTAAACCCAACAACGCTACCTGGGGTCTTAACAAAAGCCGAAAATAAACGTCACCAAATGCAACGACGAAGCTCAGATACGAATGACTTTGCAGGATCTTCCTCACTACGAAGTCAGGGAAGCTAGGCATGTATAGAGTACTCGTATGCCCTGAGTTGCTATATGGATGAAAAACATGGAGTAAACGCAAGGGTGAGGAATGCAGTTCAAAGCATTTGAGTAAAACATTCTCCGAAAAGCATATAGTGCAATCAGGAAGTGCTAGGTATGTTGAACTCGATTCCACCATAAGGTTCCTTCAACATCGATCTTAAAAGGAAACTCACCACACCGAAAACCATGGTAAAGGTGGGAGGACTTACTCAATACAGATACCAAATCAATTCTGAGATGTTCGAATTAGAGGACGAGATTAATAACTCGAGAATCCTGAACTAGATATATCTGGGAAACCAAGCCGAGATCGGATCAGCATGCTTCAGTCTAATTTCCAGGACACTTAGAATTGTCATGTTATAAGGGTGCAACAATGAAATAAACAAACAAAAAGATCAATCTAAACCACCATCACAAAGATCATAATTGGAACCCAAGGACGAAACCCAACAGCTAACACTAAACCCCTTTGACCACCCCATAGTCATCTCTTTAAATGGGCGTCTGATTTTGGGTCACTTCCAAAGTACCGTTGCCAGACTCCGTCCCCACTCTCCCCAGACAGCTTTTAGGGATATCGAATTGGTGAACCTCGGCACAAAACCGAGGTGTCTGGAATTCCTTATTAAGGCAAACCTGTACCGGATACCGGTTGTTACGCTGTTGATGATGATGATGAGAGCCATGGGAGTGCTTTACAATAGGTCGCAAAAAGAAGTAATAAATACTAAGGAAAAGCCGAGCATCCCAGCCCCAACAGTGTCACAGGCGGCCCAAGTGATACCAAAGCACAAGGTCATCGGCCTTCGAACCAGTAAGAGAGTGCGAGACAAAGAGGGGGAAGCTTTAAGGCGTCTTGACGGGTCCAACAAAAGGAAGTAAAAGTTCAGGAAGAGGAAAAAGTGTGCCCAAAGTGGAAATGCCGGCTAGCGAAGCGAAATCGAATGAAAATAAAAACAGTGGTTGGACGAAGGTCGTAAATAAAAAAGGAACAAGAGGCCAAAGTGGCGCCCGGAGGTAATTGTAATCTCCAGCAAATCTATTGTATGCGGAGATACTGAAAAAGGTGAAATCTGACCCCGACCTAAAAGACCTAAGCAAAACTCGGAGGACCCAGGAAACCGTTTGAGCTGGAAAAATCGAGCATGTGCAAAACTGACGGCTTTCATAACCAAGTTATAAACTCACTTGTGGAGAATGTCGCGGTTCGTTCCCAAAAACTTGAGATCTATCTACAGTGCAAGGACCTTGATGAGGTAACATCCAGAGAAGTCATCTGCACTGCCTTGAAGCAAGAAGAAGCAAGTTGGAAGAATTCAAGGAAGAATCTATCGTAAACCTAAGAAAAGCTTATGGCGGTACTCGGATTGGATGGGTTGATTGCCGACTAAGTAAACAAATCTCTCCAAAGAGGTGCTTCAAATGTCTAATGTTTGAACACATCGCGAAGGCATGCACGAGCCTCACACTGCCTGAGTTTGAAGACGGGTTAGACGAGCTTCTCCACGACGCAAGGGGACGAAGTCCAAATATGATAGCCAGTGTCTATAATGCAGGGGCCAGCGATTGGGGCAGCAAAGAGACTAATGCAAGGGGGCGGTACTTATTAGAAACATTCGCCCAGTTGTTTGTAATTCTGGCCAACGAAGGTGATGAAAACATTTATCGGAAAGGGGGATCTGGTTCAAATGTAGATCTGATTTCTGTCAGCCCTGCATTGGCACGTGATATGTCCTGGCAAGTTAGCGAGGATTTCACGTACAGTACCCACCAGGCAATCACCTTTGAACTAAGGACGGAGCCACAATGCAGGAAACCCGCACCCCGGAAGCTGAAATCCAAAAGAACACCAGGATGGTCTGCAAAAGCGATGGATGAACAGACATTCATGGAGATGTTAAACCTGCCTAGCAAAACAGACACCTCCACGGGTAGAGCTCTCCATGCCACACAAAGCACATCTCTAAAGCATATGACGCGTCGATGACTAGGACATGCGCATTCCCCACTAGAAAACAGAATTATTGGTGGAATACCGAACTTGCCAGCCTTCGATCAATTTGCCATCAAGCCAGACGAATGGCTCAGAAAGCAATAGGTAGGATCGATCAAAAACAAAAGGAGCATAGGGAAGGTCGCAAGAACCTCAAGCTCGGCATCCAGTGAAGTAAGAGGAAATGTTTTAAAGAGCTCTGTTCGGAAGCAGAAATAAATCCGTTTAGTAACGCCTATAAAATCGTGACAGGACAGAGGCCGTTCATCTCCGCAGATCACGCGCCCTATGTGCTTGTTAAAAAAAATCCAGGGGTTATTTCTACAGCAAAAGGTGGGTACTGACACCTTCCAGCACCCTCTGAATGTGATGACAATTCCACCAGTCACCATGGACGAGCTCCTGGAGATCTGCAGTGGAATAGGCGACAGCAAAGCCCCGGATCTGGACGACATACCGAATAAGGCCCCCAAACTTGCTGTCAAATGTAGACCGAATATATTCGCGGAGCCTTTCGCAGCGTGCATGTCTGAGCGTA
Organism: Hermetia illucens; assembly: GCF_905115235.1. Classification (NCBI taxonomy): domain Eukaryota; kingdom Metazoa; phylum Arthropoda; class Insecta; order Diptera; family Stratiomyidae; genus Hermetia; species Hermetia illucens. Next base: position 175,043,886 of record NC_051851.1, read on the forward strand.
TCTTTACTGCACCATGAAAGCAGCAGAAGCTGGTGCTTCTACCTAAGGCTGGCAAACCTCTAGGGGAACCGTCCTCCTATAGACCCATATGCCTTCTAGACACTATAGGGAAAATGTTGGAGCGAGTTATTTATAATAGATTACTCCCAGTCATCGAAAGCCAAGGAGGCCTTTCAGATCGGCAGTATGGGTTCCGTAAAGCCAGATCAACCGTTGATGCCATCAAAATGGTTACTGGCTTGGCCAAAAATGCAATTCACGGAAGGGGTTGTACAAGCAAATTTTGCGTGGTGGTGACCCTGGATGTGAGGAATGCATCCAACTCAGCCAAATGGAACCCTATACGAAAGTATTTGGCGACAATTGGTGTTCCCACCTACCTCGCTGCTATTGTCGATAGCTATTTGCAAGAGCGGACGCTCTGGTAAAACACCGATGATGGATCCAAGGAGTACATTGCCTCCGCAGGACTCTGTGCTGGGCCTACTGCTATGGAACATGTATAAAAATATACTTAACCTTCCAGTTCCAGGGTGGTGGGTTACGCCGACGACATAGTACTGGTTGTGTTCGTAAAGCATCTTAAAAATGCTGAGTTCTACTCAAGTATGGCAATCAGCGCTGTTAAGGCTTGGTTAGAGTGCTGGACTGTCACTCACGGACGAAAAGACGGAAGAAATCAAGCCTGCATTGGAGTTGGGAATCGTGGCATCACTTCCATTAAATACTTGGGGTGATGATACACGGAAAACTCAATTTTAAGCAGTACATAGAGCATACTTGCGAAAAAGCAAGGAGGAGGATCGCGGCATACTCGCAGGCTGCTCATAGCCAGGATGGTGAGCTGTATCTTGCTGTATGCAGTCCCAGTTTGGCAAGAAGCGCTGCCTACTTTAGACAATTCAATAAACTGAGTACAGTCTACGGAAGAACAGCCTTAAGGGTGTATTCTGCCTTCAGGACCGTCTGAGAGGAGGCAACGTTCATCATCTCGGGAATGATACTAATTGACATCCTGGCAACCAAGATGACGAACATATATAACACCAGGTCCATCCCTCCTCGCATGTAAAAAAAGCCGAAAGGGAGACATCCATAAGCGGATGGCAACAGCGATGGAACCAGTCAGAAGAGGGTCTTTGGACTTACATGTTGATCCCTTGGATCAGGGAGTGGCTGGAGAGATAGCATGGGTAGATCAATTGTGATCTCTCCGAGTTTCTCACCGGCCATGGATGATGCCGTCAATGCCTGTAGAGGTTTAAATTGGACACGTCACCTAGTTGTCCAAACTGCGACGGGGTCCCAGGGGACCCAATTCACGTATACTTCCGATGTCCTAGATTCGTGGAAGAAAGGAGGAACCTAGAAGGAAACTCTGGGTGAAATGCTATCACCAGGAAATTTTGTCCCGGAGAATGGTAGCTTCCCAGGAATCCAGATTAAACTGTGAAGAGCAAAAGAAGTGAGGAAGGTACGGTTACGAATCCCGCGGGTAGACGGAATGAGACCCAACTAAAGTAAGCTAACTCCGCCTCGTGATGTAATAGGTAAAAGTGGTTCCACGGAGTAGAAGGGAGTCGGGGGTGGTTTTAGTGGGAAAAATCCCACTACACCCCCTGGGCACGTTAGAATCTTTTGAAGACAAAAGCGAATAGTTCAGGAGACACATCGCTGGTTCGCCCTACCTCAGGAAGGAACACATGAAAGACACCAAGTTGAAAACCAAGCTCATTGTCTTCCTACACATGAGAGGTATTACCAACCACGAGTCCTTATCTACCAACAAATAACAATGGGTAGTGATATAGCAAATGTAGGCTATACTATCGGAAATGGAAGAAAGAGGACTTTGGAGCGTCCAAGAGCTATTGCATCTCTCAACGGGTTGAAATTTACGGAAGAAAATAAGTTTTGGTAGATTCCGATTCCAGAGGTGAAAATGAGGAATGAAGCTTCCCTGCATTGGTTGTTCTACATACATTAGACAAGTAATCCACGTCAAAAAGAAAGGAGCTATTTTGTCATCAAATAAAGATCCGCAATGGAAAACTCCTTGGCAGCGAAGTCCTTGATAATGGCATAAAAAATGTTTGTGAGCTACGGGAGATGCTCACCTTAGTGTCCTTTTTAAATATAATTTTTTACATCCAAGCCACTTACACAACATTGCTAAAATTGGAACCTGTTAAACAATTTCATGAAAACGAATTGTCAAAAATGATCAAGGGGTCAATTTTCCAGGCATCAGGTCAACAAACTCTCAACTCTATGACACCTACAGAAGGACCTGTAAATCAGTACAAACTTGACGTTAGGCTAAGCACCACGTAACCGCTTTATATAAAAAAAATATTGCAGTTTATCAGTGTAATGCAGCCTATAAAAATCTAAACTTTTTCACTTAACAAATTAGTTTTTAATGAAAAACAATTTACCCACCTTTTAAAGGTGGAAGATCTTATCTACATTTATCAGTGATTAAAGTCATGACCAACACAAAAGGTGAGTTTGTTACCTACAAAAATCAAATTTGAAATCTGAAAAAAATCATTGTATTTAAGGACCTTGAGGAAGAGGGCTCATTTCCAAGATTGACAGAGAGTTCACCAGTTCAGAGAGACCACCTTCCTGCAGCTTTTGAGGTAACTGTAAGTGGACTTAATTAACAAATTCATTACCCAAAAAATAGTCCCCCATTCCACAAGACCTGGTAATTAACGAATGTCGCAGAGTCTGTGGGATTCCCTTCAAATGGCCTACAACCATAATTTGATTAAAGGACAAAGACTTATTGAACAGGCTTGACCCTCCGTTAAACGTTCCCTTGATCCAATAAAAAATTTGAATTTATCTTCAATTCCAGCTCTCTCATTTCTTGACTTCCACTATCAAAATGTTTTGCGTATCAATAACCGGAGCGATACTCCTAATATCCATAAAACTCGTTCTCATGCAACCCGTCCCAATTAGTCCCTGTCCCGAAACCTTCATCTATCAATTCAATGGCATCGATTGGTACGGTGTAATTGATATAACGGATGGGATCGTTTTTGGAGGCTCCAATTTACTCACCGTTAATTTCGCCTATCCAATTGTATTGGAAACATCATTCCTGGGTAGCTTGGAATTACTAAAATCGAGAGAGGAGACCATACAAGATATCTTGAAAAATGACCCCATCAAGTACTTAGTGAAATTCCCAATACAGACCACCCTTCCCAAGATAGTCAGTATTGACCTCAACAATCAGATCATTTGTAAAGCGGATCAAGAGATTCAAGGGTTTCGTACACAAACCAACATCAAACTGCAGCATACACTCTATACCCAGCTAGCAGCCCAGAAACTAGCTGCAGCTGCCTTGGATCCAGTAACAAACAAGCCACCGTTTGACCAAACCCGGGCACCCATAGAACTACCCAAGAAAACCGACTTAAATCGGGATGAGTGCGGCCAAATTGATCCACGATTCATTGCGAAACCACTCATTGTAGGAGGTAAGACTATATCAAAAGGAAGCTGGCCCTGGTTAGCAGGGATCTTTACACACTACGCGGACGCACTACACTTCCAATGTTGTGGCAACCTAGTCTCTGCAAAAGCTGTTCTGACATCGGCACACTGTTTTGATAGTCACTTGTCAGCAGATGACTACATCATCTTCCTCGGACGTCATGATATATCCGAGTGGAACGAGAGAGGATCAGTAGCAAGATCAATTGATGACGTCTTCTTCCCCGCCAGCTACAAATTAGGCCAAGCAAATTTGGACTCCGACATAGCAGTGATAATTCTGAAAAACACAGTAAGATTCACGGAGTTCATTAAACCGGTCTGCCTGCCTGAGGAAACCCAACCGATTATTGGAGAGGAAGCTGCTGTGGTTGGATGGGAACGGGACCATGCCAGAAATGCTATTACAGTCCCAAAGCGCCTAGAGGTCAACATCGTTTCGGATATTACCTGTCTTAGCTCAAATCCACTATTTCGATTGTTGACATCAAACCGAACATTCTGTGCCGGTAATCGAAATGGTAAAGGACCGTGCACTGGAGATTCTGGTAGTGGTTTGATGGTGAGAGTCAAGGAAAGATGGAAAATTGTTGGACTTGTTTCAGCAGCTCTAGCGGATCCAAATATGTGCGATTTAAATGAATATATTATTTATACAGATGTTAGAAAATTTTTAAATTGGATTTCCGTAGTAGTTTTTATGAATCAATAAAGTTCTTTGTGGAATTTAATGCTTTTGATATCCCTGAAAAGAAGGGCCAAGATAATTCGCCTGAAAATTCGGAATGGACTTAAGGTGGACTGTTAACAAAATAGAAATAATTTTAGAAGGAAATGATGTACCATTGATCGCATATTCCCAGCGAAACTGGCAAGAATCCAGGCGGTAAACCCAAGAACATACAAGTGTCACTGACAGATGTCAACCATGGAGTCAAAAAACACATAAATTCTCTGGATACAAAATCTCCAACTCAAGCCCACTTTCCATAACACAAATCATCCACATGAACCAGTTCGAGCCCTCAAGAGGCATCCCTCGTCTTCTACTGCAGCACTCGGACACATTGGCCTGTATCCGACAGAGACTGATACCACCTATGGGCAAAGACTGCGTGCAAACCTCGTCAAGTGCCAACATCCAATGATATTGGAATTACTTCTACGGTGGGCTCAGGCTGAGGCATCTAACACGCTTCTCGCATCTACACACACAGCTACTCAATCTGGTGCACTGCCTACTCACACAAATCTCAACACAGCAACCCAACTTCCCGCCACTCCCCTGCCTTTCCTTACGATTGTGTTGCCCTACGTGTCACCCCGTCCAACTCCGTTCCATCCATTGTATCTCATATATACTTCCCCTGTGATTGCTCATCTCACCTATATGAAGAATTGACAGTTTGTATGAACTCCTTACTGTCAGGTTCTCTTCCCCCCCTTTCTTCCTCTGCGGGGATTTTAACCTTCCCATTCTCCCATTCTCTCTCCGTAATCATCCTAGCTTTCCAATTCATTCCAACAACCCCTCCCTTCAACTGTCCTCATTTATAAATATATGTTCTGCGTTGCACTTCAACACCGCCAAAAAACTCGTTGAAGCGCACTCCCGATATCTTTCCTTCCAATCTGTCCGAGCGCCACTTCTCCATGTTTCCTTGCACACTCCCGTATGTCTTTCGTCCTGCCGCTCTCTATGGTTCTGAGTGTTGGCGAACTATAAAAAACAATGAACGATGCCTCGCGTTAATAGAGGCGTGAAACGTTTCGACCACATCCAAAATGAGGATGGAAAAACTGCGAGCGAAGCATCTTCGATGGTATAGACACAGAATTCGCGCTAACGAGAATTCACTCGCCAAGATTGGTCAGAACATCGAAGTCAATGCTAAGCGACGAAAAGGCTGGAACAAACAACGGTGGTTTGATACGCTAGATGGGAATTTGAAAACCTCGCGATTGCATCCAAATCAGGCTGTTGATAGCACCAAATGGCGCAACCGATCGCGACGAGCTAACCCCACTCGTGAACGGGACAAAGACTGAAGAAAAAGAAGAAGATTCCCGCATGTCAAAATCGACGCTCACCATCCCGCACTTGAATTCGAAGCGGAGCACTATCACGTTAATCAGCTAAGTTCAATTCCCGCAAAGCGAACTTTGACGATCTCAACTCAGCCGTAGCTTCAATCAACTGGGATCGCGCACTCATCGCATGATCAAGCTCTTAACAAATTTTTACAATATCCTTTCCGATATCCTTTCCTGTTATGTCCTTTCTTCTCCTACCTGTTTGCGCTCTTACCCAACTTGGCTCCATACAAACATCCGCCTAAAGCATGTACTGCGAAAAAAGTTGCTGACTTATAAGAATGCCACTCACTTCAAGACTATGCGCTCCGCTGTGAAGTCTACGATCAAAAAAGCGGATAAGCGATACTTGATAAACGTCGAGGTCCCTTGTCCACGGTGATTTTAAACTGTTTTGGTCCCACAGTCGATATTCTCGTAACCCCACTCAATCTTCCCTACTTCCATCAATTTTGCTGACTCTACTAAAAAACTCCCACACAACAATCTCACCACCTACTCTGTTCTTACTTCTCTTCCGTGTTTACTTCCTCAACCACTGTGCCTCTACGACTCTTATAAGTGCAGACTCCTCCAAATCTCTCGCCGTTCCTCTTCTTACCGCTTCTTCGTTGGTATTCTTCACATCAATACCGGACCTGGTCCCAATGGGCCTCCTAACCTCTGCTATATTAACTGTCAGCAATACGTCCCTCTCCCTCTGTGTATAATTTTGGACAAAAGACTCAAATCTTTTAAAATAGACCCTTATTGTCCCTTTTTTCCAAAATGGAGACCCTACTCTATGAACTACCGCTTTACCTATCTTCTCTCCTCTTAATCCAAAATCTTCCAGAGATTCGTCAACGGCTGGTTGACCGCGCGTTTCGGTCACGCCTCCAGGAGGCCATAAACGGTGAATCTTCAGAGATAACCAATGGCCACAAAGCCATGACCTGCAATGAAAGCGAAAGTTTTAGGAATCGTGGCGCGTCTGGTGAAAGCGTTGCACACACTGCGGGTTCGGGACGGTGTCTAACCTTTAGGGCGGAATTAGAAAGGGCTAGAACGCGAATAGCATAAACGGCATACAAATTAATATACACCGGGGTACGCTACAAAGTTAAAGGTTGATCTAGTGCCAATCAGCGAACAATACCAGAACAAGGACCTGGCTTCATGGCATCTCGACTTATCGGGTACCGCGGGTTCGGGATGACATTCAACTTCGTGTTCTTGCCTAAGGCCGAGGGAATGGGTTTGTCTGATTCCGTATTTAGGGGTAACGTTTTTAAGCGTTTACCTGACGTCGAATGAGACGATGCCGGACTTTCAGCGCCAGGTTGAAGCTCTACAGGACGCTAGGGCCTTTGAATGGGGCATGCCTCAGGCAGACTCCAGAGGGAAACGCATCCTGAAAATGGCAGCGAGAACCAGGTTCGTAATTTTAAAGACCGGATCCACAGCAAATTTTCGGCACCCAGACTGCGAAGGAAGCATTCCGGATATAACTTTTGCGTCGGAATCTCTAGCACCATTGGTGGACGAGTGACGAGTGCTAGAAGAACTCTCGGCAAGTGATCATCAGTACATCGCGTTCGAAGCGGTTGACGCTACTACCCGGGCACCCCCTGCGTGTGTAATGTTACGAGAGTGAATATCGGGAAGTTCATCGAAGATCTTGGTACAGGCGGAGTCGCACTGGGGGTCGCTTCAGGGGGTTGTAGCGTTACCGCTGACACCGTCGTAAGCTCAGTGACGAACATGATAACATATGAGGCCTCTATACTCCGAAGGTGGACGGCAAAAATTTCCAACCTGCGGAGGAAGTATCATAAGCTCCACCGTTTGGCGTAAGGTTTACCCGCCAGCGAAGGGGCATGCACCATAAAGGTATAGTTCAGCAAAAATGAGACTCAGCAATACGATAAATAAAAATAAAGCTCACAGCTGACAGAACCTGGCCAACGAGGTAAATGAGGACCCGTGAGGACTTGACTATAAACTTGTCACCCAGCAAATCGGGGCTCAGCGAAAGCCCCGCATACTAAGTACCGACCAGATGGACCGCATTGTACGGGCATTATTCCCCAGACTTCCCATACGGGTTGACGTGGGGAGAGGGTTGAGGATTGTCCCCTTTTCACAATGAGAGCGCTCGAAGAAGTGATTCTCACCATTGAAAACAAGAAAGCGCCAGGTCCTGATGGCATCCCAGCGGAAGTTTCCAAACTGGTGTTCCGCCAATGGCCAGACTTGCTGCTCGGGGTGTTCCACGCTTGCTTAAAGGAGAGCATTTTTTCTTGTCACTGAAAGGTGGTCAGACTCGCGCTGATCAGGAGGGGAAAGGTAGACCCGGAGCTGTCATCTGCATACCGACCGCTGTGTACGCTTGACATGACCGGGAAAATGCTCGAAAACCTCATCAGTAGAGTCTCTGAAGCGATCCGAAGTGTCGGAGACTTATCCCCGAGGCAGTTCGGGTTCAAAACAAGAGGATCCACGGTCAATGCTGTTATGGAGGTCGTGTATGCGGTTTCTCGAACCGAGACACGCAGCTGCCGGTCTCAACGGATAATGCTCCTCATAACACTTGATGTCAACAATGCCTTCAATTCTGTGAAATGGAGAGCATATCTTAGAAAACTCATTCCACGTGCCAAGCTATCTGTTGCGGATATTGAGGGATTACCTGAAAGACCGCTCCCTGTTCTATGAGGCGCTAGAGGGCCAGAGGAGGATGGAGATCATGTTGGGAGTAGCACAGTGATCCGAGGGCCGGACCTCTGGAGTGATTCCTACGATAGACTGCTGAGGCTCGACATGTCACAAGAGTTGCGCCTGGTCGGTTATGCAGATGACGTTGCAGCATTTCTTGTCGAACGTACCGTTGAACAGGCGCAAAACAGACTTGGCATATTGATACGACGAGTAAGCGGATGGATGACTGCTCATGTTTTCAGCCTTGCGCTGGAAAAAAACCCAAGCAGTCATTTTGACCAGAAAGCGAATCCTGACCCTGCGCCCCATATCGATCGGCAAATTGACTTTAGAGTCAAAACCAGCCGTTAAATACCTTGGTTTATTACTGGACTTGAAGATGAACCCTTTCGAGCAAATCAGCTACAGCTGGGGTCTAAGCCTTGAGTCCACTAATGGCGAATGTTGGGGTCCCTATATTTACCATAGGAACAACTCAGTGCGTTCTGCTCTATACGCGGAGGTATGGGCTGATGCCCTTGGCAGGGTGCATCGTAAGCGCCTTGATCGAATGCAGAGACGGGAAGCTTTGCGAGTGAGGTCTGCTTATCGCTCTGTCTCACAACCGGTCGTGATGGTGATCACGGGAGTGATCCCCGTTGCCCTCCTTGTTAAGGAGTATAAAGCTATTTACAGTCGCAAACGCGAAAACTTAAGAGTTGATTGCCGGTGAAGAACGTCAACGCACCCTTGCCGAGTGTCAACTCTCTTGGCAAAATGAACCAGGAACCAGGTGGACTACGCGGCTCATTGACAATTTATATCCGTGGCTGAACCAAACGCACAGTGAGATAGATGCATTACTTTCTTACCCAAATTCTAAGTGGGCATGGAGGTTATCAGTCTTAGCTGCACAATATTAGGAAGGCGTGATTGTGTGTTCTACAATGGAGTGGCGGAGGACACTGAATACACATTTTTCTCTTTTGAAAGGTGGGACGGCTTTCGTCAGCAGCTTTATGCAGACACAGCTCCCCACTCCTCCAGACAACATTGTCAGAGAGATGCTAAGAAGCGTTGGCAAATGGAGTCATGCTGCGCATTATGTTTGGGCTCTTCTTATTGCGAAGAAAATTAAGCTCGACTGCCGGAGGGACCGGACGACAAGAGGTTCCCTGGACTAACAACTCCCTTCCTCCCCTCCCCTCCTGTTGATGAAAGGAATTCCCTGACTTGAAGGCTCCTAAAGAGAGCGAGAGGGCTAGCCCGAAATAAAGTATCAAACGATTCCAGGCTTATTCTTTGATGACAGGGAGGTTTTTAGTTGGCAGTCCGACGGCGTACTATTTCGGAAGTCCAACACTCTGTGCGTAAACGCATTCACCTACCCTACTCCCAGAAAACAACTCTCTCTGCTCAACTTCTCCTCAATCATCCCATGGCTCTCCTCCTATCTATTAAATTCATATGGAGCTGTCAAATTTAACGGCCCGAACATTCATTTTGAAGCCTTTCTGTAAGGCCTCCCTCGGTAATATGAAACAAAATCACAAACAAGCTTACTAAATAGTGATTTGTCAATCCACTCATTAAGGTCAACTCTGCAAAATAGGCCGGGAGCTAGAATGAATACCAAAGTTTCGTAAATTTTAACAACTTTAAGATACGCCTTGATTCACTTTTCCAGACAACTCAAAATTTTAAACCCTATTGCTTGTATCTAAGTATTACGTATTGAAGAAATCCCCATTTGAATTCACCGACATTCTGGTTCCATTAAGGAACGAAAAACCTGAATTCTCACTCAGTCTGGTAAACCTAGCTGCTTCACCCGGACAGGTCGGCCCTTTTTATATAAGTACACTGTCCTATCGAGAGAGGATTCCAAATTCCACTTTGTTTCGCCTTCTCCTCTCAATGACCCCTCGCAATCTCTGTATCTGCTCTACGTAATAGGAACGGACTATATGGACTCCATTCTTTAGGTAACCAGTCATAAGGATTTTTTGTACATCCCACCTGGCTCCGTCCCCAAGCGCTCGAGGAAGGCGATCAGACCCGAGTCTGCAAGGGACTCATCTGAAGTAGTTTCGGCCACGAAGCCTCACCGGAGATTATCTGGTACCATGGGAACCGGGACGGCCCTCTGAGAGCACATGCTTCAGGAGAATTCCTGGAGGATGTGTTCTCGGCCCGGGTATTTGCGATTGGCCCCCTAGTAGGAGTTTCATGGTGGTTGTGGTTATGCCTACGTCGCGGGCAGAGCTCCTCGGAGCTCAAGCGTGGAGATGCGCTATACAACTCGGGTGCCGTTCCCCTTAGTTGCAGCAGAGGTGTTAGATAGGCCTCGCATCCACTGGTATGAATGCTGAGCCTGCACTCAGTATAAACCAGGACCGCTGTGCCTGCATGGCGGGGCTCTGATTGTAGTCCCAAAATCAATCCGTGTCCGAAGAGGGCCGTGGGATTAAGCCTTCACGGCAGGTACTCACGTTAAACCCCCAGGACTTTCGTGTACATCCCACCTACTCACAGATTGTGGTCACTCAGAAATAATCGGCTGTTCCTCGGTCCCTAAAACAAAATGATAGAACCAACACAAAAATCGATCCCGGTCGCCAAAAACATCTCCAGATTTACTCTTGAAATATCAAATCGCTTCTTGGTTCACCTGCTAGCGTCCTCCCAAAACCCGAAGTGCAGATACCTTTTTTTGAACTCGTTGGTAATAAATTTTGTTGGTCTGGCATATAAGATCCCTGGGACCATCAGATCTTCATCTTGTGTATGAGACGTGGAAGGACGACTTACGACGGGGTTGATATTCTACCCAACTAAAACTCCTTACACCACCGTCCAACGGTGGAATAGAGAGGACCAGAATACCAGAGCCCTTTCATCCTTCCATTAAAAGCATCGGACTTACGTAGTATCTTTCTATCTCTCCATTTTAGTTAGGACAAATCATAATTCAATATGGAAGCTCAAAACAACCTCGACATTTTTATCATAGCTCTAAGGAGTTTTTTCAGCTCCTGTTTTTTCTCTTTGTCCAAAATATTCTCTATAAATTTATTCTTTTCAACAGGATCAAATATCTTTTTCAGAAAACTACTCCACCCACCACAATGAATGTACGATCCATGCGCAGGGTACAAGCCACTCTATCCTACTACCGTCAAAAATTCAATCTCCACCTCCACCTCCTTGGCGAAAATGACGGAATTCTATGGGTACCTCGACGAATCACATTTGCTCAATTTCGCAGTTATGCCCTGCCCAAGGTTCAGTTGGTATTAACCGATCAACAGCAGCAAATGTCAGCGGTAGAGGAAATGTGGGCTTTCTACATTTCTTGGATGAACGAGTGCGAACAAACTGTTAGCAAACAATACGGTATAATGCAGACTGAACAGGAGGTACCAGATATCAATCCAACGGAAATTCATTCGCAATATGACGATAATATGTACGAATATCTGGAAGAATATCAGATCGATGATGGTGATGGAAATATTGAAGATAAAGACCAAGAAGTACCTCTGCTATGAGCAATAGTTTTAGGATAAAATTAGTTAATTGATGAGACAATGAATGTAAAGTTCCTTTTGACGTAAATAAAGTTGTATGATCTTGACGTCTTCTGATTTTTGAAGCCAGATTACAGATGTAAAAATTGACCCAAGCAGAACCCTGAGGAATCACTAGGTGGACTAAACATCATGTGTGGCTCTTAGTCGATAAGGATATACATATCGTTGCCATTTACCTCTTGATGGAGTATAGCGCGCCAAACACAACTACGCGCCATCGCTCACGGTTACCCCCACGACTTCCCGAGACGCTCGCACTCCTTCTCTACTATTTTGTGCCAAGGGTTCTTGGCGGGTCCACGGACTCCGTTTTTGGATTTAATCGTGGACCGACGATGATAAGTCTGATGAGTTGCCTCTACCCTGGAAAGAAACCGTAGTCGTCTTCGTCCCACTTTTAATCTAAGTAAGGAACGAACCTCCGGGAAACCAGAGGTGACACCTGAAGCTAAATGGTAATCAAAACCCCAAGCCAAGATGTCACTACCGTGCCAAGGGCTGAATGATCACAGAGGTTAAAACGTGGCCGTGAACGGTGAACTCTGGGTACCAGGCGACCTCCAGTTTCAACTAGCCTTGTCCTGGCAAAAAGAGAATCTGCCGAGCTTGCCTTATTTTCCCCGGTAAAACAAAGGCCATGGTAGCCAACTATGAACAAACCAAAAACTTAAAAAACAAAAGAACTCAACTGCACTTTGATCATGACGATCCAACCCTGAGCGAAGGGGCAACCCTGAGCTCTTCGATGGAGAACCTGAGTTTAGACTCAGATTCGCCATTTATTCAAGTGAGAACCAACCGAAGCAGTCCCCTTCCATCAGCATTCTTGACCCCGGGCTCCAATTGGCACCACTTGCTGAAGCTAAAATCTTACCTAAGGATAAGCATCTGTTTACCGACAGCAAAAAACATCCCGGCAAACAGCCTTCGGGCAAAACAATGCTTTCGGGAAAAAGCCTTCGGGCAAACCCCCTTCGGGCGGTTTAGGAGAAATCTCCTCATAGCTGTAAGGACTGCATCTTAGCAAGGGATTACACTACGCTTTGAGTCGGTAGGTGTACACCGTAAAATGTTACGGATAAACTTTTCCGGCGGAAGCACGAACGAGTGGCTTAGACGGTACTGCTCCTTCTTCAACGATGTATAGGAGGATGCGCGACTGATCCTGAAAAGTGTTTCCCAACTACCATTTTTTAGAAAACGCTTTCTTTGGCTTCCAGAAGGGGAACGCAATGGTATTGACTTCCTGGAACAACTTGGAGTCCGGAATAACCTCAACACCTTCACCCGGATGCAGGTGTAGGTAGCTAAGCGGGGAGAAGGACTGATAGGCCGAGAACATTTCTTAGTATCGGCGTTCCTGAACCGGATATTAAGAAGGTTCGGGAACAGACAGGCGACCGACTCTACTACGAGGTTGGATCACATTATAACTATCGGCTCCTAAAACCGTCGAAGGGAACGTGCAGCCCATGGCATCTTCATCTGAACCGTAGATGAGGTAAGAGGTCAGCATTGTAAAGCGTCGACTGCACTTATCAGTCGTTGGATCAATAGCTGCAAGACATGTATATACCTGATACAAGAACCATGGGGTGGAGTGGGAAAATCTTCAGACAAGCTGACTTTCTGTATGCCAATGGAAATGATAGACCTCACTCCTGCATAGTGGTTTCAAAAGACCTCCAAGCTATCTTGGTTTAGACCACAACCATCAAATTGACCATAAAAAGCCAACAAGGAGACAACGAGATCCTATGGTGCTCTCCTTATTTCCCTTATGACGTAGACGAAAATCCCAGTGGAACATTCATCACAGCTAACCAATATGCCAAAAGTAAAAGCATGGGAATAATAGCAGGATGTGATGTTAACGTCCACCATGTTGGGGAAGTTCCAATATCAACGCGAGAGGATCGAGACCACTGGAGTATCTTGTAGGAACCCAATCGCAGATCCTCAATTTGGGTAATGGACTCACTTTCTTCAACGTCGTCAGGCAAGAATTGATCGACATCACGGTGGCATCCCCTGACATTGCGGCTTTTCTTGGAGAGTGGAGAGTATCAAATGATATCACGCTCTCGAATCACAGGCGCATTGATTTCGTAATGGGCATGGGCCCATCTCCACACACCCCATTTAGGAATCCATGTAAGACAGATTGGGCGACTTACAAAACAGAACTAAGCGATCGAATTACGATCCCTGGGAGACGCATCAAATCCATCGCTGGAATTGAGAAAACAGCCCAAATGATCACAACCAGCATGAAAGGAGCTTTTAAAGAGAGCTGTCCACTCATGATGCCAAAGAAGGCCAAAGAACACCATGGTGGAACTCGGATTTGGCGAAACAGAGGAGAACGACAAAGGTGCTCCTCAACCGAGCTCTAAAGTCTAATTCAGCCGCTTGTTGGATTCGTTACCAAGAGGCTCAAAAAGCTCTAAAGGAAAGCATAAGGTCAGCCAAACGATCATCATGGAGACGCTTTTGCGAAGAGACCAACTCGCTTGAGGCAATCTCAAAACTAGAGCGGATCCTTGTCCAAGAAGTAGGTAGACAGAAAGCGATGAGGAAACGGCAAACCATTTGCTTGAAGTGTACTTCCCAGGCAGCGTCCAAAATTTTCATAAGGGATACATGTATTCCTAAGCGGCCACTTCACTGTAGGCAACATATCTACCAGAAAGTCAAATCCACGTAGACAGCACTCCAACTAATGACAAAAATTGAGAAGGAAATGTCCGATAAAGAATTCAGGGCGATTTTTAACGCGGCAGGACAGGATAGCTGAGTGGTTAAAGCGCAAGGCTGTCGGACGAAAGGTCGCAGTTCAAATCTCACTGGTGGCAGTGGGATTTGTATCGTGATTTGTCGTCGGATACCAGCCGACTCAGCTGTGAATGAGTACCTGAGTCAAATCAGGGTAAGAATCTCGGCCGAGCGCAATGCTGATCACATTGCCTCCTACAGGGTACTGTAATCCTGTAGTGTGCCGTTACGGTCTTGAAGTGCTCTAACACACTTCAAGGCCCTGATCCAATATGGATTGTTACGCCAACGATTATTATTATTAAGACAGCATGGAATCAATCCGCTGTGATGGAATCAATCCGCTGTCAGGGAGTTCTCTCTCCTCTGTTATGGCTCCTGGTAATGGACACCTTGCTATGGCTCCTGGAGGGTACAAAAGTCTTCGTACAAGCATCTGGGGTCGATCTAGCCGTAATAATTATCGCCAAGTTTGCAGGCACAGTATGTGACCGCCTGAATGCCATACTGCATGTAAACCACAGTTGAGGCCTCCATAATGCACTCACGATCAACGCTAGGAAGACTGCACTACACGCTACCCACCGTAGCAGGGGCGGAATTATCCAGGAACCTATAGATCAATTAGCAACGACTTCGGCATAGCAAACTGAACTACTCTTTTGAATAGTGGAATACGCAGTCTCTTTATCGAATGGGCTCACTTTAAGAACTCATACTCCTCCCGTCATAACAACAGCATCCTCGCACGCCTCCAGGAAACAGAAGAGCTCAAGCGCAATGATCTCGGATCTCCCACGATCTTTATTAGGACCGCAGCCCATAATAGTGTCTGATATAAATCATACATAATATTAAATCGCAACATAATATGGCCTACATATATCTCACGGGACGTCAAAGTATAAAAGAATTCCATCATCTTGGACTAACGTCACCTATTATCAGGTGACATGGACGACAATAAAAAGCGATTTGAAGTAGATGGTTTTAAAGAGCCAATGGAAGAGATTCAGGGCGTCAATCTTCACTAGATATAAATACAAATCAGTACAAATACAAAAAGATAAACTGCATTAACAGCAACTTCCCGAAAAAAACAACGAAAACAGTGTCGATTTTCGTTCTTTCGTTGATAAAAAAACTAATAATCACTGGATAGCAAAATTCATCGTCAACGACAATTCCAACCCTTATTTACGTTCAGAGATAAAAAAAATATTAATAACAAATAAAAATATCTAAAATCTTTTATGTTAAATTGTCGTATAAATACACCAAATTTCTCTATTTTGAAGATTTTTTTTTATAACAGCTTCCCCGATTTCGACCCAAGAGCGCATTACTATTGTCGAAATGCAAGCTCAAATCGTTGACCAAAGGATTCCCGAAAAAAACTAAATTGCAGTAAAGTCCCCAGTAGGTCGTAATATTCAGCTGCCCCGAGTACCATTAGTGCATTATAATAAATATGGACAGTAAATATAAATCGATCTGTTTGATCATTTCTCGACGATCCTCTAACCCCCAATTCACGTAAAATTAGAATAAAGAATCTTCCACTTACTTGTGATCCACGTCTAGATGGACTCTCCGTTTTTCCCTCGTTTCCCTCGCTAGGAGTATGAGGTCGACTCTTTGCTTTCGGTACGTCCGCCCCATTTGAACTAGTTGCTTCGTCCTTATCCTTACTAGTTTCAACACCTTCGACTTTTTGTTGAGGAGGCTGTGATGCTGGTTGCGTTGGTGGAGGCGGTGAAGGTTTTACACAATCACTAGCACTTTTCACTATCACTAACGATGGATTTGTTTCAGACGTTTCAAGTTTTGCATGTTTCGCGGAATTTTCAACTTTTTCAGCAAGTTTTCTTTTGTGGAGGAGAATGCTGGTATCTGAAAGGAGAGAGGAAGGAGAGTCGATTTAACCTTTTAAGCCTTCTATTTCAGAAAATCATGAAAATTTCTTAAATAATGATATACGACCGTTGGAATAAGATCAATACAAGCTGATCCCGTTATCGAACGGCACAAAGATTGAATAGGCAAAAAATGGTTATCATTAAAAATACCAAACTCCTCGGCATCGGATACTTACTATCGATTTTTGCTTGATTGCAGGCAAATGGACTGCTTGCTAGATCCTTCAGGACTTGAAGGAAAAGTCGGCCAACTTCTCTGGATATTTCACTATGTTGCTCCAAATACTTGATGATCGACGATGTGGTGCGATAGAATACCTCAAGGGCCTCTATGGATAGCGTGGATGGGTTGTTATGGTTGATTTTGAATGGATACGCAGCATTGTTCTCATATAAATATTTCGCGGCCTGAAATTAGTTAAAATTAAATTTAAATATATAAAAATTCATAGTTCCTAATAAATAAAATTAACTAAAAATGCTTTTACGTCCAACACGGAGTAGCCACACATTGAAGTGTTCCACATCGTCATACAGGACTGCAGGCGTTAAAAAGTACTATGCATTGCCAAACTACGGAAAAGACAAAGCACACGCTAACCTACCAAGCAGTAGTAAGAGATTCTCGGGAAGCCCCGCCTGGACGACACCAACCAATTCGTTTGATATTCAGCCAACAATTATCCGAATCGTGCCCCGAAGGGGGTGCTAATGCAAGATCCATAAGGAGTTTCGCTTCCTCAAATGAAGGAACGCAAATCAGATAAGAGCTAACTTCGGGGGGGCGGCAGGTAGTGAAAAAACGAATTCCGTAAGTTGGAAGTTGGTTAATGAAACTGAATCCCCCCTCCCTTTAGCATCACCACTGTTCCCAGACTACATGGAAGAGAAAATGGTCTGTGGCTGAAGAGGAAAATTGAAGATGTGCATTGTGTGGTTAGCATCGATATCGGCGAGATCAATTCTGAAATCAGATCTTGTTAAGGATCATCCACGGGGTAAAGGTACATGCTGCGGGCAACTGCAGGCGAATCAACAGACAAATAATACGCAGAGTTTAATTGGGCGACGTAGCAATCAGTCATGTTTTCTGATAACCAATATCACAGACGAGCATCGGCGTTAATTTGTACTTGGGCAATGAATCGTAAAATGATAGAATATTAACACCTTGATGGAACCTTGTCAGACAGAACCAGTTCATTCAGATTTACCTAAAACATCCATTGTAGTGATTCCGAGAAACACCGACTTAACCTGATCAAACCAACAACGGCATTCCTATGAAACCCCATTTTAGCGCGCCTTTTAATGAAAATTGCGTGTGAGAAACGTGCGCCGGTAAAGGTTTGGAATGTTGACGAAACTGTCTCTAGGCTTCGGTGGCATACCGCGGTGACAGCATGCTATTACTAACAAATATTGCTATTGTGGATCTGTTATATTATACCTCACAAAGCTTGCCTTCACTATTCTGAACCGAATTTCGGGGTCGTGGGGATTGAAGTTCCGGGCCCGGATTTCCTATCTACGGTTACGTTAGGTTCAAAGATTAGGGAGGGGGGGGGGGGGGATCGTAGGTGCAACTGCCAGGAGGCATATCTTTTGCTAGGCCCAATCTACTATCCGCCTTTTAAACGACCTCTTCCTTGCGGCGTTAGCAGAGTTTAGCGAATCTGAGAATGTTTTCCTCCGTTGGAGGAAACCGACAGCTGCAGATGGAATGCAGGGCTGCCTCCTCCTCTTTCTCACGTTGGCTACATATAGCCAAGACCATCACCACAATTTTTTCCATGAGGTGATTTAGGGAACATTGTTCCATTAAAAGCCCTACTAAAAAATAGTAAAAATGCCGCTCTAGATACCTCAGGTATCAGGTTTCTCGATTCGGCTTGAGAAGTGTCGATAGTGGATGACTTAACACTAAATGCTGGATCTAGTCCCACCATTATGGAGCCGGACCCTTTGGAAATCTGCCAGCCTGCCTATTACTATCGATTTTCAAGAGGTCTTTTGTCCACATAAGAAATGTTTCGCTTAGTCGGCTACAGCAACTGATGGCAACTCCACACCAACTGGCTTGATATAGCGTTGCTTTTTAATGTTAATAACTCGTCCTCAATATCAGAACAGATTGGTATGGTGCGACCTTTCTACTCTTACCGCAAATGTTTTCCTGCTGACAAAAAAATAGCATATATCTTCTGCTGGAATATGGGTCGTTATATATCCAAAATGCCAGGCTAATTGCATAATCGGATTTTTCGAGAACACTTCTGAGCTCTATAAGTCTTCAATGATTACTCCAAAAGTCTATAATCCCGAAAGACTCGTGGCAATTTGTCGACCATTCTTACTTTTAATGATTACGGTGTCTCCTCAAGGCAAATGCAGAGACTTTGCACGTGACAATGTTACCAAGTCCATATGCGACGTTAAACGTTTTCATTTCACCTCCAAATAAATCGACTCAACCGTTAATGAGTGCCTAATCTAATCTGACCAAATTGCCTCCTATGCGGAACTGTAATCCTGTTGTGTACCTTTACGGCTTCGAATGAAGTGCTTTAACAAA
Source organism: Hermetia illucens (assembly GCF_905115235.1). Classification (NCBI taxonomy): domain Eukaryota; kingdom Metazoa; phylum Arthropoda; class Insecta; order Diptera; family Stratiomyidae; genus Hermetia; species Hermetia illucens. The sequence goes on from NC_051851.1 coordinate 175,063,037, forward strand.
CTTCAAGACCTAGATCAAATTGGATTGTTGCACCTATGATTATTATTACAATTAAATTTAAGATAGATTCTAGTGCCACAGTCGATCTTTGAATCTGTGCTATCAACTTTGACACGGGCGAGGAGGTGTCGGTTTTCCAGTGCATTTGTCAACGTCTCCTTAAGGCCGGACTTGTTCTAAACGTTGAAGAATGCAAATTCCTATAGAAGCTGGTGACATTTCTCGGCAACATTATCTACTCTGACGGAAGTCAATCAGACCCCCGCCAACCATGGTGAAGGATCTGCGAAGGGTCTTGGGCTTGGTAAACTTTTGCCCAAAGCCACTCATCACCAAGTGATCCGCAACGCTTACTTATCTGAGCCCAAAACGAAAGACTCTCGCGAAGTTGCGTGGTCTACTAAGGCTGTCCAGGCGTTTAAAACTGTCAAACAACAAGTTGTCGATGCTACACTACTGGTATGTCCTCGGCCAGATGCACCCCTACACGTGTTTTTCGATGCCTCAGACACAGCGGTATGCGCCGCTCTTCACCAATGGATGAACCAAACCTGGCAACCATTGAGCTTCTTTTCGAAACAACTCAACCCAGCTCAACGTAACTACAGCGCCTACGATCGTGAGCCACTCGCCGCGTACCTCTCCATTAAATACTTCCGTTTCTCCCTTGAGGACAGGCCGTTCACCGTGTTGACGGACCACAAGCCCCTTACCTTCACGCTTAAACAAAAGCCCAGCAAAGCGTCCCCTCGCTAACATCGACAATTGAGCTTCATCTGTTTACTTCCGACATCATGTGTCTGGAAAAGACAACGTCGTTGCGGATGCTTTGCCACGAATCTCGGAGGTCACAGTTCCCGCCGCGGTCGATTATACGACAATCACCGTGGCGGAGAAAGACGACACAGAACTTCAGAGCCTGAGGGCAAACTCCCAATACGTGTTCAAGGAGTTTCCTATCTTCTGTTCATCCTCTTTACTCTGCGAGATCTCAGATAAGGGACCCATACCATACCAAGGAAGTATTCCACGCTGTACACGATCTTAAGCATTAAAACATCAGGACGACAAATAGGCTAATTACCGGAAAAAAATTCCGGCCATCCATGAACAAGGACGTAAACTCTTGGACCAAAGAGTGCATCGCGTGCCAGAAGTGTAAGATCAACAAGCATGTAAAAAAAGAAGTAGGCGTATTCCCTCGGTCGATCAAACGCTTCCACATCATCCATTTCGACATCATTGGCTATTTGCGAGACTTGCATGGAAACAAGTATTGCTTCACACTCATCGAAAAGTTTACGCAGTGGCCTGAAGCAATACCTTTCACTGACATTACGGCACAATCATGTGCCGAGACCCACTGTCGAGAATCGATCCCGCGCTTTAGTGTACCAGCAGAAATCATCACGGACCAGGGAATGTAGTTTGAGTCTACTCTTTTCTCGGAGTTAGGCAAGCTCCTGGGTTTCAAACGTCACAGGAGCACTGCATGCATACCATCTGCAGTCCAATGGGATGCTGGAACGTTGACACCGGACACTAACGGCCTCCTTAAAGGCTTGCTTTCGCACAGCCCATCGAGAGAAGTTCGCGGTGAGTCCCGAAGAGATGGTGTACGGGGAGAGTCTGCAACTCCCTGCCGGCCCTGTATTAAATATCAGATCAAGGATAAGCGACTCCAGACTGCTGCGTCTGCCCAGGGACGCGGCTCCGAAATTGCGGCCGACTCCACCTTCTCGAAGGTCCACATTACGGTCCTCGGAGGCCGCTGCCTCTACCATATGAGGGCGCCTTTGAAGTCCTACCGCGACGGGAGCACGGCTTCAATCTCGACGTTCGGGGCGGAATCAAATGGGTCTCTTTTTCGAAGCTAAAGGCCTTCGTCGAACCGGGGGACGCTCCAAAAAAGCGCAAGCGAAGCGTCAAATCCGCCCGGTAACCCCATTGACAGAACCTGTGCGATTTCAGCTGGGAGCAGAGTGATGTGGCGACACATCGGAAGCAAGAACCACAACGTTCTGAACTGCCACCAGCACAACTGGCAGCCTGGCACGTGGCCGGCGCGATGCACTTCCACTTGAAAAGCAGTCATATCACATTTGCGAGTTGGTTCGTCGAATTGGGCGTGTTAACTCCTATCTTATTCAGCTAAACCTCAAAATCGACAGGTAAAAAGTGGTTTACGCTCCCCGGCAAGAAAGAGAAAATGTAAAAGGGCTAAGAAGGTAATATTCGGTTTTCTAAGAGAGTCCAACTTGGCCGACTCATCGCTTTTAAGGACTCTACAGAGCCTTGAAGTCTCTCTTTCACCTTTTAGTTCCTCGCAGTATGCTCTAAAGGAGATTAGCTTCGAACATGTAATGAACCTCGTACGAACCCGTTCGAAAAAAAACAATCTAAAATGTTTCACTTACCTGAACGTAGTGATCAAGATAAACCTTAGGATGTTCCTTGCGCTTTTCGGCGATCTTTCCAAGCATGTAATGATGCAGCCATTTCTCATCATGCGAATCAGTTTCTTCGTGTGATATGTCCTCCTTATGTTGATGCATTATCTTCTCGGCAGTTGTGAAGCATTGGTACGCCACATTCAAATACTCTTCTTTCCGAGCTTCCGCAAATGCAAACCTTGAAATACAAACACAAAATGAAATTCAAGAAATCGATTATGAACAAAATGTATCTTACATTTCCATGGATAACGTGTCGCATGAATGCTTGATGTTTCGGGAACAGAACGAGTGAATCGTGTATGCAAAAGATCCGTATTCTATCCAGAAGAGTGTATGCTCTGGATTCAATTTGATACATTGCTCGAAGCATCGTTGTGCGTTCTCGGAGTGGATCAGAAAATCAGTTATGCTGCAAGAGTATATTCGTTTTTAGTCTTTACAACAAGAAACACCTCCTCATCTGACTTACTCCAAAGGGGTGCATGAATTTAGCTTAGTTTCCAGTTTGCTCGCTTTGGAAAGTGCCAGTCCAGCCCATGAATCAAATCGTGTGGGTTCACAGGCCAAATCCAGCACATAGTACCGTAAAGTTTTCGAAAAATCACGGCTTTTGAAGTAATAATCCGCCAGCAAGTAAAAGATGCATGAAATCCGTTGCGGCAAAAGATCAAAACGTGGTGGCAACTCGCATGTTTTCCCAGCTATAAACTCGCGTATGGGACCCGTAGATGAGTTTGGATCGATTTCTCTGGGAATCAATGGGAGTATCTTTAGGAGAAGTTGCTCCATGTCGGCAGATATCGAATCTCCTCTGGGAAATAAATTGAAAAAAGATATTACAATTGAAAATAAAGGAGTCTTTTTAGCGCTCACTTATAGGAATTGAATTCTGGCAGCGTTTCAGGACGATAAATATCGAATAATTGGATCGCCCTTTTCCAAGTCAACTCTACTGGACTAGCGTCATGCTCCTCGATGTGCCGGGATCTCGGCTTTTTGGGCGGATAACCGTACAGGCAATAAGTTATCTAATTGCAAATGGAAATCATTCATAACTTTTTATCTTTCGAATTGATTTGTTAGTTTTGCTTTACCTGCTCCAAATACTCAAAAACGTAATCCCTATATGCATCCAGAAATGGAGCTCGCAGCTTCGGGACAATGATGTCTAATGTGTAAAGTAGTAGCTGTCCGTTATCTCTAGTGCACCATTGACGTCTGCAGAAAAAGATTTAACAGATTTACTGAAATATGACTTACACTCAGCATTACCTTCCTAGCGATTCGTGGGCAGTGAATAGGATCAACAGCGTATGCGGGATCAATTCTTCAATGTCTTCATTTTCTGGCAGCACGTCCGGGTTGCGAACTTTAATTACAACTGGACTGTTATCCTCGTCTCTGTAAGGGTCGAAGCAAATTTTCTATATGACGAAAGCACGATTATGGAAGCAAACTTCTTTGTACCTTTGTAAAACTTGTTGCAGAACAATCCAAGGTCTTTTGATGTTGATGGGGTGGTATGGGTTGTTGTTTTTATCAAATGGCACATCCAGTTGGTGGGAGAGAATTTTCGTAAGACTCTGAACCAAGCGGCTTTGATACTTTTCAAGACAACATACTGCAAGGGATTCAGACGGATTTTACAAATCTTTCATGTGAATCTGATCATGGGTTACTCACAGATATCATAGCCTTCCTTCAATATCAACTCCTCAATGTAAATTAGAATAAAATTCACAGACTCAGCCCATTCACGATAGCGGTAGGTATCCGTCGGAGCTGAGAGAAGATTGTCCACTGAATACTTTAAACTCCGCTCGGACCAAATTAGGCATTCCTGAAAACAGTTCTTGGTTAAGTGGGAAAAGCCTGTCTAATTCGGGAATAAATATCTCACATTGAGTCTCCCAACGTTCCAGAAAGATTCCAAAAGGACTTCAATTTGTGTTTGGATTTTCATGCAAGTGTTATCTGAATTTTTTATTTCAATACTATTGACCATGCTATCCTTGAGGATTTCAATCAAACTCTCGAAATCGTGACTGTCATAGAGATTCTTGACGTTGTTCAAGCTGATTCGTCTGCAAAGGAACGTATTGTGAAAGAGCGCTCTCCCAAATTCTCCCCAATTGTAGGCTCAAGTCCAATACATAAACAAAAAATAAACAGAACTTCAGAGCTCCAAACCTTTGCAAGTTAATCCTTGTATTACGAACACTTTCCAAGTCAACGAAGCGCCCATCCTTCAAATTAGGGAACTCAATCTTGAAATTTGGCTCCTGTTTTTCAATCAAATACTCCAAATGTGAAAGACATTCAACTGATCGATGCAAGTCATTTTCAAATTTTGCCGAACAGTAGTCGATCCATATCAAGCGAATTATATTCTTCTCATACATGTCGTCGGCCAGCACAAAAGCGAACCCTGAGTGAAACATGAGGTGATAATAAAGCATCTTCCAACGTGCATCGATCTCGCTGTAAAAGTACAACAAATCCCCTCAGTCCACTTCAAATCAAGTAACCAATTTACAGGAAAATTACTTTCTAACTTGTCCTCTAGCTTTTATCAGCTCCTTGTCATGATCCAATTCCAAGAAGAACAACATCATTCGGAACGAGGCATTGAACTCGTCATTGGACAACTGGTTCCATGTCTGCATGTCATAATGATTTCTGCAAAAAGATTTCTTTAATTTCCCCAAATTCTTCTCACCAACCCAAAATGAACTCTTACAAATAAAACTCGAAGATTTCATGATACAATTCCTTCATTTCCTCCGTAATAGGACGATCCCAGTACTTTGAAATGTACTTCAACCACAAAAATATGATCGCAATCAAATCGAAACTCTTAGCCTGAAAATGAAATTTAAAATTCGAAAAACCACTTTGTTACCGCCATCAAAAACCTCAACCTTTAACTCCTTTAAAAACTCTTCAAAATCCGCCTTGGTTTGTGACTGAAATATCTCATACGACGCCTGAATTTCCTTCAGCTCTTCAGCAGGTTTTTCGTGCTTAGAACCGCACTCAGCATCAATTTTCACATCAGCAAGAAAAGGAGATTCTTCGTCGAAATTTTCCCTATCATCCAAACGAAATTAATGAAGACTTCAAAAAAAGGATAACGCCAGAAACTTACTGGAAATACTTCGCTAAAATCCTTCTCAAAAAACCATTAATCGATGTATCAACTTCCGGACGATCCTGTTGACTTTTTTTCCTTGAGGAGTATCGTCGATTCTTGTGCCAGCCCCATTGCTCTAGGAAGCTCAAATCGCTGCATCTACGTCGAGGTTTCGGTTTAGCTGATTCCGCCTCTTTGCTTGTATTATCGGAATCCTCAGCATTTGAATCTGGTTGTGAGGTCTGTCCACTTGGCGGTTCCGATGAAGGAGCGATAAAAACAGTTGAGTCTTCGTTGGTATTCTCCGCTGGTTCTACCACTCCACTTTCAACACCATCCCCTTCTGCTTTCATCTCAATGTCTTCTGGTTTTTCAACGTGTCCATTTTGCGATTCTTCTTCAACTTTTACTTTCAGCATGTCGTCAACGGTGATTATGAAAATTATCGTTTGTTTTGTTTCGGTTAAGTGATTGTACAAGGACGTAATGAACCTCCCGACTGTTAGCCAGTTTAGCTCAGCCACCTTGAAGTCATCCAAATTTGGTGTGATCATACGCTCAGGTTCATTGCTGATGATATCGGCTTCCGGAAACACACTTGGTTTTCTTACCTTCACAGCATCCGCAGGGGTTGTATAGACTTGATTCCAAACCCTATTTAAAACGAAGCAGTCAATCTCCGACCATGAAAAAGTCCATTTAGCGAAATACTCACTTCTCGAAAAACGGCAAAAGATGTCCAAATGTATCATTGATCTCTGTCAAAACGTCAATGGCGCGCTCATATTTCGGATTCTTGTTGTACCATTTCAGGGCCCAACCATATGCCCCCAGGATGTTTTCGTTTTGACACATAACTTGCAGGATACCATCTCCTGCTGGCCAATGGTTTGGGTTTTTTGCTAGACACTTTTCAAAAGCGTATTCCGCCAAATTCACTTGTTTCAGCTTTAAGGCTAGCTGACCCAAACGGTTCATTGTGTAGACATCAGAGTCATCGAGATGCATGGCCTACGATAGCCGTTGATTAGTGATGTTAGGATAAGAAATGATTCGTAGAACGATCTTATTCTAAAAGAACGAACAATTTGAGGAAGCAAACAAATTCTCCAAAAAGCCATACCCCGCTCTTCTTTACATTGGTTACAATTAGCCAAGCCAACCGCCCCGACTTTCCTGACTCTAATAATATTCATGTCAGGGACTAGGTCGCCCTGACCACGCTTCAGGTTAAAGTCGCATAATTCAGCAATTCCTCATCCTCGCGATAAACGCTAGAAACCGTCTTCGGACGGGCCAAAAGTTTGTAGGGCCGGGCTGGGAGTAGGCTCATCCAACTCACGAAGATCGGTTTGTCTGCTAGAAATGTGTTAGGGGCAAGTGGATCTGGCGGAGAGATGAGCCGAAGCGACGGCCCGGGGGTCTTCCTCCCTGTACTGGAGAAGATGCTAATAGGACCCCAAGCCAAGGTGGAACAGCATACGCCGAAGGCTACGTGGCCAATGAGGAACTTGGTCTTTAGTATGCGAACTGTGAATACCTTGGGCACTTTCAGTTTCAATTAAGACTAGATTAAGAATTCCACCAACAAAGTAACGTAGCAGTAATATACAAACGGCGAATTGGTGACCCCGGACGCAGGTTCCCGGACGTCCCACCAAAACTCCATTTATCGTGGAGGACGCACACACGCGAACGCACCATCTTGTTTTGTGCCCCGCAACTTCGCAACTGCGTATTTTGCAAAGCCTAATAACCTTGGCAGAAGACGATTAGTTTTCCGATGCAAAGAGTTTGCCTGCCGACTGACAATTCAATGAGGTTAGCAGCCTTTCTGCATTCCAGTTATCACCGTTTTGGAAAGCGTACCCTGCTTTGTGGTTTGCGCGCGTCGAAGCGCAATTTCGTTCGAACCACGTCGTCAAAGACGACATTATATTCGACAAACTGATTGGTGAAATCGATCCGGGTATCCTGAGTCAGATCACGGATATCATCGAGTTACCATCGGAATCCGACAAATATCTGACCATCAAACGACGAATCATGAACGTCTAAGCAGTCTCGGAAGAGGTAGAAATTAGAAAGCTGCTAAAGAAATTGGAGCTAAGAGACCAGAAGCCTTCGCAACTTCTCCGCAATTTAAGAGGTTAAAGAGTGGAAGCATCCTTAAGTCACTTTGGCTATAGCGCCTGCCGGCCACTGTCCAGGCCATACTGAGCATTTCGCAGACAACCGATCTATCGCGCTTGTCCGAAATGGCAGATAGAATTTTAGAAGTGCGAGAACCATTTCACGTCTCTACCGCTGCTTGGATTGCAAAACTGCATCAAGGAAGACATCGCTAGTTCACCAGCAGAATTAGTTTTCCGAACCACTCTGAGAATTTCTGGAGAATGGTTCATGGACAACGACTCAGCAACTGACCCTCGCATTTTCCTCAATCGTATTCGGCAAGACGTGAGATAGTTGCGTCCTAAACCGTTTATTTATCGCAACAATCGAACAATATTCGTCCACAAGGAAATGAATACATGTCCTCATGTATTTTTGTATGTGGACTCAGTAAACGATCGCTTACTCTACCTTATACCGGTCCGCATCGGATCGTAGAACGAATCAAGCCAACCGTATTTCGAATCAATGTTAATGGAAGACTGGTTAATGTGTCGTCAGACAGACTCAAACCAGCTTTTGTGATTCCCAAGCCTAACGAATCGTTCATGACATCATCAGCATCGCAAAGCCAACCGGAAAGAAGTTATTCGAATCCTATCGATCCTATTACGAAGCCAAGCGCATCATCGGAAGACGAGCTGCTGGCATCCAGTCAGGAAACAGTAACCGTCGAGAGCAGTACAATCGATACCACCGCTGTGCTGAAACTCCGGGGCAAGGCGGCAGGCGGAGTAGTGGTTTCCAGCCTGGAATCCACTGCCCTCGAGCTGGGTTTAGCAAGTACCAGACATAGTACTCCTAACCTGAAACCCTCGACGTCGGAGATCCTTTTAAAGTAAAAAACGACAAGAACGTCGATCACTCGAAACCGATTAAGAAGCGAAGGTCCACTGGTGTCCTGTTCAAGAGTTAGTAACAGAAGGCCATGCATATTCTCAGCAAGATTGCTAGGAATGAGGAGGCCGGTATTGTCGACGAGAGAAAAAGACCTCGCTAAATACCATGCGATTGTTGAGGAATATAACAGCAAGCAGTGCTCTGCTACTTGGAAGAAGACCTTCTGAAAAGGTTCGCCTGCCTGAGTGGAGGGAGGAGGTTCGCCAATACATAAAACTGGCCTCCCTATGTATGAGCGAAAGCTAGCTCACCATCAGGGATAGCTTCTACAAGGTGACCTCAAGAGTTGCAATGATGAAAAAAATAGAAGATAGGATGGAAAAAGAGGGAATAATCCCTCCTTTTTTGGGTAAGATATGTAGATGATGTCCTTGCCGTTGTCAAGAGACAAGACACAACCTCCTGGTAAGTCTGAACAACATCCACAGAATGATTATATTCACAATCGTGACGAATGTGAACCACAGCCTGCCTTTCCTGGATATCAAAATAATAAACAGAGACGGGAAGGTGGAGTTTGACATCCACAGAAAAACCACCCACACCCAACAAACCATCCCGATAACATCTAACCATTGATGGGAGCAAAAAATAGTCCCCTTCAACTCCATGACCCATCGAAAGTACACGATCCTCCAAAGTGAAGAACGCTTCAAGAAGGAGAAAAATACATTCTCATCATCGGTGAGATGAACGACCACAAGAAGAAAACGATGAAATGTATAATGAGACGAAAGTAAAGGCAACTGAAAAGGAGGGAATTGACGCACCTAAGTGTACAATAACAAGAAAACTCAGGGGACAGAAATAGATTCCCCTGCATCAAGGCCAACGCGTATCATTAAAAAATTAACGGAGAAGACAAATATGGTGCCGATACCTACAAGCAGGAAACAGCAGCTAAGACAAAAACTGGGTTCCCTAAAATATTGCCCGCAAAAGAATGAGAGGGGTAGGATCTACAAAATCGATTGTCCGAAATGTAATCAAGTCTACGTTGGATAAACCAAGACTGGCGGTCACCAGGATCAGAGAACATATAGGGGAAGCACGGGTTGCATTGAAGAAAGGACGAGCAGCGAGCGAAATAAATTCCTCAGTAGCCAAGCATATGGTAAGCAGAAGCCGTAACATCACCATGGATAACTACGAGATGCTGCACACGGTAAGAGGAACACGGTCATTGGACATCCTACAAAATAGGATGAACTCTGAACTTGGGCATTGTCTCTAATAAAAAAAAATCAATCTTTTCATTTCATTGAAACAGGAACAGTTCAATGCTACAAAAATACAATGCGTTCTGGAACGAAGATGGTTGTTCAACTTATGTTTTCCAGTAAAAATTATCCATTATTTTCGAAAGCTTGATCGACAGAACCAGCCTACTCTGGTTTCCCCTCCGAATCTTCCGTGTTAGTGTTCTTTCTATATTGCTATATTGGTTTAGCACATGGAAAGTGACCACCATTGTCCCTCGAAGGCTCCAAACCTTCATCAACACCTGTTTGCGTCGTATCATCGGAGTACGCTGGTCTGATACTATAACAAACGACCACACAGGCCTGTTACCCGCAGGCGCTGTGATCAGAAGCCAAAAGTAGCACTTGATAGATCACACATTAAGGAGGGGCGACAATTGCATTGCTGGCTACGCCATGCAGTGGAACCTACTCTCGCCAGACTGCCAATGGGTGGAGCGCCCCAAGAGCACTTGGCACAGAACCGTAGAGGAAAAGTGCCGATGCCTCGGGAAGTCCTGGGGGAGCTGAAGCACATTTCAGGTAACCACGAATGATGACGAATGAGATAACGGAAATTTGCACCAGTTTTTAAACGGTAACACCTCAACGTGACTAAAACCTCAACATTTTTTTAGATGATCATTTATACCTAAGAGTCTACAAGACATATTCATGGTCTGTCCCACTTGCCCCACGTTGAGAGATGAAGACCAAATTATTTGGTCTAGGGACTATTTACATTGTGCAAATTTCCAGCGACACAACAGGCTAAATCCTAATCACATTGATCAGCCTGACAACCATGTTGATCACATCAACATTCTTCTTTTTCTTCAGTCTTTGTCTCGTTCACAAACGGGGTCGTGTCGTGATCTGTTCCCCCCATTTTATTTTATCAAATGCAATCGCGAGGGTTTTAAATCCCCATCCAGTGGAACAAGCCACCGTTGGGTTGTTTTGGCAGGCTTTTTGGTCGCTTACCATCGACTTCGATGTTCAGATGAATCTTGGCGTGTGAATCCTCGTTAGCGCGAATTACGTGACCATACCATCGAAGACGGCTATCTTGCAATTTTTCCACGATCTGTGCAACCCCATATCGATCGCGGATATCCTCATTTCAGATGTGATCAAAACGTCTCACGCCAATGGTCCAACATCTTCATCTCCATTATCGCAAGATGCCGTTCATTGTCTTTTATAGTCGGCCAACACTCAAAACCATAGAGGGCGACAGGACGGACGACATTGCGGTAAATTTTAGATTTGAGACGTTCGTTGATATGTCGATCACAAAGAATACCAGTTGTGGGACGCCACTTCATCCAGGTTGAAGGAGAGTGAAACAATTTCATAACGCAGTTCTCCATTAGCTGATAGCGTTGACCCGATGTATTTAAATCGCTCAGTTCTGGGCAGATCACTGCCGCTGACAGTGATTGTGCCTGTTTCATGGGGATCGGTCGTCAAAAATTCAGTTTTGTTTAGATTCAATCTGAGACGGTGTTGTATGAGGCGATCATTCCATTTTTGGACAAGTTGCTCGAGATAATTTTTACTATCAGATGCTAGGAAAACATCATCTGCATAAAGCAGTGTGTAGGGCGCTGGACGTTGGATGTCCCATATGACGATGTCGATAACAAGAACAAAGAGGAGTGGTGAGAGGGCGCTTCCTTGATGAACACCAACAGAGACACGAAGCAGTTTTGATACACCCGCCATATTTCGAACTTTACTTTTTGGATCGCGGTAGAGCATGAGCTCTTCTGGCACTAAGTGTTGTCGTAGAGCATAGCATAGTTCGTGTGGCACACGATCAAACGCTTTCTCCAGATTCTGAAATGCAGCGTAAAAAGAGGGATGCTTCTCACGATGTTTCTCCGGAGCATGTATTACGTCAGTTGTTCCGAAGTTCTTGACAAATCCGAGTTCATTCACGGTTATTTCAACGATTTCGCGAATACGGTTGTCAAGAATGCGTTCAAAAATCTTCATGGTATGGGATAGTAACCGGATCGGATGGTAATTTGGACATTCTGCTGGACTACCTTTCTTTTTCCACATTGGAACTATGGTACTTTCGTGCCAGTTAGATGGTGTTCTTCCTTCCTGAATAACCCGATTAAAGAATTCACTGAGCCACAGTGTTGGATCTCAGCTCTTCGCTTTCCAGAACTCAGATAAGAGGTCGTCCTGTGACTTTCCCCCATTTCATTCGTTTTATTGCCTCCTCGACTTCATTTGGGCTGACAGTTAAGTCCTTGAGGGTTTTATGTGAGCACCTGTTTGGAAGACTTAATCCCACGGTCTTCTTAGGACACGGATTGATTTTGTGACCACAATCAGAGCCCCGCTGAAACAAGCGCAACGGTACCAGTCTATACCAAGTGCATGGCTTAGCATTCATACTGGTGGATGCAAGAATTACCTAAATCTCTACCGAACTATGGAGTGCGGCACCCGTGTTGATACGCAACACCACGTCGAGGACCGAAGGTCTCTTCTCGCTCGAGTACAACCACAGCCCCCATGAAACTCCCACTAGGGGGCCAACCGCAACCAACCGAGCTGTACTCAAATACGACAGGAATTCTCCTGAAGTATAAGAGTCCAGGGGCTACCTCGGTTCCCATGGTACCAGTATACCCCTGGTAAGGTTTCGTGACCGAAGCCACTTCAGATGAGTCCCCGTGCAGACTCGGGTCTGATCGCCCTAGCTAGGCCTTGGAGCATTCGCCTACTGCATCACGACCGGCAAGCCAATGCCATGTGGAGCTTCTCCTCGGCCACTTGGTTTTGATTCAGCCGACAGGGTTGCCGCCCCGTTGTGGAAGTGGAGGATGAGCAAATTCTTCAGTTGAAATCTGTTCGAAGTATTCTCGCCATCTATCCGTTGCGGCTCGACGGTTGGTAACCAAAGTACTACTGTTCTTGTCATTAACCCACCAGAAGTGTTCGATATTCTGTGTACGCTCCTTTCGGCAAGTCAATACAGATCTCTCTCGCCATCCCGAGTGTCCAGTTTATCGTGAAGATTTTTGTAGTCGTTCGCTCGGGTGACAGCGACTGCTTTCTTTGCTTCCCGGTTGGCATTTTTAGAAATTTGCCAGTTGGCTCGCGTTTTATCGTCGAGAAACTTGTGGTAAAGGCGTTTCTTTTCACGGACCTTCATTTCAACATCATCATTCCAAAGCCAATTATCTCGGTTGATGTAGCGCCTACCTGGCTTGATGACTCCAAGGTTGCAGAGGCCACTTTGTGGATCGTGTCTTTCATTTGGTTCCACGATTCTTCCACATTCGTAATGGTAATCGCGAAAGTAACATCATTTCTTCTTTCTTCTCACAAAACCGCTACCATTTAATGCGTGGCGGGCTAGTGCATTCCTCACGCTGTTTTATCGGTGGCTTGATTCGCAGGACGGCAATCAACGGCCGATTTTGAAGTGCGCTGGTCTAATAAGGAACGACTTTGCAATCATGGTGGGTGTCCACAAAACCGATTATACGCTCGCCACCCTCATTGCCCACTCCAAACCTGTTACCGTCTGCCTTTTCATCCACAAGATCATTAAGGCCGCCGGCAATGATGATATAGTTATCAGCAGGCACGTTGCAAGTCTTTGCATCAAGAAGTTGCCCGAAGTCATCTTTCTCGGCATCAGGTCGACCTGTATGTGGTACGTACGCGGTGAAGAAGTGAATAGTGCGATCAGCTGATATAATGGTGAGCTTCATTACCCGATCATCAAATCATTCGACTTCTTTAATGGTATTTATTTATTTAATTTAATTAACGGGCAACAAACAGAAAGAATTCCAATTAATTATTGTCCTCAGGAGGAGGAGAAAGCAAAAAACTTATCCTACATTTAAAACTACTTAAAGTAGGGAAGTTAAAAGGACCAAGCTGTTTTGCATTATAATTTCGGCAAAGCCTGGGAATCGGGGGATGAAAATAGACTTCGAGCTCCGCGAAAGGCACATTGAAAATATCTGCGTTACATGTGTTATAAGACGCAGGACGGCAGGTGATCTCGTCAGCGGCGGAGCAGTCCATCAGGCCCGAGGAAAGTTTAAAGAATGTGCATAGATCCAGATAGGATCTACGCTGTTGTAGGAAGGGAAGGTTTAGAAAGCGGAGACGGGAGGGGTAATCCACACGAGGGAAGCTTTTCTTAAAGAAGAGAGAACGGGTGAATTTACGTTGTACATTTTCAAGGGCAAGACAATCACAGTTACGAGTGGGTGACCAGATCACGGAGCAATACTCGAGGGTATTTCTCACGAGGGAATTGAAGAGAGCTAAGGAGGGTTGGATGGAGTCAAAATCAGAGGAGGAGCGAAGAATAAAGCCTGACAATTTTGCTGCCCGATTGATGACATCGAGGGGGAGCTTATTGTCGAAAGTGACTCCGAGGTCTTGAGTGGAATTTAAGCAGGATAAGGAATGTCCGTTAAGCGAGTAGGAGAAAGAAGTGGGTGAGGATTTTAGGGAGTAGCACATAGAGTGACACTTTCTGACTTTTAGCGCTAAACCATTAGTCGAGCACCAACGAACCCGAGTGTCCAGGTTATTCTGAAGGGAAACACAGTCCATAGGCGACGATATAGCGGAAAACAGCTTAAGGTCGTCTGCATAGAGCAAACAGGGACAAGTAAGGAGGGAAGGAAGGTCGTTAATAAAAAATAAAAATAGCAAAGGTCCCAGAATAGACCCCTGTGGGACGCCAGAAGAGGGGGAGAAGGAGCGGGAAGTACAGCCGTCAAAAGAGACCCGGCAGGATCGATTGGGAAGGTAAGAGGCAAGCCATAAAAAAAGTGGTATGGGAACGTTTAGGGACGAGAGTTTGGATAGAAGTATCTTGTGATTTACAGTGTCGAAGGCTTTCGCGAAGTCAGTGTAAATGGTATGCACTTCTTGCCGTGAATTTAGACATTTGGCGACAAAGTTGGTAAAATCAAGCAGGTTGGAGGCAGTAGACCTACGTTTAACGAGGCCGTGTTGTTCTTTCACTATGTGTTGGCCAAAGTGGGCGGACAACCAGTCGCTGACATATCTTTCCAGGATTTTGGAACAGGAGGAGAGGAGGGAAATGGGACGGTAATTCTCGGCAAGCGAACGATCGCCACTTTTGTGAATGGGGATAATGAGAGCCTCTTTCCACAAGCTGGGAAAATGATATCACGGAAACCCTCTGAGATGGCAATACCAACGCCGTATTGAGTATGTGGGCTACCAAAATAGAGAAGTTTATAACCATTTTTACCGCTTTCACGTTCTATGTGGAAGCTTTTGGCACCAGACCATCGGGTTTCTTGCAGAGCGCAAATATTAATGCGCTCTTGCGAGTTCCTTGGTCTTTCCACTTAGGGTGCCAACAATTGCAGACACGTATTTTGTTTTGTTTGTTTTGTTCGGACTAACTTGCTTACGTCCTGATGCCCATTTCTCGACAGGACCGGGGCTCGCCCTGTTGCGTCGACTGAGATGAACGCCCTAGCATTTCTCCGACGCTTGTTACTCGATCCGATCATGTTATTTCTAACGACATTGGATGCATTTTTTTGGTCAGCCTGTCGCGGGACTAGCCACCAAGAGAATTCAGGTAGGGTCTAGTCGAATAGCTCCAACTATACTTTATTAATCGCTTTCCCTGATCTCAACATTTTATTTTTGGTTCACTGCACGATGTAGCTTCATATCTGAACCACTGAACGAAAGTAACATTTTCGTCTCCATTTTCACAAGGCAGCGTTCATTATTCTTGGTATTCGAGCAGCACTAAGAACCATGAAGGACATTAGAGCAAATTACACTGCTCTGATCGCAAAGGGCGACAAGCCGCGACGGTGTGTGAACAATTCATAACCGTTGGTTCATAGCTTTAGCAGGAACACAGAAACCGTTGGAATTTAGGAGAATTTGAGTGTTAGAAGAAGAACGTGGTTCTATGCCTGCACGGCAAGTGCTTATGTAAAACTCTTTGGATGGTCATGTCACTTCAAAAACGGCAGCAATCACTGCAACTTACATCGAGAAATTTTTCGAATGTTTAGTTTTCGTAAGAATTATAAGGCACGAATCAGTCGTAGGAAACTGTAAGCTCCTCGGAAAGTCCTGAAGAAAGATGGAACATGTTGCCATAACCCGGCAAAAATAGCCTATCGACGTGGTTGTTCGCTATATCCCAGATATTGGCTCACTACAATTACACCAACTTCCATAAAACCCTCCAAAGTCAAGAAAATGTAGGTGAAGGTGAGTCCAAGTCCAGGAACTGTTCCAGAAAAGTCCTCCAATGGCCAATATGACCAATACAGCAGGATTCGGAATGACAACTAACGTGCTCTTTGCATATTACACTCTTGGCGCGCAAAATAGTCCCACCAGGCTCCTAAAAAGATCCTAGTACCCCCGTTCCTGTTTGAGGCCAACTTCCTTTAATACTGGCTCCAATTTCTTCTAGAAAAATCTCTTGGCGGATAAGAAAACATTTTCTACACGGCCCCATATAGGATGCGAACCCTGCATATGCACGGTAGGAAGGATGTCACACCAAGCAAAAACTCCTCTTCTGGAAATCACAAACTTTACCTCCATAAAATGCTCCAGAGCCTTCTCCTCCTCGCCTTTATCCTCATAAATCAACGCCAGATTCTTATGGCAGTTGTAGCGTATCGAGAACAACTTGTCGTCCTTATCATCGAAGGAGATCTGCAAAGAAACAACCACCGGTTCCCGTCTTCCATCCATTCCAGTTACCAGTTCCCGACCTACCTCATTCAACACTCTAGTCTCCAACAGTTCCCTGAAAAGGGTCTGCGCGTCCGCGTCCCTGCCCTTCTGCTTGAACGACAGCGCTCGCATGTACTCCGAAACAGCGATCGTTTCCTAAAAAAAAACAACCACAATCAGGAGAGTGTCCCCAGTTTCCCGCCATCGATACCAACCTCTGCTTCCTTGGTCACCTGGATTCCATCCTCGTTCTCGTCCGTGTCCGCCTCATTCTGCACCTCATTGAGGGCCACGATTCGCATCATCTTTACCAGCTTCCCTCGACGTTACCGGGCCAGTTCCAAGTTTTGTTTACTTCCCGGGTCAGCACGCGGACAGCATCCCACTCGCGGTGCAATGTCAAACGCGGTCCAAGTGTGCTGCAAAGATGCAAAATGCCGCTTGGCCGTGGCCTTTCTCCGGGGAGGAGCGCGGGAGAGGGGGCAATGTGTACAATCCGAGAACTGTCAAAACATTCCAGTCCGCTTCCAGTGAATCAGATGTTTGTGTTTAGAAAGTGGTAGGGGTTGATTAAGAGGGGATTCACCTGGGTGTATGCGTGATTTTGGTAGAGACTGTGGAAGCGGGAAAAAAATTTGAAATTAGGAGGTTTTTGATAGGTTATATGTTTAAGATGATAGATTTCGAAAAAAAATTAATGAAAATTGAAAATTATATTCGTAATTGTGGGAAGAGTAGATGCCTTACAAATTGCTAAGTAAGCAAAGAATAGACAGCGATGTGTACAAGAGAAACTTTTTTCGTAAAAATTCTTTAAAGTTATAAGAATGGAAACGTTTTATTTGTCCAGATAATAAAAGTGCTATGAAGTCAGACAAAAGTAGACAGAAGAGCAACCCTGCCAACGGACTCCACACTAAGAGGCCAAAGAAAACCTCTACATATTCGTAGCTCTCAGGAGGATTTCCGGGGCATGTGTTCTCGGTTCGGTTATTTGGGGGTCGACCTCCTAGTGGGAGTTTCATGGGGAGTTCGCTTGTGTCCGCCAAGCGAATGGCTCGTGCTGCCAATTGTTCTCGCTCGTGCTTGCATCGGGCTTTTGTGCTGTTACCAAGTTTGCAAACATTGTTATTCAATTGTTTAGCTGATTTAACGATAAAGCAGTGTCAGTTAGAGATTTCAGTCACTGCCTTCTCGATAACAAAGTGAAACCGGAACAAGTCTCGCGCGCAAGTGCAGTACATATCCTTACTCGAGGGTCACTAAACCACAACGTGTAAAGGACGCGAAACCAGCTTTCACTATCGAAGCCCGTGGCTAGATCAATTCTAATATCTCCACACAACTCCTGCATTCGGTCGCCAAGACCGTTACGGCCGAAGAAATAATTAACAACGACTGCCCTGCCATAATCATCGCGGACGACCAGAGCTTCCGTTCAGGGGGCTATCCTGGTGCTCAGAACGGTGAAGGAAATTCCTCTGTCAATTACATTCAAGGAATCCAAGAAAAATTCAAACTTGCTTCAGGAAAGTCTGTCTCCAAGCGACGACAAACGGATTCGGGCATCTCGGACACCAAGACCCCAGAGAACAAAAACTGCTTCCATCTTCTCTCTGACAACAAGCATCGCCCTGAAGCGATGCACGGATGTCCCGGAACTTCGAAATCTGTCGACACGGCAAACCCAACGGTAGTTAAAGATAAAAATAGAATTAGCTTTCTCCCGCCGATTTCTCTGTATGACTTGATTGCCAGGGCACTGGGCCTTGTTATCAAGAGAATTGACGAAAATGCTAAATTTGAGATTATCAACCTACCGGCCGACAGGCTCATTAGCCCCAATATCCTCCACCTAATCAAATCACCAAACTGGAAGGTCATCCTTCACACTAAAGGAGAAGAGAAAGCCAACTGTCATCCTCAAAGGAATCTTCCCTCATGAATTCACTCCCGAAGACGTGGCTTCGGAAATTAAAAAGTTAACGCAGGTCACACCGATCCGCGTATCAAGGCTTTCCACCCCGCTGTCACGAGCCAGCGACACCAACCTGAGCCTCTTCCGTGTGACGCTCAACTTTGAGGCAAATATCAACATAGTCCATAAACAAATTATCTTACTTCATCAGTGGATTAGCTAGGAGAAACCCAGAAAAGGGGATGACACCCAACAATTTAGCCACGTTTCTTCAAAATACGGATATGAACCCAGATGTGTCAAGTACGCAGGCCCACGTACATCTAGGGACTGCCCCCGCTCGACTGAACAAGACAACGCCGACAAGGAGTCGGCAGCGCCCCTTAAATGCGCAAACTGGGTCACCCAGGCAACTTCTCGAAATGCCCGTAGATAAGAATTAATCTAACGTAAAGAGAGAGCTCTGCTTCGTCCGTCCCCCCTTGCCTAGACAATCTTTCCGCTGCTCATGTCTCTGAGCCTAGCTCTCTGCCTCATTCCAACTGAACCACCCCTCCCTTACTCCCTTACTTCTTTCGCGCAGTGGCCAGAGGTCGAATAAGACCCGAAACCTTAACTCTTCAACGCCAGTTCCCTATTCAACATGTCATTCTTCTCCCTGTGGAATACAATCTCTGACTTCTACCACGTCTACCTCCGTTTCCTTCCTTAAGACCAACCCGAAGCGTACTAACAATTGCTCTTCAAATTGCTAGACAACCAAAATGAAGGTGTTCACACTCAACACTAATTCGCTCATTTCTGATGACAAACGTTTCCAAAAGCTCCTCAAGGATTCCGATCGTAACCTCGGTTTTCTAAACGAAACCAGACTGGGGGAAGCCTCCAACGTAAAACTATATGCTCCCGGTTACACTACTTTCCGCAACGACGCGGGCAGAGGCACAATCATCCTATTCAAAGCAAGACTAAGGACAAATAGCATCCTATTGAATGCATTGGCATCAAACTCCCTGTTAGCAGTATTCAGACTTCCTGTCGTCCTCCGAATCCCAATCGGCTCTCTCTACTTCCCAGGCAGCACAGGTCGTCGCCTCACTAGCATTCTTTCCGAACTCTGGGAAATCGTGGCCAGTTTCGATGCCTTCATCCTTGGGGGTGACAGTCAACATTGAACAACGAAAACGGCAAAGTGCTCTTCGATTGGCTCCAGTCAGGCCCATTCCTTAACGCGGACATCATTAACGCTGGAGTGCCATCTTTCCCTAGTGGCTCCTCTTTCCTAGACGGCTTTATAATCTGGTCCAATCTTTCAGCATGTGTCACTAGCTGTTCCTCTTTGGCAGCCCATTCCAACCACCATGCCCTCAGCCTCTCTCTCCATCAACAGAAAATTCTTCCTTCCCTCCACCATTCGCATAAATGCGGATCCTTCATTCTGACAAACTGGGACGATTTCCAACGCGACTTATCCAGGCCCCTGGGTCCTCCCCTGGACAAATTGCGCATTCACTCTAATGATAAGCTAAATACTTACATCTGGAAATTCAAGTCTACCTTCGAAACTACAATCGACAAACAGGTTCTACAAATACGGGTGCCTTTCCCTCCCAACCCTGCTCTTAGTCCGTAATTGAAACAGACTACTGCAGCGCAGGAAATGAGGCTACGGAACAGATACAACGCGACCTACCGTCTCCTCTCCGAGATCATTAAAAACCTGTCCAGCAAAATCAGTGGAGTTGTTCGGTCCGAACTGAATTCATCCTACAAGAAACTCATCAAATCCCTCAAACTGGCCCACAAATTTTCAGCTCGTTCGCCTCCTTCTTTAACTCCCTAGAAGAAGTCGAACTTGCAATCACCCGACCCGACAATAAAAAATCATCGGGCCTCGACGGTATTTCTAACTTTGTCCTGCGGAAGTGTGCGCCTGTCATCAGTGAGCGGCTCGCCAACTTCTTCAATAATTGCCTGAACAACGGACACTTCCCAGTATCATGGAAATCAGCCCTCCTTATACCTATTCCCAGCAAAGGGTGCTCAGGCGATCTTAAAGATATAGGGCCTATCTCTTTCCTTTCCCCTATTGGAAAAATCTTCGAACGTATCCTGCTAAGTCACCTCAATAGACACTACTCTCCTATCATTCCACTTCGGCTTCGAAAACTTCAGATGCACGGAGCAACCAATCCTATATCTGCAAGACGGCTTCGCACCATAGCCTGCGCCTTAGACCTTGAAGAGGCTTTTGATTCTGTTTGGAAAGAGGACTTGCTCTGCAAACTAATTCAGACCAATTGTCCCCTCCCCTAATTCAGAATCCTCGGAGATTTCCACTGGACGCTCCATCGACTTCCCGATAAAATCAGAAGTCCCTCAGGGATCTATTCGAAGCCCCAAACCTTTTAACATCTTCCTACACGATATTCCCCTCCCTTCTTTAAACTTATCGTCCACGCCGCGGCAACTCAAGCAGCCCGGTTATGAAAGGAGGAGGGATGAATAATTTCAGTCTGAATAGCTGTATATCACCGCAGCATCTCAGGGGGTAGATGAGCAAAATGCAGGAACTTTGCAGTCTTGCAGATAACTCACTGAGGAAGCTATCACTGCACCTGGCAGCTAGGAATAAAATGCACCACCAAAAATGAGAAGAAGAAGAAATTTGATGTCCGGTACGGATAATCGGCGGGAGTCGTCTGACTTGGTTACTGGGTCGGGCTCCCGTAATGGACAGGACGGTGTCGAAACCGGTTAGACGACGACCAGGAGCATTGTTACGCTTGCTGCAGCTGTTTCGCCACAATCTGTGGCGAGCACTTCTGCAGGTACACGTAGGCAGCGGATGAATTGGATTGAAGAAATGAACCTCTTTATCATCCGCTCCTACTATGAAATAACGGCGCAGGCGGGTACAACATCCTACCGCCTCTTGTTGCACCAGAGATTCGTCGAGCGTTTTCTGCAATTCGCGCACGTGACTGTGCACCGAGTCGCAGACCAGCACCGCTTTATAACTCGCAACGACACAATCCCGCCATCATTAGGGAGCGTGTTCGACTTGATATCATCGCTGAAAGTGGTGACCGAGAGTCGTTGGAGGCAGAGGTGGCGGCATCAACAACACCACGCCGCACTGGAAGCAACAGTTTCAGTACTCGCCGAAGCACTCTTCTCCAGCGTCCAGCTGAAGTTTCCGCTGAGTTTGGGGACGAATTCCAAAAAGCGTGTATAGAATTCTCGGGAATGGATCCTTTGCATAGGTCAGGTATTCCCAGGCTTTATGCATCTCCGAAAATTGCTAGACTGATTAAGTTCAGCACTGGCAGTGGCAGCAGACGGATAAGAAATAAAGTGCAGAGGGTTTACGGAAGCTATGCCATCCCCAGTGAGACACCCGTAGTTGAAATTTTGGACACACTAAAACAGAAACTCTCTGTCATATGCAGTCGGTTACGACGGAATGGCGAAAGTCATTCAAGACGTGTCCAGAATGCAATATACGCGAAGAACCAGGGGAGCTTTTTCAGATCTCTCAACGAATCCCAACAGAGCGTCCAAACAGTGCAGTTTTCGGTAATGGAGGCGAAAGAATACTGGGGTGGACTTTGGGGGTTACCCGTCCAGCATGCTGAGTAGATCACCACCGAAGGCACCCGCCATGGCACCATGTCTAGCATGAATTTTGCGGATGTTACCGAAGAAGAAGTTCGACGAGCCATAAACAGCTCGAAGAACTGTAGGGGCCCAGGTCTGGATCGGGTGCAGAATTTCAGGTACAACAATTTCACCAGTATACATGATCAGTTCGCACACAGCATAAATCAGGTCATTAGTCGGCCGGAGGAAGTTCCACCCTTCCTCACTGCGGGGATTACCTATCTTATCCCTAAGAAGGATACAGTACAGGACCTCTCAGACACAAGACCGATTACTTGCTCACCAACCCTCTACAAATTCATAACGTCCATTATTAGTGGAAGAGTCAGTGTGCACCTCGAGACCAACAATATTTTGTGCGAGAAGCAGAAGGGCTGTAGGGTCAAGGAGTTGCAAAGAGCAACTCATTATCGGCTCGGTAGTCGTAGGACGAGCAACTAGAGGCCAAAGAAGCCTCTTTAGTTGCTATATCAATTATGCCAAGGCTTTAGATAGCACCCCGCATACCTGACTAATCGATGTCCTACATTTGTATCGCATTGATCTGCACCTAATAAAGTTCTTGGCGACAGTCATGGAAGGATGGCATACCATCTTATCACTGCGCACAGTCAAGTTCAGGGGGTATCCTATCCTTTTGTTCGTGGGCCGCCTATGTATTTGGTACATAACCGGATCATCGGCAGAATACACAAACCCTTCGGGAGGAATTGAGCCTGTCGTGAGAGTTTTGTGGAAATACAGATCATTTGGGTAGAACGGCTTGGAAACCCAAGGATTCTCGCTATGCAAAATGGATCGAACTATATGATTCCGAATCAATCTAACGAAGATAGGAAATAACCTTAACATTAAGGCTAAGAGGTGGAGTATAAAAGAGTCTTCGAAGAGACATGAATGCTTTGCGAGCGCTTTCTAGCGCAATTTTAATGTGCTCGTTAAATTGGGGACGCTCGTTAAGACGCACAACTTTAATGTGCTCGTTAAATTGAGGACGCTCGTCAAGACGCGAACCCAGGTATGTAACGCACTTCTTATGAGGAATGCGCTCAAAACTATCCTCGTTCGCGACAGTCTTCACATTTTTGCGCGTTGATTCTCGTCCTCCAGCTGTTCGTGAAGAACTTAATATCATCGAGCATCTTCTGAAGTTCAACTCGCACCTCAGTTACCTTTTTGTGTGCGGTGTAAGCTAGCAGATTGTCAGGAAAGGCATTCAATGACTTTTTAGGAAATACTGAGAAAAGTGCGGGCGCAATCACTGTTCCTTGCTGGAATCCATTCAGAATATCAAATTCTTTACTAGTAGTGAGACTTCCGTCCGTGATGACAAAGCATTTGCCATACAGCATACTACACATCATCGCTGCGAGGGGGCTGGCAAGCTTGTTCTTCAGGAGCTTGAAAATTAAGCCATCCAACCAGACGGTATCAAAAGCCTTCTCCATGTCTATAAGGCAAGTGCCTACATACTCACCATTGTTAATCCGCCAGCAAATATCAGACGTTACCTTCATTATTGCATGTCCAGATCGCAGTCCGAATTGTGCACTCGACAATAATTCCTTCCTCTTGATATGCCCGTTCAAACCTCAAACACCTTGTGATGTTAGCCAGGAAACTTATTGGGCGGTAGATCTTAGGATTGGATGAATCCTTCCCTCTCTTTAAGATCGGGAACACTCGGGCTTTCTTCGAAGGAATGGTTCAATAAATTATTGAACAAGATGCAATAATTACGAATGGCAATGTCTGGTAGATGCCTGAGGACCGCGTTGGGAATGCCATGCATACCGGATGATCTCTTATCGTTTACCCTTCTAAATATGGAGCGAGATAAGATTCCGCGCCATCGTAAGTAATGATTTGAACTCAACTAATATGGGATGATGATAGTCCCGATATCTTCGATGGATTCTCTTAACGCGAGTGAGCGGAAGGCTTTTCACTTTTTTGAGCCGTTTTATGGCTGCAGTTTCATATCCTTCCATATTATTGCGAGGTTTAATCTTAGGGACGACTTGTTCAATTGTATCCAGCGTCATGTTCTAAAGCTTGAGAAGATACTGAAGTACCATAATTCCTCGTTGCTTAAGTTCCTGTCACCTGGCGCAATTATATTATCGCTTTCCTCATCAAAAAGTTGGCATTCCTCTCGATATTCCCGAATAAACCTCTCTTGGAATTTCTTCCAAAAGTTCAGCCTGTGCACGCCATCAACCATCGACTATTTCCGGCTCTGTGAGCATATTTAATAACAAATCCAAGAATCCAGCAAAGAATCTTTCTTTATCGATGAGTAATACTTGAATTCCGTTATCAACTAATCAGTTAATTTTTTTTCTATTTCAACAACAAATTTCGAACACACCCTACCACCATTCAATCTTCGCTTCATTTCGACCAGTCACGACTAATCGCAGCCATTTTATCATCCATCAACTATTCTCGCTCACCCACCCGCACTCAAAGCTGTCCGCCTCTACCGCCATCTCCCTCCCACAGTCCCAATTCGCTCGGTCGGCTCTTCTCTTGACAAATTCCTCTTCCCATCGTTGCATAGAAATCTGATTTCCACGGCGACGGCGATTTCAACTCGGCGAAAAAGTCCGAACGCGATAGCTGCAAAAAGAAAAATCAAAAACGGGAAAAGGACGACGCGACCGAAGAAAAATTCCCGAAAAAAACCCAAGTTCGTGAATCGGGCCGACGGGACGGGAGATACGTTGGATTCCTAAACGCCGCGCTCGGCAAATAAACAAAACTCCTTGGCAGGCAAAAAGAAGGCTGCGAGTGGTTTTTTTGCAGGCGAACGAACGGGCGAGATATTTTCTACGTCTTCGTTGGGCGGTCGGACGAGTGAAGTTCCTCCAGCCCGCCGTCCACCAGTGCCGCGGAAGGAAATGAGATTTCGGGCGCGCATTCGATCGCAAGTGGAGCAACTGTGCCTTGAGCTTGTCCGCTGAACGGGCGGGCGCCGAGAAATGCTGTGCGAGTGCCGTGGATCGATCGAGCGATCGGCCGCCCTGTGAAAGCCCCGCACGGACGAGGACGCTGCTGGCCGTGTCGTGGGGACTGTTGTCCGCGGACTATCAGGACTCCTGGTGTGTGTGCTGTGTTGCGGGGGACTGGGTCGGGGAGAAATCGTACTGCACGACGGGGACGTGGGTCGCGGGCGCCCATGCCGCGACTTGGAGCGCGGCGGAGAAATCTAGGCGAAAGTCCATTGCGCGCATTTTGACGTCGGCGGGCCCCCCTGCGTGACCACTGCTCGCGTAGAAACAGCAAAGGATCCAGCCCGACCACTGGCCTCTACCCGGACAGTACTGGACAGCGGCACTTCCAAAATCGCCATTAAAAGTGATTTGCGCGCGACTTGCTGACCACGACGACACGGAATAGGAGCGAGGCGACGACGGCGACCAGTTTGCATTTAGCGCCGTCCAGCGAGGGAGAAAATTCACGTCGAACGAGGAAAGTTTCCAGCGACTGATTGGACAGGCTCGCCAGGGAGCGATCGCAGGCTGAACCGCGCGGACCAGGGAGCTGCAGGCCGAATGCGGTACGCGTTTTTCATTTTCCCCAAACTTTTAACACCAAATTCCGTTTTTATGTAATCCGTGAGCGGTGTGAAGGCCGCACACGCTTTTCTCGCGGTCGCCCATTTTGAGGTCAATGGGAGTCAAGTGAAGCACCGTCAGCGTTTGGAGCGTACACAGGGCGCCGTTCTTGCCACAGGATCGGGCGGAGCGCCTGCGAGGCTCCTGGGACATTTGCACGCAATCCAATGGGTGTCGAGGTGCGTTTCTAGCAGTTCTGCGTCATCAAAATTGCGACACATTTTTGGCGTTGCGTTCCCATCGATTCGAGCGAATGCCGCATGTTATCATGTCGCCGTCGATTGAATTGTTTACTCCGAAGCTGTTCATGGCCGGCGCTTCGTTTGCACACGGTATTGGGGCAGATTTCCAGCGATAAATTGCAGTCGGACGCATTCTAATTGCGGACGACTGACAGCATGCCGAGATGTCTCGCTCTTGGGCACGTGCCCCGGATAAGTCTGTCTCTTTTCGACCAATGGAGTTTTGAAAAGTTGATTTTCGTCGATTTTGCTAGTTCTAATGTAAATTTTGATGGGATTTCTATTGAAATTGGCCGTAGATATGTTGTTTCATGAATACACAAGAGTATGTCTATGATTGGAGGTGATTTTGGGGTTGTGAATTGTGGCGCCAAGGGTCCATGGATGACGTTACTCAGCTGACTAAGATGCAATGAACGCGAGAGGACGGATGCGTCAGGTGTTGTGTCATTGGAAATGTTCTCACCTTGTTAGGGGCAATTGGGTGCGTTTCTGATTGTTGATAGCAAAAAACAGTCAAATATCCTCGCCGATAATCGAAATCAAACCGTGGTTTTGGTTGGTCCATCATATTTTACTTCAAATATTCGGATGGGTTGATCCTCACCTTGTTATAATAAATTGAGGAACTGTCCGTCCTCCTTAAACACTGCCCATATTTCCAATAACTGTTAGAACTCACCTTCTGTTGCCACTTTTCCAAAATAACCTATGAATACGCCAGTGAAAATCAGATCATGGTCCCATTACACTTGATCCAATCATTATTTTCGACCGTGATTCCAATTCCAGGCTCAGCGGTCATCACACTTTCCACATGATCTATTGCATGTGACCGTATGCCGATGGCTAGACGTTCCGGTTCAAATAGGTGACTCAACGTTTTGTCATATTCATTGGACTGTTCTTCGTTCTTCGGTTGATGGTTCGGCGTGGAAACAGTTGCAGTTACAGGTCCGTCCCCGATATCACCCCCATCAACGCACCTAATACAGTCTGGTGCTGGACCGCGCTGAACAATTCAGTCTCTGAAGGTCGCCATATTATTATCTCATTTTCAATTAAAAATGTCAAACTTGTCCGCAAAATTACAATCGGCCTGAGGTAGCTGCAGTCTCTTTTTGAAAAGCGCACCCTCAACCTTCCTATGACAATCTCGTTAAGGCCATTCAACGCTGTATTCTCAAAGTATCTTTCTCTGTTGGCAACCACACCTTAAGCTCCTTTTCTTAGCAAAAATAGCTCCTTTGAAACTCTTAGGGCCTACCCCAACTGGATCACCCATAGTCGACTCAAGGAGGCTCAACGGAATTGGTTGGAAGCTGTGATTGCCGAAAAGAAGAAGCTCTGTGAAGCTACTCTCGTACTCCGACGCCAAAGACTTCTGGTTCAAATCGGCTCACGACGACAACAAGGGACTTGTGGTCTGGGACAATCAAAGCAACAAACCATATCTGGGCATGCTATCCAAAAAATATCCAAATCCTCAAACCGCCATCGAAGTCTACTTTTTATCCCCTTTGTTCAGCAACCCCTTTCTTCTGAAAAACTCCACTCAGTACTCCAAAGCATAAAGGCCGTTCGGTTCCTGGGGTGGACCAGATCAAATATCAATATGTGGCCTGGCTTATTTTTGGGGTCAAATCGACTGTCTCAACTTTTGCTGGCTTTGCCTCACATTTCCGAAGGATTGGTCCGTTATTAAAATCATCCCTATGCCAAAAAAGGGTAGAAATATAAACAACTTAGACAGTTTCAGACCATTTTCTCTCATTTTTGTGTTTGCCAAAATTGTTAATTTCATCGTCAAGGACAGGCTGATGAGATGATCTTTCTTGAGGATCGATAGCTGCTATCACCCAACTCCTACACTTACCGAGGGTGCTTATCCATCGCCTCTTGCATCAACGATTCTCTTCTCAATATCTCCGTCGCCAAGGCCAAAGGTCTTTATGTACAAGCCGTTTCCTTCGACATAAAAAATGCCTATGAAAGGGTTGATCAGTCCATCCTGGAAAACACCATTAGAGATTTTCAAGTCCCTATTGATCTGTCTGTCTGGGTTATCAGGTTCCTCTCACGCACGCACTACCTCTCAACTTGGACAAATCCAAAATCATTTCCTTTAAAAAAATGCATATCAAGTCTCTAAATCTCAGGGTCAATAACAACTTTTCTGAGTACATTAACTCCATTAAATTCCTAATGAGCATCAGAAGCAGTTCGCTTGCCCTCAAGGATCACACGGATGAGGTGTCTTGCAAGGTAAAAAAAGCCCCTGATGCTCTCAGATTTATCTTGAGCCGCTCAGGAGGTCGTCCACCCAGGCAGAGTCTAAGGATCTATCCTCTCTTCCCCACCCCCCATGTTGCTTTTGCCTTGGCGGGTGAACCGCTGCCCCAGGAAAGAAATTTGCTGCTGGTCGCAAATTAACTTATTAGACTCAAAGCCAAATGCCCAAATACTTTCCTTACGGTCCAGGAAAAAAAAAGTCTTTCAAAAGTTTACAAAAATGTTCTTCCTTGATGGGCTGAAGGTCAACGTACTGCCAAACCTTTCCCCTAAATTACTCATTCAAACCAATTACGATCTTGATCCCAATTCTCCCAGACGGATGATAGCTAGGGCATGTGAACTCCATTCATCATCCCTCCGTAGGCAAAGTTTCTCTCTTGTTGCCTCTGACGCTGCCTATCTTCGTCTTCAAACTTCCTGCGCCTGCACCTCTCTGGACCTTATCCTTAACAGTCGCTTCATTCTCAACAATCTGTCTACCATCACAGCGGAATTATTTGCCATTCCTCAAGCCATCACCTAAGCACATTAAAGAGAGATTAGCAAACTTGCCATAATCACTGATCCAAATGTGCAAAGCACCACGCTAAATGTTCCTTATGTGCCTGCACCTACTAGCCGCCGTCAAGAAATCTATCTATGTAAACTGGAACAGTTACTTTCAGGTAAGCTCTCGGTCCAAGGGTAGATTCTTTGCGGGCCTATTTCCCCACCCTACCAGTTTTGATTAGTGAACTCACCAACCCCCCTTCGGGAGCTGAGGAGAAAACCCTACATCGGCTTAGGTCTGGTACAGCAAACTTTTCGTAAACCTCATGAAAATTATAGAATAGCGATGAATGCAGGATTGCTGAATCCAGTGAACATTTAATCTTTCGTTGTCCCAAATACGCCCAGGTCAGAGCCAAATATCGTTGGAGAAAGTTTTTTTCGTCTCTTCATATGCTCCTGGAAAACGGGGACCAACAGCAGCCTCAGATCTGGGGGTCAACCAGTAGCGAACACACTATGCCCCACGCATCGTAAGGAATTGTCCTTCATCTATCGAGCACGCTGGCAATATAGGCTCAGTCCTAGCCATCAGTCCACTTGGGGTCTTTTCAGGCTTGGGTGATAACTCAAAATCATACATAGACATAGGTTAAACTGAGTATGACAACGAAATGCTGGACACGTTAGAGTTTTAGCAGACCAATGCTTTCGGGAAGGATAGATCTCTCATATTTTTGTGATGTTCTTTTGGCTTTCATAGACGATGTAATCTGCTACGGAGCCTTCCCTGGATTTGGAATTGATTGTAGTTGTTGCAACGTCAATAGTGGCCTTTGGATTAACGACCCGGATTGGTTCTGGTTCGACCGCACGCACCACTTGGTTCCAGTAATCTATGAGGACATCTTTGTAGCAGGTAGCATTTACTTAAGTGAAGGGCCACCATTTCGGGATCCCTAGCAGCTGTTTGGCGTCTACATTATCTACATTATCGGCCGTCAGCCACGTTTTCTTTTTTTTTTAAACATAGATATTGCTGTCCCACTTCATGAAGATTTTTGACAACCATTACAGTTGAGACACACGGTTTGATGCCGTTTACATATTCCACTTCATCTACTGACACATATTCTGACGATTAGTTACTTCAATTCAGACAGATGACTCACGACGGGCTTCCGGCATCCCTGGCTGGAGTTACTTCCACGAAAAGTGGGAAGGTCGAACCTACAGTTTCGGCACCGGCCACAGAGTTGCCTAACAATTTCAATCCCAAAAGAGCTAAACTGTCAAACGGCCTAATAAGGGGGGGGGGGACAAAATCACAAAGAAAACTAACGCGCACGGAATGACCGGGGAAGGACCAGCATTTAGCCGATCCTGTCACCTACGCGATGAGTGGCCCCCGTCTTTCTTTCATGACATGGTGGCCCTATATATGCCTACCCCAACCTAAACTTTTACCCCCTGTCGCTTCAAATATAATGGGAGGAATACAAGTACATGAGAGACCTGACGTCTTCTTCTCTCCTCTCATCCAGCAGAAAAAATTCTCCAGCCGTTTTGCGCGGCAAAGCGGTGCAATGCACCCATAACGAGAAATTTCCATTCCATGGCCGAAGTTTGGTATCCGAAATTTAAATTTTCAAACCTCGCATGCGGGCAAGAAAATTACATCGATGTAACAACCTTTTAGAACCATTTCCAAAGCCTGGTCTCAAGAAAAATCTCGATGTTTAGATGCCACACAAACTGGCGCAAAAGAACCCTTTGGACCGAAGTGATGTCTACGCAAAATCTACCCATTTTCGAAGTGAAAAAAAAAAACGATAAAAAGTGGTTGACGTGCGTAAACAGCATCCGAGATATTGGGTGAAAATATAGTCCAAACTTGACACCAAGAAATTATTATTTTTCCAAACATTTACGGAAAATGGCCCTCAAAAGCGACTTGTCAAAATGAGCTGATCAGGTTTTTCTTTTTCTTCGGCCTTTGTCCCGTTCACAAACGGGGTCGGCTCGTCGTGATCAATTTCGCCATTTGGCAATATCAAATGCCTGATCTGGATGCAATCGCAAGGCTTTTAAATCTCCCCCATTACCATCGACTCCGATGTTCAGACCAATCTTGGCAAGTGAATTCTCGTTGGCGCGAATTGCGTGACCATACCAGTCCGGATAGCTGAGTGGTTAGAGCGCAAGGCTGTCGTATGGAAGGTCGCGGTTCAAATCTCACTGATGGCAGTGGAATTTGTATCGTGATTTGACGTCAGATACCAGTCGACTCAGCTGTGAATGAGTACCTGAGTCAGATAATAATCTCGGGCGAGCGCAATGCTGACCACATTGCCTCCTACAGTTCACTGTAGTGTACCGTTACGGTCTTGAATGAAGTGCTCTAACACACTTCAAGGCCCTGATCCAACATGGATTGTTGCGCCAACGATTACTATACCATTTAAGACGCCTATCTCGCAGTTTTTCCATGATCGGTGCAGCCCCATGTCGATCACGGATATCCTCATTTCGGATGTGATCAAAACGTGTCACACCGCTAGTCCAACATACATCTTCATCTCCATTACCGCAAGACGCCTTTCATTGTGTTTTATAGTTGGCCAGCACTCAGAACCATATAGAGCGACAGGACAGACGACATTGCGGTAAATTTTAGATTTGCGACGTTCGTTGATAAGTCGATCACAAAGAACACCATTTGTGTAACATCACTTCATCCAGATTGCGTTAATGCGTGAAGCAATTTCATAACGCAGTTCTCCATTGGCTGATAGCTTTAATCCGAAATATTTAAATCGCTTAGTTCTGGGCAGGTCACTGCCGCTGGCAGTGATTGTGCGAGTTTCATGGGGATCGGTCGCCAAAATTTCAGTTTTATTCAGATTCAATCTGAGACCGTGTTGCATGATGCGATCATTCCATTTTTGGACAAGTTGCTCGAGACCATTCTTGCTATTAGACGCTAGGAAAACATCTGCATAAAGCAGTGTATAGGGCGCTGGACGTTGGATATCCTGTGTGACAGTGTCCACAACAAGAACAAAGAGTGGTGAGAGGGCGCTTCCTTGATCAACACCAACAGAGACGCGAAGCGTTTTTGATACACCCGCCACACTTCGAAATTTAGTTTTCGGATCGTGGTAGAGCAATTGAACCAAGTGCACGAGTACTTCTAGCACTAAGTGTTTTCACAGAGCATACCAGATGAGTTCGTGTGCCACACGGTCAAATGCTTTCTCAAAATTCAGAAATGCAATGTAAAGAGGGCGATGCTTCTCACGGTGTTTCTCCATGAGTAGCCGCGCAGCGTGTATGGGGTCAGTAGTTCCACCGTTCTTGACAAATCCAAGTGTCTCGGGTGATGAACCACTTACCTGGCTTGGTGACTCCGGGGGTTGCAGAGGCCGCTTTGTGGATCGTGTCTTTCATTTGATTCCACATTCGTAATGGTTGGTAATCGCAGAAGTGAGATCATTTCTTCTCACGAAATCGCCACCATTTATTCGTTCCTCACGCTGTTTTATCGTTGGCTTAATTCCTAGGACGGGAATCAACGGTCGATGTTGAGGTGCAATGGTATCATAGGGAACGGCTCTGCAATCAGTGGCGGTGGCAAAATGTTGGCGTCTTATGAGAATATAGTCGATAAGCGTTTTACTGTTCCCACTATAATATGTGGGAAGATGAGACAATCGTTTGATGAACCAGGTACAAGGATTATACAGTCACCACCCTCATTGTGCGCTCCAAACGCCTTTCCCCTGGAACCTTTTATCGTCTGCTTTTTAATCCACATGACCATTAAGGTCACCGGCAATGATGATATAGTCATCAGCAGGCACGTTACAAGTCTTTTAATCGAGAAGTTACCCGAAGGCATCTTTCTCGGCATCAGGTCGAAGGCGTACGCGGTGAAGAAGTGAATAGTGCGATCAGCTGATATAATGGTGAGCTTCATCAGCCGATTATCAAATCGTTCGGCTTCTTTAATAGCATCACGGAAACCCTCTGAGATGGCAATGCCAACACTGTATTGAGTGTGTGGGCTACCAAAATAGAGAAGATTATAGCCATTTTTACCGCGTTCAATGTCTCAGCTTTTGGCATCAGACCATCGGGTTTCTTGCAGAGCACAGATTTCAATGTACTTTTTCCGAAGGGCTCTTGCGAGTTCTTTGGTCTTTCCAGTTAGGGTACCAACGTTGAGCGTGCAGACACGTATTTGTTTTGTTCCGACTAACCTGCTTACGTCCTGACGCCGTCCGTGCGTCAAGAACCCTTGCCCTATACGACCCTCAGAGTCACCAAGCCTGTTAACTGGTTGATCAACCGAAATATTTGACTTAGAAAATGACGTCTAAATAAAGGTGAAAGGAAACGCCTTTCTTATAAGTTCCTCGTCGACAAAACCCTGACCAATTGGTAAATTTTACAAGATTTCGAACCGAGAAGCAAAGAAATTGATTGGTGGCCATTACAAAGATCTTAATGATAAATTGGACACTCGGGACAGTGAGACCAACTTGTCAAAAACCAACACCAACGCACACAGAATATAGAACACGTCTATCGCGTTAATGACAAGAACGGTACTCTGCTTACCGGTTATCTGGTACCATGGAACCGGGGATGTATTCCTCGGAGACCCGGGTTTTCAGCAAAGAAATTGCGAACTCTTGGCCGCGTTCGAGAGAAGATTCCTCCGAAGAATTTTTGGCCCCTACATGAGGGTGGACGAAAACCTGGCCTAAATAATAACGAAATCTATGGGCGATACCACGACCGTCTGGTTGAGCGATGGCATAGGTAAAAAAGCCACACAGATTTTAGGGATATCAAATTGATGGACCTCGGCGTAAAACTGGAGTTCCTTACTAAGGCAGGCCTAAACCGGATACCGGTTGGTGCGCCGTTGATAATGATGATAGATACCAAGATAGCTTCCCGGGTGTACATATCTCATGAGGATTCCTGGGGAACGTGTTCTCGGTCGGGTTCTTTGCGATTGACCCCTCTGTGAGGGTTGTAGTTGTACCCATATTGCGGGCAGAGCTCTTTGCTTGTGCGTCGTGCAACTGGTTCAGAGGTTTTAGGTAGAGCTCGCATCTACCGCATGCACTCAATATAAACCGGTACCGCTGTGCCAATCACAGCAGGGACCTAGTTGTGTTCTCTAAATCAATTCCTGTCCGAAGTTGTTAGGCCTACACGGCCGATACTCTTGTAAAACCACCAGGACTTAAATGTCAGCTCCAAAAGTTGAGGAAGCAATCAAACGAATGAAATGGGGGCAAACGAAAGCGAGAACTGGGAGCTCTAACTGCCGTTGACAGGAACTCACTTGCTAAGAATTGAAGTTTTAACTTCTCAATTTAATTAAAATAAAATTTTATTGAAGCCTTACGAGGTTAGACAATTAAGTAATGAGACTGATTCCATAAAAACCGTATATTTAAAAATTATTCTACAACTCTGCCATCCCCTTCAAAGTAGTCCCCTTGGGCAGCTAGACAGCGATTCCAGT
This sequence comes from Hermetia illucens, assembly GCF_905115235.1. Taxonomy (NCBI): domain Eukaryota; kingdom Metazoa; phylum Arthropoda; class Insecta; order Diptera; family Stratiomyidae; genus Hermetia; species Hermetia illucens. Next base: position 175,097,458 of record NC_051851.1, read on the forward strand.
GCACTTTTCACTCTCACTCAAAATGGGTTCCTTTGACCACCGATTTTGTTGTAGGGAACAAAAGAAAGTCACATCGGGCGAATAAGTCGGCTGTTGCAACACGGCGATCCCATTAGAGGCTAAATACTGGGACACGCTGAGGGCGGTGTGACACGGCTCGTTGTCGTGATGAAGGATCCAGTTACGAGCGATGTCTGGGCGCACCCCGTTGACTCGTTTTCGCAATCTTTCAAGCAATTGGCGATAGTAGACTTGATCTACGGTACGCCCCGGTAGAACAAATTCTTTGTGGACGATTCCACGGCTATCAAAAAAGGTAATAATCATTGGGTTCACCTTCGACTTGTTCATGCGAGCTTTTCTCGGGCGGGGTGCGTGTGGAGACAACCATTGTAAGCTTTGACGTTTAGTTTCCGGATCGTATTGGAAAAACCAACTCTCATCGCCTATAATAACTCGATCAAGCAGCGTGGGATCGTTTTCCACTTGTTCCAAACAGTCTTCTGCGACGTTCATTCGATGCTGCTTTTGCTCCTCAGATAGGTTCTTTGGAACCATCTTTGCGCACAACTTTTTCATCGCGAAATCGCCTGTTAAAATTTATCTGATTGTTTCACGGTTCATACCCAGTTCCGTGGTCAACATTCGAACTGCTAAACATTGATTTTCACGGATTAGGGCGCGCATTCGCGTCAGTCTGCACCTCGACTGGTTTCCCACTTCGCGCCTCGTCATCCACGCTTTCACGTCCCTCCTGAAACTCTTTATGCCATCGAAACACCTGGGCACGACTAAGAGCGCTATCACCATGCACTTTTACCGGGTGTACTCTTCATTAATTTCCGGTTTTTTTGTGAATAAAACATATAATTCCAAGGGAACTGTAATAGTTATTTTATTTGAAATATTTTCCATCGCTTTCTACACATTTCTCCCACCTTTCTGGTAATTTGTGAATACCACGCCAGTAGAATTGACTGTCTTTGGAGTTGAACCATCCAGTGAGCCATTTCCGCAATGTTCGGAGGAGTCGAAGTGCTTCTCAGAAAGTCCGTGGCCCAATGAGGCAAAGAGGTGGTAATCCTATGGGGCCAGGTCTGGTGAGTAAGCCGCATGGTCAAGCACCTCCCACTTGAGCTTTTCCAGCAAACCACTTTCGACTTACGCGGTGGTGCATTGTCATGGAGGAAAATCACCTTCTTCTGTCTTTTTCGATATTTTGGTCGATTCTCCGCAATCGCCCGGTTTAAATCTTTCATTTATTGTTTATAGCGAACGGTGTTTACAATTTCAGTAGGTTTCAGCAGTTCAAAGTAGATCACACCGGTCTGGTCCCACCACATATACAGCATGACCTTCCGACCGCAACGATTTGGTCGTGCCGTCGATGTCGATGCTTCACCTGGACTCACCCACGATTTGTTGCGTTTAGGGTTCTTCAAGACAATCCACTTTTCGTCGCCCGTAACAATTCGATGTAGAAAAGACTTTCTTTTGTACCGTTGAAGCAGCATTTCACACGTAACTTTTCGGTTCTCCATTCGTCTCTCGGTCAGTTCAGTCGGCACCCACTTTCCATACTTCTGAATTTTTCCCATGGCTCGCAGACGTTTCCAAATTGCTTGCTGTTGAACTCCCAACGTATCTGCAAACTGTCGTTGCGTTTGCGGGCTGTCTTCATCCAATAATGCTTGCAATTCGGCGTCATCAAACTATTTTCGTTTGCCGGAGCGTGCGGCGTCGTTCACGTCGAAATCTCCATTTTTGAATTGTCGAAAGCACGTTTCACATGTTCGAAGTGCTAATGCACGATCGCCATAAACTTCCACAAGTGCACAGTGGCTCTCGGACACTTTTTTTCCTTGATTGAACATGAAAAGCAATGCATGGCGCATATGCTCGAAATTCGGTACGTACGCCGAAATATTTGACGCGCAATAAAAACTTGCTTTACGTTTAGGCACCCGACAACAACTAAAAAAATGACACAAAATTAATTAGGAGTACACCTGGTACAATTTTAGCGTACGTTTCCGAAGCTGTTTCGTTCAATCTAGCGCAGAATTTTATTGCGACGTGTTGTTCTAGATTTCGTTTCTCCATTTTCGTGACGAACACCACCAACACAACTAAACAAGCTAGAGGGATGGTGCATATACCAATCGAAAGGGGAAGGATGCCGGAGAATTTGAAGATTGCAGGTTTACCACAAGCGCGGCAATAAAATCAGTCTCATTACTTAATTGTCTAACTCCGTATTTCTACAGCTTATCTTGTAAATCTTTCAGCTTCATTCACAGTTCGATTTTTCTCCCCTTCCAGGATAACCTTTTTTAAACTATTCGAAAACTAAGGCCATCAACTTATACCCCCACAATGGAGGAACCCGACGAAGCGCAACAACAAAATATGGTTTCAAATTTACCACTTTTATTTGCAAACGGTTATCCAACATCACTGGATAAAATATCAGAGAAGGCTCTAGAAACATTCATTCCTTTTATGGTTCAATGTTCACTAGGAAATATCAATATACAAGGACGCAGCGATATAAGCGAACCAGAATGGTGGCCTGAGGATGTACCGTTCTCGATACCACTTGTGAAACCGAAAAAATTTGAAGGCGTAAGTTGAATTTTCAGTATTTTATCGAAAAATGTCCTGTCATGCATTTTCTCTTGAATGAGATGAAACACGGATTTAATATGTTTCTCTTTTTTGTTTCAGAATTGGTTGGACAAAATGAAGGAGATAGTCGTGATTTGTTATCAATTTCATAAGAGCATCTTTTTGCTAAGATTCTGTTATGATCTTGCTGCCTATGAACCGACGCGATTACGCTTCATGAATAATTACAATTCGACCACGTCATTGTACGATAGACGCTGCAACAAATTGTTGGTCACATTCCGCAATGAAAATATGGTAAAAACACATTTACAAAGTTAATATTCCTTTCCGATGCTCCTTTCTTCGATTAATTGTCGATTTTGGTTTTGAATTCATCAATTCTAGTTTTTGTTTGATATTTTTCATCTGTTTTTCGGTTTTCACACTCCATCTTTGTATTTCGCAAATGCTCGCTCGGCTCTTGGAGGCTATTTTTTTTTTAATTTTTCACGCTTTTTTTCACTCTTTTGAAAAGATAGTTCTTTATGTGATTATTTTTCGAACATTCTAGTCTTATGATCAGCCACAAAGAAATCGTAAAACGTTGCTGCAAAAATCCAGATCTCAAACAAGTGAAAATAACAATAACACACAACAAATGGTTGAGCCGGCTCTTTTTGATATCTACTTGTGCGATCATTGTGATGCTGAACTGTATTCATTAGAGGCAATAACGGTAAGTTTACATAAGATAGTTCCTCTTTTAGTCTTGATAAGAATATATAAAATTAGAGCTCATTCAAAATTCATGCTTAGGAGGCTAAATCCAGCCTCGAGGGTGAAAAATATGACTCCCACAGCAGTTCAAAAAGCTAATCGAAACGCCTGACACCTGAAACTTGGAATCATGCCAATAAAACCGTAGAATTTCGATTACTTAACTTGTAATTAAATTAAATGTTTCAATCATGCAAGCATTATTACCCGCATTCGCTACTTGCCTGCATAAAAGACTATCGAAAAGATACAATGCGAAATTTGTGTACCGATAAAACAGAAACAAAGGAATCTGCTCGCATTCAATTTTTATTAAGTCTTTCGCGTGTTTCAATAAACCTGGCGATAAATTCTTTGAATGTATATCGACTGCAATAGTAATTGTTATGTCGATAGTTCACGATGCAACGAGATTGTAAGCGTTATCGCTTGAAATGTGTTTATTAAAAGCTGAGTATCAATTGTGTTTACATCAAACGTGCTGCATGATTCGGGTTTGGTGTGAGGGTCTTTGTTTTAAGTGGGTTCATGGATTTATTTGTTTAGCTTTGTATATTCCTGACAAACAGAATTTATTTGGAAAATTATGAGAATTGAGAGGCGGTAGTTAATTCTCTAAGAATTAAACTAAGAGACAAATTAATGAACATCTCTAGATCTTTGGGGCTATATTTTCAGCAATTAAACTTTGCCAATTACATGGTCCTGTCACCTTGTGCCTCTATATACTGTGGAAGCTACATTTAGCACAGTTTCTCTTTGGATTTCTTTCACTTCTGTTGGCGTACCCTCAACCTGTATCTTTGGATTGGAGATTGATACATTCCATCTAAGTGAGAAGCTGAATTTACGTACAGAAATCTCCCGACGCTGATAGCGCGACCTGTAGCGCCAGCATTATCGGCATGTTTAATTTTCTGCGGTTAGTTCACGAATTCCTTATCTATTCCACACCTAAGGCGCCATAAATCTTAATTCGAAATGCCACTTGACAAACTACAACTACAATTCCCTACTTTTGATATCAATTTTGAGGTCGTGTATTGTTTCACCGTGATAATTTTCGAGGCATTGTTAGTTGTGATTACCATTACAGAATGATTCAAAACGTCTGTTTATTCTCGTTTTATTGAGTTCTGATTATCTGACTCCATTTCTTTTTTCGTGAATAATAAAATACAAAATAGATGAACATGAAAATAGTGAAGCAATCAATTAAGTTTTCGATAAATTATTCCCTTCCTCACTTATCCCGGTGTAGAAAAATATTACCAAACCAAATATGATCGATAATAAAACATATGTAGACGCCACGATGAGGAAACTAAAAAAGAATGAAAAAAATACGACCGACTTGGCGTGTGAAGCCGAATATCTCTACTAGGATAGCACAATCACACGATATAAAGTCAAATCGTACGGAATTGCATGCCTACTTGACACTGCCCTCAACCTGGGATTCAATGCTGCGCTGCCTTCTGGGTTCGAATCCCTTCTAATCAATCGCTATAGCTTTAGGGCCTTTTAGGGCTGACCAAATGCAACAGGCGCTATCATTATCAGTAGCAGTGACTCGCCCAAAACTGAGCAATTTGAATATCTCGGATCCAGGCTATTGACCAAAGGGGAACTGCGTTAGGAAATTATTTCACGCATTAGCGCATTCTGGATGAAGTGGCTCCCCAGAACTGGCGTTTTTTGTGATCCACGTACCAACGGACGTCTCAAATCCAATCCCTCTATCGTTCTGATTGTTGGCCGACTATAAAAGATAATGAACGGCGCCCCGCGGTAATGGAGACGAAGACGTTGTGTTGGGCGAGTGGCGTAACGCACCATGATCGCATCACAAATGGAGATATTCCCGATCGATATAGGGTTGCATCGATCGTGGGAAAAATGCGTGAGAGGCGTCTTTGATTGTATGGTGACGTAATCTGCGCTAATGAGAATTCACTCGCTTGATCTGACCATCGAAGTGGATGGGAAATGACCAAAAAGCAGGCCTAAGCTATGATGGCTTGATATGCTGGATCGTGATTTGAAAGCCTCTCAACTGAATCTAGATCAGGCCTTTGACAGAGCCAAATTGCGCAAAGATCAAGACCAGTCATCCCCTGTCTGAATTGAACAAAGGCTGAAGAAGAAGAAGTAGAGCCGACATAACCTTGAGATTGGGGAGTGAAAGCTGTCAAGTATCACGGTGAACTTCAAAACGTCTCCGCTACTTGTGCTCCCGGGAGCAATGCGGAAGATAATATCCGAGTAGGTACCAGGCAATAGCAAGCCAATACAAAGTTTACACATGTCAACAAAGGTTCAGCGTTTTTGAAAGTAAGGGAGATTAAAAGTGTGGGGTCGGGAAGGGTAGTCCACACGGGGAAAGATCTTTTTTAAAAAAGAAGAATCGGGTGAATTTGCGTTTTAAATATCTCGGGTCAATGCCCGTGCAATGGAGAGCTGCTAAATGAAATTACTTCGCACATTAGCGCAACCTGAGTGAAGTGCCGTTGTCCGCCATGCCGCTATAGCTCTGAGTGTTGGTCGACTATAAAAGACAATGAATAGCGTCTGGCGTAATGACGAAAGTTTTGCGTTAGACGCGTGGCGGAACACTTCTTCATCACATACGGCATTCGCGGTAATGAAGACGAAGATGGTGTATTGGACGAGTGGCGTAACGCACCATAATCACATCACAAATCCCCGATCGATATGGGGTTGCACCGGTCGTGGAAAAGATGCGAGAAGGGCGTTATCGATGGTATGGTCACGTAATTTGCGCTAACGAGTATTGATTTGCCAAGATTGTTCTGAACATCGAAGTTGATGAGAGACGACCAATGGCCAGCCGAAACAACGGTAGCTTGATACGCTGGATGGGGATTTGAAAGAATCGCAACTGCCTCCAGATCAGGCAAATGACAGAACAAAATAGCGCAACCAATTATGGCGAACCGATCCCGCTTGTGAACGGGGCAAAGTCTAAAAAAGAAGAATAGTGAATTTGTGTTGTACGGTTCCAAGAGGGAGGCAGTCACAGTTGCCAGAAGGAGCCCAAATTGCAGAGCAATAGACAAGAATGTTTCGGACGGCATAGTTGAAACTAATTAACGAGGTAAAGTCGAAGGAGGAATGCAGGATAAAATCGAGACATTTTGGAAGCACGGTTGATGTCGATGAAGCGAGAACTGAAACGAAACTTGTCGTTGAAAATTTAACCTAGGTTTTGAAAGAAACTCAGAATTGATAGAATATATCTACCAAGAGATGTCGAACGGCGGATGAGGTAAAAAGTAAGTGGGGAAGAATTGAATGGTTTACCGGAATTACGAGTGTGGAGCCAAAACAGCTTGAAATCACCCCGAGCTCAGGCGAAGCTATTTTAATCTAATTTCACGCATAACCCTGAAATGAGCGTTGTCATGGAAATTCTTGGAAGGCTGAAACTTCTTGCGTCTTTCAGCCGCATGTAACAATGGATTTCTGTGGTGAACCAAGTTTGATAAGAGCGCAGACATGTGAGAGAAGAGGAGACGTTACAGAAGAGAATATCAGTAAGAATGCTGTAAAAATTACTCAGAGCTTGATCGCAAGTTAAATTGAGAGTACCGAGGTTAGTTTTGCGGAAATTGAATTTAGTTGATTCTCGCACAGAGTTTGCTTCGAAAAGAGAGGCTTCCGACTAGTGTGTTAATTGCGATGGACGAGTTAACGAACATCTTATATCCAAAATATACTGCAATGATGTCCTGGTTCTCTTTATGGTTCTGAAAGCTGGCCAACTAGCAAAGAAAACAGCGTGGATGTTGTGTTGAATCAGCAAAATAATACATGATATATATATGGTTGCCATTCACCTTTGAATGGGGCATAGCGTGTCAACCACGCCTACCCGCCGTCATCCACGGTTTGCGGAAATGTATTTCAGCTCCCTCCAGGGCTTCTCGAGGCACTTGCACTCTTCCAATATTTGGCGTCATGTGCTTCCGCGGGCGAACCACCAGTCGGTAATCTTGGGATAGTGGATTCCACTGCACGGCATAACCAGCAATGAACTTGTCCTTTAATATGTTATCTATCCAATGTCACTTGCGCCGTCTCGGCAACACCTCTACGGGTGATTTGCCTGTGTAACGAAGTCTTTCGTTCGATATTGTATCAGGCCAGAATACCTCGATGACTTCTGGAGCGATGACTGCTTGGAGCTTTTTAGTAACGGTTGAGGTTACCTTTCATGTGCTACTCTCATATAGCAACACAGAAAAAATATTAGCGGAAACTAGTCTCAACTTGATGTTATTGTCAAGATAATCACAAAGGACAAAGCAGCAAAAAAGGATCTAGTATTACTAATGCGTCGAGCGATATCAAGTTCGGTGCCGCCGTCGACAGAAACGACGATTCCGAGATATAAAAATTGATCAACGCCTTCGATGTTCTGTCCGTTAATGCAGATATGAAGAGTGGAATGAATCTTCAGAAAAAGAACTTTGGTTTTGGTGGTGTTTATCCTCGGAATATCCATGAATCGGTCAGAGAACAAGCAGATGTGAGCACATAGTCAAGGTATTTTAAGAAAGATGTTATGGCCCATTGAAATCCTCCACGTCCTCCGGGTAAGGCAACACGAGAAACGTCACCGAAAACAAGAGGAAGTAATATCGATGAAAAGATGGAACCCTGGTGTTTCTCTGCTTTAGACCTCAAATTCCTCTGAGATCTCCATGCAGTACGTAACATTTTGCGCTATTGTATGTCGCTCTAATAATATTTATTAGTTTTTTCATATTGCTCTTCCTATAGAGGCCACTCGCAGACACTTTCCCTGTCGACCTTGTCGAAAGCCTTCTCGAAATCGATGATGAGTAGTTGCAACAGAGACCTGCGCTACGATCACGCTTTCGGAACGAGAACTTCTGCGATCGACGTGGGGTTGCACCAATCGTGAAAAAATTCACACTGACGCCAAATCACTAGCTACGACAAACGACCAACAATTCAGCCGAAACATAGATGATGATTTGAAAGCCTCTCGATTCCACTCAGACCAAGCTTGTGATGTGTGACTTTGCTACTGAACGAGACAGACTATTTTTTCTTCTGTTTATTTTTGAACAATGCAAGTGTACGCTACAGTAGTAAATTGAGCTCTTTTTCTCGCCACCCTTCTTTTTGTCGGTTTCCCCACCTTGTATACCTTGATTTTCCGTCGATTCTTCTGCAGATTCTCGTAAATCGGGAAAATGGCTGTCTAGTTTTAGGAGCTAATCCTCTTATTTTCTTCAAAATTTTACAGAAATATAGGGAAATAATTATTTTAGACGGAAATTGGGGACAACGAGAAAAAAAAACTGATATTCTCTACTGTTTCTAACACAAATTGCAATCACAACGTGTGCTCTGGGGCAAACTTTTTTCTAATTTACTGCAACGTACGTTCAACTTGGAGAGGGCTAGAACTACTATCCGTACTGTCTATGGTCAATCATAAGGGCGTAGCTATCACAGAAACCTAAAGAAAAGTGACGTGCATACCTCTGCGCTTGCCAGGATTGGGCATATATGTACAGGCCTTTTAGACACCTTAGTCCCTCTCACGGCATTCATATAATTTTCCACGTGAATCTGGAATGTTTAATGGAAGAATATGGCAATTTCTGAAAAGTCATTATCTGTGTGCCGCGAACGATCATAGAAGATTCACGACGGATGACATCCACATGTAATCTCTCTTCTCTGATCTCCATCTCTTCCCAAATCGTGGCATTTCTCGATCATTAATTATGGAGATGTCCCCTTATGTGGTGTGAATTTCAAGGGGAGTTAACACAATAATGACAATAAACACTCAAACAGTTCGACATGCTGTGCAGGTAGGTAGGTAGGTATCAGTGGCTCAATTAGCGCTGTAATCCGCCGTTTTGATGCTAGGAATTTCTAAGACCATGACTGCGGTTATGAGAACAGGGAGGCACAGTTCAGTCGGCTCAGATCTTCATAGTTAGTTCGTAGCATTCACGAAGGAAAGCAGCTCTCCCACCCTGCAGCTAAAAATCTTTCTGAGGTCCCCAAAGAATGGTTTACCCAGTGTCCATAGCTTGACTCTAGCTAGAGGTGACCAATTGCAAAGGAAATGCCTGAGGGTTTCCTCCTCTTCTTGGCAGCTTTGGCAATGCTTAACTTGTCACAGATGGTGAGCCTTCGCCATCTGAGGTCCGCCGCTGCTAAGTAGTGCGAGTAGATTCAGCCCTTGGCAGTCGCCAGCAGTAACCGACTGTATCCGTCGGAGGACTGCCAAGAGCAGAGTCTCGCCTGGTCAATCCATCAACCCGCTCGATCCCCTCTATGTTCCTATGACGGGGAACCCCGAGGAAGGTGACCTTAAGCGTGTCACCAAGACTGTTCAGCGCGTTTTTGCACTGTCCCATCAGTCTGGAAGATGTCGACGTTGAGTACAAGGCCTTAATGACCGCTTGCATGTCGATCAGAATGGTTATGTTATGCTTAGGGCTCGGATCATGCCCCAACCAACATCCGGCTTCCAGTATCGTATTGTGGTATAGCGAGAAATGTTAGGCCGCCGAAACTGCTAATATTGCGCACGGAGTGTATATAACCATACCCCACTTCCGTCAGACTTTCAGGTTCCGAAGGTCAGTAGCGCGTGAACGACAACACGATAAAGCTCGGTAATTAAGAAAAAAAAATCGCGATTATTGCGTTGCATCAATGTGGGAATACGCCAAAAAAGATTTATAGTTTCAGAGTGAAATTATGCGGTGTTTCCAACGATTAATTAATGGAAGTAATGAAAACTTGTTGTTTCGTTTCCGTTGGTGTAGGTATTTTATTCTTGCAAATACCGATATTTCGGCTCCCGCTCTATACATCGCCCGAATGTCATGCATGTTGTGCGTGAGTGTGTTCGTTTTAACTCATATGAGCCCTATTTTACGAGAAGATCTTGGCCTCGGTATTTTAGTCACGTTAAAGCCAAAACTGAAGGAAATACGGCGAACTTGGTGTTCTTGGTGTTGCTCTTCTGCAACGATTTTCCGGTAAAAAATATCGCAAAATTCTATTTTCTGATGAAAAAATGTTGACCATCGTTGAAAAATTCATCTGACAAAATGATCGAGTATACGAGGTTAGACAATTAAGTAATGAGACTGATTCCTTAAAAACCGTACATTTAAAAATTATTCTACAACTCCGCCATCCCCCTTCAAAGTAGTCCTCTTGGGTAGCTATACAACGATTCCAGTGCGTTTTTCACTCTTCGTAACATTTCTGGAACGCTTCGAATGGGATGTCCGCAAGTACCCTCGTCACGACCGTTTGGATGTCGGTAATTCACTCAAAATGAGTTCCTTTGATCACCGATTTTGTTCTAGGGAGCAAAAAAAGTCACAGGGTGAATAAGGCGGCTATTGCAACACGGCAATCCCTTTAGAGGGTAAATATTGGGACACGCTGAGGGCGGTGTGGCACAGCGCGTAGTCGTGATGAAGGATCCAGTTACGAGCGATGTCTGGGCGCACTCTGTTCACTCGTTTTCCAATCTTTCGAGCACTTAGCGATAGTCGACTTGGTTTACGGTTTGCCCGGTGGAACAAATTCTTTGTGAACGATTCCACGGCTATCAAAAAAGGTAATAATCATCGTTTTCACCTTCGACATGCTCATGCGAGCTTTTTTCAAGCGGGGGGCGTGCGGAGGCAAGCATTATGAGGTTTGGCGTTTGGTTTCCGGGTCGTATTGGAAAAACCAGCTCTCATCGACTGTAATAATTCGATCAAGCAGCGTGGAATCGTTTTCAACTTGTTCCAAACAGTCTTCTGCGACGGTCATTCGATGCTGCTTTTGCTCCTCAGAAAGTTTCTGTGGAACCATATTCGTGCACAACTTTTTCATCGCGAAATCGCCTGTTAAAATTTGTCTAACTGCTTCACGGTTCATACCCAATTCCGAGGCCAACATTCGAACTGCTACACGTCGATCTTCACGGATTAGGGCGCGCATTCGCGTCAGTCCGCACCTCGACTGGTCTCCCACCCCGCGTCTCGTCTTCCACGCTTTCACACCCCTCCTTAAACTCTTTATGCCATCAAAACACCTGGGCACGACTAAGAGCACCAGATCACCATGCACTTTTACAATTTTAGCGAACGCTTCCGAAGCTGTTTCGCTCAATCTGGCGCAAAATTTTATCGCGGCGCGTTGTGCTAGATTTCGTTTCTCCATTTTCGTGACGAGCAGCACCAACACACGTTTACTCAAGACGACACAGCAGGCGAATGAATATATCAATGGAGAGGAGAAGGATGCCGGGGAAGGGAATTTGAAGGTTTCAGGTTTACCCCAAGCGCGGCAATAAAATCAGTTTCATTACTTAATTGTCTAACCTCGTATGCTCATAATTGTTATGAAGTCAAAGAAAATGATCCGCGAGTCCAATGCCGTCCATCCATCTGACTTCCGTCATGGTATGGTGGAGCCTCTCATATCACGGAGTAATTGAAATGAATATTCTGCGAGGCCGGCGTCAAAACCAATGCGAGCGTGTACGAAAAGTTGTTAGAGGATGTAGTCCAGCCAATGAGTGAATTTCTATTCGCTGGAGCCGTGGTGCTTCGAACAGGACTCGGCCCCCGCTTACAAAGCCAAGATAATTCAGCAGTGGTTAGCGGCGTATGTTTCTGACTTCATAATCGTGGATGAATGGGCCTCAAGCAGCTCAGATTTAAATCCTCTGGACTACAGCCTTTGGGCTAGAGAGAGGAGACTGCCTGCAATCGAACTTACACCGATTTGGAGAGTTTGAAGGCCAGCATCGTGCGTGTAGCTCGATAAATGCCGTGATGCGGTCGATGCATGGTCACACATTCCGGGCCTGTATAGCTGTTAGCGGCGGCCATTATGAATATTTTTTTTTTCGTTTGAAAACTCTATGTTTGTCTTCGAATGGTGTACTTTTTGAATTATTTGATTTATTACTTCGTGGGAATTAAAGATTTGTTTGATTGACAGAACTTATGGCTATACTATGTATAGAGTGAAATGAAAATTAATAAAAGAAAGGAACAAGACTATCGAGCAAGGGATAAAAATTTTATCCGGATGGTTGTTATCACATATTTTCGAAGCTACAATATAATCGTAAGAAGGCTGCTGTTTTTTAGCGATTAGCTGAGAAGTTAAGCCGGAACTATAGTCAGCAATGTGGCAACGTACCTGAAATCCTTTGATGAGAATTAAATGTGACTGTTTATATTGGACGTTCGTCATGAAATGTTCCCCTCCGAGAGTTTCGTTAAGCTTCCGTTAAACACAGAAAATTCGGTAACAACCGAATTCAGCATAGGAAATGTCAAACAGATGTTAAAGAAACAGTGTAAGCAGGTGAGAAGTGAGATGTTCGAAACATCCGCTCGTAGTATTCAAAAGAATCAATGCGATTATGGGCGAGAATGAGTTTTGACAGATCTCTAATTTACGTTCGTTAAAATTTTGATGTTATGATATGACCATTATAGTCCCGGCTTTAAGCAATCATGTGAAAAACAACATTGAATAGAAAGCGACAATGCGAAAATAGTTTATTCTTTCGCTCTTTTTTCGAGGAATTTATGAAATATCTAGACAGCTTTCCGGTTAAATATTTAAATAAGTTTATGAAACGCTTAGCAAGTGATTTCTCATATCCATTTATCACTAGACATGCACAAAAACAAAGTATGTGCACGTGAATCAGAAAGTATTCATCATTCATTATCACGGATCACGATTTTCAACCCACGCCAAAACTAAATCCAGTTCCGCTGTCTCCCAATTGCCAATAACCCAAATCTAATCTAATCTTGTGTGCATTTTAATGCTGATTACAAAAATAGATTTATGCACATTGTATCCACAATTTTACGAATTCCTATAATTCCAATTTCATCTTTTTTCTAAAAATTTATTTGAAATTTTCAAAAAAGTTTTGCGCTAGGCAGGTTCCACCGAGAATTGAACTCGGATCTCAGGATTCAAAGTCCTATGTGCTAACCATTACACCATGGAACCACATGGTATACCGTTTGAAAAGAGGCCTGATCAGTAGGCGGCGAAAGCGAACAAAGTATCGATGCTTTCTGTGGACGGTTTTGTCGTAGTTCGTATTCAGATTTCGTTTGTAATCTGAGATTTATTTAGTGTTGGGGAAAATTGTTGAGGTTGCATTTTAGTGGAATTAATGGGGAATACTAAGGGAACTTGGAAACAGTGCGATCATATAGGTCATGTGCATATGATGTTAATGTGCAAAGAATGCATTATCCATGTAAATTAATTAAATAATTACTGACATGGAGAAGGTAAATTAATGAAATTATGCTTAGCTTCTTGAAAATGTTGATGAATAACATGGATCCGCAGTGAAGATCAAGATATGCCACTCCCAAAAAATAGCCCAAGGTCGATCCGAAATCATGAGGGCCTAAAATATCTCACAATAATTACATGAAACCTATGAGAAACTTATGAATCTTCTACACCGAAAAATAAATGAAAATCTTTGAAACAACGAAGGCAACGCAAAAATCTATCATAGAAAAAAAAAATTCGCCAAAGTATGTGATCGTTGTTTGGTATTTATTCATATGACTTAGATGTTGAGTTGTAATTACAGGCAATCGTCTTTTTAGTGCACTATTGTAGATTAGACGGTAATGTGCCTCCTCTAGATAGATCACTTAATGAATTTCCAATTAAATACAAAATAGGGTAAAAAAAATTCTTTTCTTTGGCTGGGGAACTTTCCAAAACTTTATTTTGTTAGCGCAATATTGCATATGAGATAATACAACAACAGAAATAGTTAAAATGGAATTTTTTCCTAATTCATGTTTAAAAATTGATTAATAACTATACTCCATTCACAACAGTGACTCTCCGAATCGATCGTCTCGAAATTTTATGAGAACACGTGGTCTGTGTGCCCCTTTATATGCAGCGATTGGCACCATTTTGTGCTGGGTTTGAAGGGGGGCTTCCCATACGTGCGAAACATTTTTCACAGTATATCATGTAGGGTATCAAATGAAAGCGCTCGATTAATGCTTTCCGAAACTTTTTCTGATATTAGATGAAACATAGAGGAGTGAGGGTTCAAAATGTGTGCCCCAAAAAGTGTAAACAGGTATCGGTCTCAGAACCTATCCAACTTGAAAAAAAATGACAGTGACGCATCTATGGAAAATCTAGGCCTCAGAAGGCATCTGCACAAATAAAGTTAGTAAAATTATATTGACATGTTTTAGAAATTTACCCGAAAACCCCCCTTAAGTTGATCCTAGAAGTAGAAAATTCGGCAACAGTGTAGCTGATAATGTAGGACAATTCTGGAATATTCGAACGCAATCGAACTATTATTAACAAAGTTATTCGAAGTCAAATTATTGCATTTCATGTAAATTTATTGCATCCTAGGACGTGTCATCATCATATGTATAAAGTGAGCTTATATGAAAGGCTGGGTTCATGGAGATACTTTCGCTTTTCTTTTTTGGGTTTTTTTTCAGTTATTTGAATATCTGTATCAATTATTGGACACAGTCATGTGTGTGTATATGCTAATGAAATTTGCAGGTAGTGTTGAATAAGATGAACGTCTGTATACGTATGAATGCTTTCGTGCACAGAGTAAAGTGCGTTAGATCAATTTTCCGCACAATATTTATGTCTTTAATATGAATGTATATATGCATATTTTGTTTGGAAATATATGATGGAATATGTTGCACTCTTGTATGTATGTATGAATGGGAAAACGTCCATAGAGAGTTACTCACATAAAATGAACACAAAACCTCTATATCTGAAGCACCAGCTTCCGGAATTCCGACTTGTTTGAAACTTGCTATGCAGTTTTTTCTATAAAAAAGCTTTTCTTATGCAATTTTGTTATTCTCGTCCTTTCTTCTGTCTGACGATGCGAGGTGAGTTGGTTAATCATCCGCCTTTCGATCTTGTTGTCCCGGGATCGAATCCCGGTTCCTCGTGGATGTTTGTGTTTGACTTAGTGCTATCTCGTTGCTATCGGTTTATTATTTGTACAAACTATATAAGAACATTGCCTTTTTGATCACGGAATCATTTGATAAACATGATATTTGTTTTCCCATCGAATGCGATTCCTACCCTTATGACTACATCGCCACTTCTTTTTCGTTTAATCAATAATAGTGGCTCTTCCCTCACACCAAAGTAATATCGGAGACTGATCGATTTTATTTAACAATTTGAATATTATCGGTCGGATTCATCAATCTATCATGCATTGCCACCAACGGTCAGTTTGCTATAATTTTGTCACCCTGACTGAAGCTAAACTGATGAAAAATTGACTATGTGAAGTCAGTCTAAGAATTAAATTACAGAGTTTCAAACGTTTCCAAGTTTGCCTTTCTCCGATACTTCCATTGAAGTAATTTTCTGACGTAGGGGCCTAAAACTTTTACTCTCAGACTCCGTGAGTTCGCAAAAGCGATACGGCCAGTAATATTTTGGATGAAGTACCGCGCGAATCCTGGGCATTTCCATCGAATTACACCATATGCAAGCTGAGCTTCAAATGGAAATCTACTGTAGACTTTTTAAGGAGGGCAGACTGAAAGACCCGCAATACATTGTAGGGTTACGATATGGTATTCTTTACAGACGGTGTAGGGTATGATTTACGACGTCAAAGTGGAAGTGTATTCTGGAATACACACAGTATAGTCAAGTAGTACAGCCTTTCAGGATACGTTAGATTATTCCAACCGGAGGTACTGACGATAAACTGGTGGGGCAATGCAAAGACGCGTTGAACTCTCTGGGTGACACGTTCAAAGTCACCCTCTAGGTTCCCATGCACATAGATGAAAATAAGCGAGCCGATGGACTGACCAAGCGTTCCGCGGTCTGCGTCCTACTGTGTATTGTGACAGTTGATTCTACATGACGAAAATTCACTATGTATGCTGAGCAAAACAAGATGTGGCCTGAGTACAACAAAACCCGAGCACAACAGCCTTGGAGGCAGACGTGCGCATTGGCCCATATGGGACCATGCCAGCATGATACTCGGTTTCATGGATTTATATCTGTTGACTGTGCGGGTCATTCTATTGATGTGATGTCCTTTTTAATCTTTCTATTCCGCGCGTAGTCGGCTGTGTTCCCGAGGAAACCTTGTGCTCGGATTTTTGTCAAAATGTTTACAGGTAAACGCCGGTAAACACTTCTAAATTCCTTCTATCCTTTCTCCGTTCAGAGTGATAGTAAACATAGAAGCGAACAAGGTCAA
This sequence comes from Hermetia illucens, assembly GCF_905115235.1. Taxonomy (NCBI): domain Eukaryota; kingdom Metazoa; phylum Arthropoda; class Insecta; order Diptera; family Stratiomyidae; genus Hermetia; species Hermetia illucens. Next base: position 175,114,181 of record NC_051851.1, read on the forward strand.
AAAGATGATTCCTCAGTAAAAACTGCTGATTTTCGAACGTTGCTCAGGCTAACCGAGATTCCTTTTCGCCCTACCGTTGTAAAATAATTTTGCTAGAATATTCAAACGATTATTTAAAAATTGAATAGAGTTAATAAAGATATAATTCAGCAAAGTTTAATAACTCGAACGAATTCATACACTAACAACAAAAGGTTACAACTCAGCATTTTAATACTTTTTTTGGTCAATTTGATATTGACATCAATAATTTTTCTGTATGCAACTGGGAAAATTTACTCCATTCTTCTTAGATAGCATTTTTCAAATTTTCTGCTTGCGTTCTTTATATTTTAGTTGTGTAGCTACTTTCTACACACATGTTCCATATTACCGATGCCATTCGAGATGAAAAAATTGTATCTTTACTTATCTGTGAAAATTACACATGTCCAGGAGTTACAGTTCTTTCGCAAAATTCAAATGCCTATTCCTATTAGCTGAGGGGGCAGAGAATTAAATGGACGGAGGGGATAGGTGGGCAGGACAGCGGGAGTTGCGGTGGGACCTCAACACTGTTCAAATATTCGTTTCTGGACTTACGTATTAAAGATTTGACCGAGGAATGCAGAGTTTTGAAAAAAAACTAAGTCAGATAGTCTGAGTGAAATTATGCGGTGTTTCCAACGATTAATTAATTGAAATAATAAAACTTGTTGTTTCTTTTTCGTTAGTGTGGAGTTTCAAGCTTGTTAGCACTGATGAAGGGAACAAGTGGTTCCCGAAATATCGGTATTTGCAAGAATAAATATCCACATCAACGAAAAAGAAACAACAAAGTTTTATTATTTCAATTAAGTTAGATAGGTTCTAGAAGACAGGAGCTTCTTCCTCGCGGTGTGTTTTTGAAGAAGTTTTTTTGCGGATTTCAGTGGTGAAATGGTCTAGAAGATGTTGAGTGCTTGGTCACACGTTAATGGAGAGAAGAGGGAAATCTAGTGGATTGCCGCTAGACCTGAGTTCGGACTTTTGACGTTCGCTTTACGAAAGTTGAACTTGGTAGGCTTGAGCGCGACAGGAAAGTGGAGTCATGATATCTAAACATCGAACTCGAAAGCAAGATGATGAGTGTTAGCGGCAACGTAAGACGGGGCATGAGAGGATTGGGAAAGGCAACACACAGGAAGGTTAGAGAGGACAAGGTCAAGACTGCGATCTAAGTGGTTTCTAGAAAGGTTAAATTGGAGGGCCGCACAGGTGTACATAAATGTGGATAAAGGAAGGGAAAGGTGGGTGAAGAGGAGGCCAGGAGAGCATGGGAAGATTAATGTCACCACAGAAGATAAAAGAAAGGGAGGGGATCAAAACGATTAGGATCTGTCATAATCTATCGAAGAAATCCTCGTATAGAGAAAGCGGGCTAAGACAAGGAGAATATACACACGATATGATAAAGGGGCATACGTTTGGCGGAAAGACTCGTATGGTGAATCGAAGGTAAAGGAGGAAAATATGGCTTCGACACGGAAAGGGGGCTTACGGTTGTCTTCCCAAGCGCAGCGCAATCCCTGTCGCAACGAAAGATAGAGTAACTTTTGAGGAGCTCGGAGCTTTAGTGCCCAGCAGACGATATCGAAGGAAACCACTTTATTCAAATATTGCTGCAAAATGTCAGCTTTCCCCGGTTAAAATTGCTCAGTCTATTTCCCAGCATATTATTTGGTTTGTATTTTTCAACGACATATTTGCTTTGAGTTCGATGGTATTGGATTCCTTTTGAATTTTGTCAACGTCGTCCAATAGAGACTTAGCATTAGCCATAATTACAGCTGCCTACCGAAATTAATAGTAGATGTTCCATTTTTTTTAAGAACGGAGGATCGACTCCAACTTAACTTTGTAACAGTAACAGATGTTCCTTTTCATTTTTTCCTTATATTTTGAAATTGTACGCATAGTTGATTTCGACAATTTAAACTCACGACCAACTTTTGTAGCAGCAACTATAGCCTCTTAACAGGTTTTCAAGATTTTTCTGTGAGCACCTGTTTGAATTATAGTCTGCAAGTAATATATCAATGGATTAAGCAACTTTTCAGGAGTAAGAAAAAAATTTACTAATAATTTTTTACAAAATGGCGGCTGTAGGACTGTACAAACGCGACGAGCAGTAGAACTCTCGTGGATCTAGAATCCTACCAAAATTTTTTTCATGAACTACATAAGTGTAGCAAGTGAAGTATACGCGTATACAATTTTAGAATCTTTTTTTGCAAAATGACGGGGCTTAGAAACAAATTCGGTTTTTCGACAAAAAAAAATTGACTTAAAAAAATTATTAAAAGAAATTCTCTTTGTTAAATGCTAAATCGTGTTTACTCCATTATATAATCAAATGACTAAGTTACAATTAAATTTTCACGTTGATCGGGTGAAAACACTTCGAGTTATACTGCTCGCCAATTTTCAAAAACGTGTTTTCGATAAAAACGCGTTTTAAGTTTAAAAATGATATAACTTTTCGAAATATGGTTCATATGTGTACATTTTTTTTTTAATTTCGCTCTGCTATCCTAATATCATAGAATTGCCCTTCCACAACCATATTTTGCCCTTATATTTCTTTTCTGAGTGCTGCAATAATTCTCCCAGATTTTTCGCCATATTGAAAAGTGAGTGTTTTGTGGTTTAAATGAGGGTTTCTTCTCAGGAGTTACTTACTTCAGAGAAACTAATTTTATAATAATTAAGAAGGGATTTTATATTTGCTCCAGAAAATGAATACGCACATCAGACCATCAACTGGTTATTTGGTTTTGTTTTTTGCTTTTAAAATCATTTTATTTTCAAGAAATAGGTAACAATAATATATAGATTGGAAAAATGAATGAAAAACAATCTTATAAAGTAACAAACATGACTTAAATCCGACGGCCATTGTGAGTTGTTTGGCGTTTCATTACATTGTGATATATTGAAATGGTAGACTCTTCTTCTTCCCACATGTGGGGATAATCTCATTAACGAGATTTTTTATTAAGATGAAATGTTGTTTTTTAAAAAAAAAAAGATTTGCATAATTCCCTCAAACACTTCTTATCTTTTACTATAATCCTAACTTTCATTTATTGCCTAATTTTCTAGTTCGTTTACAAATTTACCGCTAAATTATGAAAAGAACTTCTTATCGCCTCTTTTTCACTTTAACGCTTTTAACATTTTTTTTTTTATTGCATGCCATGTGAAAATTGCATCCAATGCAACATGCATCGAATCAAGAGCATACAATTATGCACCCCACAAACAATTATTGCCATGGCAAATACGCTGTACTTAGGGTTTGCTCTGTGCGCTTGAAAATATACCGGTTTCTAGTGGAAAACTCTTCATAGGATTTCCATATGAAAATTTCACTTCGATATAATTCATACCCATGTCGTGTTTCTTGGGCTATATAAGCTGAACGCTGGCTGTGACTCATCAGCTTTGCGCAGAGGCGATATCGTAACCAATGAGGTTCAACCGAGGTGCGATTATTGCTAGTTGAAAACTTTAACCAATACCCCGCCATGAGCACGTGAAATACCGTGCGCTACGGCAATTTTTGGAGGCCCGAGAGGGCCAATAAATTATCCTTAAAAGAAAAACTTGGGAAGGAGGAGTGGAAGGACAACGGCATGGATACGGAGGTTTTCCATGTTCGTTGGCACGGTAGAATCCGTGCGGATGGAATGTCCAAGTGCGTGTTCATCGAGGGCTTTTCCACCGCTTGCGTGAGGAATGTCCTTTGTGCGTATTGTCGTAGTTTGGGGGTGATTTTTTAATGGAAGGAATGAGGTATGAGCCTGTGGATGTTGTGAAGGGAAATATGAACTGAGTCCGGAAGCAAGTAGTGATATTTGCATTGAACCTTTGTCCTTGTTGCCGGTGATTCAGGTGATTTCAAGGTGAAAAAGGATTGCAGAGTATTATTAATTTCAGGATAGTCTTTCAATTTGATATGCATTGAAAGGACTCTTCAATTTACAGACTCAAACAATTTTTCGCAAGTTTGATTGCTTTATATAATATGAAACCCCAAACGTAACATAGTCAATATGATTTTTTTGTTAATTTTAGGGGAAGAGGGGGGAAGGCCTGTAATAATCAATATTGAAGATAACTTACTTGTTACGATGTTTGAGATGCAAAGGTTGAATTGATTTGTCGTTAATATAATTAATATCCCTTTTTGCCCACTGCAGCGTATATACAGGATGCGGCAGCATAACTTCCTTTTTTAAAATGCGCGCCACTCAGTTAGTTGATGTCATAGCGGAGCTCTAGTGGTCCCGACACTGTTCAGTCGCCATTATGCGTTGGAATAGTGAGGAGCGTGCCTTTGCCGTTGAGGTTTACTTTTTAAGCGGATGTTCGGTTATTGCAACACAGCGTGCATTTCGGAATCGCTTTAATTTAGCCCCGTTGGCTCCCGTCCCACACCGCAAATCAATTGTTACATGGGTCACTACATTCAGACAAACTGCAAGTGCGACAAAAGGAAGAACTGGAGTCCCTCGGCCCGTTCGATCACCTGAGAACGTTGAAGCAGTGAGAGCGTCAATGTTGCGATCGCCACGGCGTTCTGCGCGCAAACACGCATCTGCCCTTGGACTATCCGATCGTTCTGTGAGAAGAATTTTTCGTGATGATCTTCATTTTCATCCCTATAAGATGGCGATAGTGCAGGAACTTTCAGAACGTGCCTTCAATTCTCGGATGAACGCGTGTGAGCTTCTTCTTGATGTCGTTCCCGAGGGTGCTATTGTTTTTTTTTAGCGATGAAGCCCATTTTCATTTGTGTGGGTCGGTTAACAAACAAAACATGCGCTACTGGGCTGACACCAACCCTTGAGAATTGCATCAAAAGCCTTTGCATTCACCCAAAGTCACAGTGTGGTGTGCAATTTCCTCAGCTAGAATTATTGGTCCCTGGTTTTTTGAGGAAAATGAGGTTACAGTGACAGTGAATTCGGACCGGTATGTAAACATGCTACAGAATTTTTTTTCCCACGGCTAGAAAATTTGGATTTGGGGGACATTTGGTTCCAACAAGACGGTGCAACAGCACACACTTCAAAAGCATCGATGGCTGTTTTGATGGAACACTTTCCAGAGCGCCTTATCTCAATTAGAGGCGATTTGGAATGGCCGGCACGCTCTCCCGATCTGTCCCCTTGTGATTTTTTTCTATGGGGTTTTTTGAAATCCCGTGTTTATGTGAACCGTCCAAGAACCCTACAAGATTTGAAGACCAACATCCAAGAAGAAATTGCCAACATAACACTTGCTATGCTAACAAGAGTCATGACAAACGCCAGAAATCGGTTTACGCAATGTATGGAGAATGGGGGACGTCACCTAACAGATTTGATCTTCAAAACAATGTAAATAAAAACTTTAGACATGTACCTACATTATAAAAAATAAAAAATATTTTCCGATGCATACAATAGTTTTTATTGAGTTTTGAAAAAAGGAAGTTATGCTGCCGCACCCTGTATAATATGGAACCCCAAACGCGTAGTCGATGATATAATTTTTTGTTAATTTTAGGGGGAGAAGGCATGTTCATAGGAGTCCCGCCTGATTAATTCAATATTGAAGATAACTTAATTGTTGCGATGTTTAGGTTGCAAAGGTTGCATTGATTTTTCGTTAATATTAATTTACCTCTCTGACACAATGATTGAAGGTCAATTTTCGATTTCCAAGGTTGTTTGAACTTTGGTAGTTGATTTTTTCGAAACGCATTCCTACATCTTACCCGCTGGGCTGAAAAGTTCATAGGCTAGTATAGAAAATTTTTTTTTAATAAGATTTGATTTTATTATTTAATATAGTTGCCTTCGAAGGCGATGCAACGATTATAGCGGTCAAACAATTTTTGATATCATTTTTATAGTTTCGGCGATTACCTCTTCATCGACGCTAAACTTCTTTCCAGCGAGCATTCTCTTCAGGTCTGAGAACAGGAAAAAGTCTCTGGGGGTCAGATCTGGAGAAAACGGTGAATGTGGAAGAAATTTGAATCTCAATTCATGCAATTTTGCCATCATTTTCATTGATTTGTGACACGGTGCATTTTCTTGATGAGATAACACTTTCTTTTTCTTCAAATGGCGCCGTTTTCCGCGATTTCATCCTTCAAACGCTCCAATAACGCTTTGTAGTAGTTGCTGTTGATAGTTTTCCCCATCTCAAGATAGTCAATGAATATCATACAATGTCATCCTAAAATACTGATGTCGCAGCCTTGCCAGCCGACACCACGTGCAGTTCACTCAGATGACGGTCGTTTTGATTCTGGTGCGAAATAATGGAGCCGTGTTTCGTCCTTTGTCACATATCGATGCATCAATACGGGTTTTCTATGGAGGAAGAGCTTCAAACACTGTTCAGAATCGTCAACTTATTATTTTTGGTCGATTGTGAGCTCGCGCGGCATCCACTTTGAACAGTGCTTTCGCATACCGAAACATTTATGCACGATTTGTCCAACACGTTCCTTTATTAATATCTTTCGAGCCTCAGCTATTTCGATCAACTTAACTTTGCGGATCCACTGCGCGCATCATCCTCAATGCTCATTTCGCCTGGTTTAAACTTAGCAAATTACTTCTTAACGGCTGATTTTCCTGGTGCAAAATCCGAATGTTTGTCAAGCCAACACTTGGCTTCAACAGTATTTTTTTTTTCGTCAAAAGCAATGCTTTATTAACACATTTTTTATCCATTTTTTCAAACTAACAAAAGTTGCTTCATTCAAAAATGCTCTGTCCCACAAACTAATGGTGCTATAGCTGCCAACTACTGGCAGGCTAGGGATAACTAAAAATCATATGGATTTGTAGTAAAGTATGCAATAACGACGCCAGGCGGTTGAATGGACTCAAGATAGCAGGTAACTGGTGCTGGGTCAAGTGTTCTGCGACATCGGGTTGTGCAGGTTGTATACCAGGAAGGCTGGTGTCAGCCTTTTGGCGGAAGCATTTACCTGCCGCCCGTTAAGATCCACCTTGAACAGTACGGGCGAAATGCGATGGAGGACGCGATGAGGTCCAGTGAATGGTTTTTCCAACGATCTTTTTACGGTATCCAGTCTAATAGGGCTCATACACTGTCAAACAAATTGGGCAACGGAGCGATGCGCAACGTTGCGTTGTGCAATTGTAATTCCCATACACTTAGTGAAATTTGTTCAAACATTAGTTGGAAACGGAACGAGTAACATGCCATTAAAATGCTATCGCATCTCTCTGTATTGTTATCGGGAGGGGTAGAATGGTGGGGGTGACCCCCTCTGTAGCCCCCCTTCCACATTGGGACGATAATTACTCGACCTTATTTATGATTTGAAAATAGCTCCTTTCGGAGTGCCATAATTTTGACAGAAGTGGAAAGGGGGGACATTTTTTTTCCTTCTATATATCCTCTTTACACTCTTACTCTCCGGGGGTATGGTAAGCAGACTCAACTGATGATAACAAAATACCCCCCATTAGACAGAGGGAATTCAAAATTAAACCCTATCTTTTAAAGGGATTATGACCGCGGCTGTCCTTTAACGGGGTTAGAAGAAGAGAACCTTTCTTTCCTCTACCTATCCTCCCCATTATGTCCTCCTCATTGGGATAGGTTTGAAAATTCAAGTTGGCCATGCTGATGTAAAAGGAACCCCACTTTGAATGGCCATAATTTTATAAGAGCGATGGGCGCATTGAGTTTTGACCGGGTTTGAACAGGAGCCACCATCCCCTTCCTCCATAAACTTTCCACTCCCTCCGGGGGGGTTTGAAATTCGCCAAACATTTGCGCAACGCATCAAACGCGCCCATACATTAGCAAATTATTGCGCAATAGCCTGCGCAATTTGTTTGATAGTGTATGGGCCCTATAACGAAGACGTGTGCGCAGGACTTTAATTTCTTGTGCACAAATGGTATTCGGTTGTTGCGGTGGCGATGGTCGTTGGGCGAACCTGTCTGAGGTTCTGAGAAATACATTGGGATAACTCTCGACTTCCGAATCCAGGAACCATTAACTTGGCAACCGTAATGGGGTGCCGGATAATAACTCTGCTGATGACGCGTTCAGGTCTTGTTTGACACTTGCTCGAAGGCCAAGGAGAACCATAGGCAAGACCCAGCGATGATTGTTTCCAATCACCTCGAGGCGGCCTTGAGAGAAAGATGCCTCCGTTGGATCGCGCCATTTTATGCCGAATGATATGGGGATGTCCTGGTCCGCTTGCATATCGTCCCAGAGTTTTGGCTAAGGCAGTGAAAAGCAACGATTCACACTGAGTGCCCTGATCCGTGGTTATAACCCTAGGCGCCCCGTAGCGCGACACCGACCTCGCGACGAATGCTTCAGCAACGGAATCGGCAGACTGGCCTGCCAGTTGTGTAGCTTCCGGCCAATGGAAGAATCTGTCCAGCATCGTCAAACAACACCCGTACCTGCGTGAAGAGGGAAGGGGATCACAATGTCCAAGTGAACCTACTGGAATGTTCCGTCGGGACCTCGAATGGCTGGTATGGGTTTTTGTGCGCTAGCCGACTTTGGCGCGTTGACAACGTAGGCAGTTAAGAGTCCATTGCATTACGGTCTTTCGCACCGTGCACTATGTCGAATATGCGTCTTCGAAGCCCGGTCGGAGCGAAAGGTCGGATGTACCAGTGTGAAGTGTCACCGTCCCGACGTCCACGGTTCCACCTTGAGTGTTCTTGAATTGTTGGAGCTGCTGGTCCTTCTACTGTCCCGCTATCGCCTCGTCAGTATCGAACGTTGTTGGTAGAGAAATAGCATCAACGCGCGAGAGTCGGTCAGCTACCACGTTGGCTTCCCTTATTGACGTGAAAGATGTTGGTTGAAAATTCGGCTATATACGTCAAAGAGCGTACCTGGCGAGTCGATGCTTTATCCAAAAAAAGTGCCGAACGCTGCAATAGATGGCTATTGGAAGCCAGCTGTCGCCGTATTGTTATTCCAAGACGGCACCTACGGCCACGTCCGATGCATCACAAAAGTAGACAAAGGTTTCGTCTCGGATGGAGGCTGCCTCGACTCGGCCCTGAGAGTAGCGTGACGGAAGTGGTTCCTGTAAGTTCACTACGTTCGCGCTGCTCGGAGGGCAGAGGTGAGGTAGCGTCTTATGAGTTGCCTCTGTCTTGGGCGACACCATAGACTATTTTTGCACAAGTCTGGGTTCTTGTCCAGAAGGAAAAACAGTCGAAACAAGTCTGCTTTCAATTGGTCCGGCCCGCGATGGGGGACTCAGGACTACCTCAATCTCTAAACACAAGATTATGGAACATATTTACGTCAGAGCATCCTGAACAAAGGACATAACTGTCCCTTGGAGTTGATAGTATCCCATTGAATTGCTGAAAAGATGTACAAATTTTCTCCTCTAGACATCGAGTAATGAATTGCTTATGGCTTGGCCAAAACGGTAGCCAATTTTTTTTTTTGAGCGCTTTGACATTGGCTGTGTAAAGTCTCATTTTCGATGCACATAATGTAACCTTGCTTAACACAAGGAGGACCGCGAAATTGTTTACCTAAGCCATTACGCTACGAGGGTGGTCCGATATGTATCGCCTTATCGCCCGTTGCCGCCACTATCGAAAGAGAAATTTACTATCGTGCAGTATATTCTCGTTAGAGCCCACTGTCAAAATTCCAGCCTAATCGGGGCAGTAGTTTTGTTTTGACCGCGTATAGAAGCGGGTGTGTCTGCGAATTTTAGAAAAATGGAAAAAGACCAATATCGGTCGATGATTCGATTCATGTTTTTGGAAGAGAAATCGCGCAGCGAAATTAAAGAGTGTTGGATTCTGTGTACGGTAACTCTGTTCCTATGGCGACCGTAAAAAATTGGCTTTACGAGTTGCAATGTGATTGCACGTCGGTTTTTGATGAACGATGTCCAGGCGTTCCGAAAATAGCTACCACGGAGGATAACGTGATAAAAATTCAGGATGTCGTATTGACACATAGAAGAATTTTGCGATTAAAAGTGCGCGAGGTAGCTGAGACAGTAGGCACCTCAAAAGACCGGGTGCCGCGTTTGCTCACTCCCGACAACAAGCGCGACCGCGAAACCAATTCAGAGCATCGTCTGGCGCTGTTTAAGCCCGATTCGGAGGAGGTTCTGCGTGGTTTTATGACCGTCGACGAAACATGGGTCTACTGATACACCAGAGACCAATGAACAGTGGACACAGTGGACTTCACTCGACGAATGTGCTCCGAAAAAGGCGAAGACTGCCCTATCGGCCGGAAAAGTGATGGCCACCGTTTTCTGGGATTCACAAGGTGTAGTCTGAATCGACAACCTGTAGCAGGACAAAAGGGTGGCAGGACTCTACTCTGCCGAATTATTTGGCCGAGTAGACGCCGAATTGCAGAAAAAAGCCCCATGACTTCACCATGGTCGAATGATCCACACCATGGTCGAATTGAACTAGGAACTGCTACCCTATCCACCGTATTCGCGATATTTGGCCCCCTTGTTTCTAAAATTTAAAAAGTCACTCGCCGCGCAAAAATTTGAGTCTAATGAGAAGGTGATCACCTCCACGGAGGTCTACTTTGCACACCTCGAGGAAACTTACTTTTCAATCGAGTTAAAGAAGTTGGAGCATCGCTGGGTCAAGTGTATCGAGCTAAGGGGGGACTATGTTGAGAAATAAATCTCCATTTTTCAAAAATATTCGTTTTTCTTTTGAAGGCTAAGTACTTATCGAATCGCCCTCGTACAGTGTAGTGTTAAACACCTATGCAGAATTGAAGCTTTGCAGTCCTGTCCAGCAGCTGCCCTCATTGTATCTTTAGACCTCTTTTTCCTAGACCTTCGTATTGAATATGGTGTCTCATGCAATTCTGTAGGATAACGTGAGTTAAGTTCCTAGGCTGCGGAGCCTTACGGCCATATTAAAATTGTAGACGAAGTGCTCCGGGAACCATAGCCATTTCAAAAGGACTGTCCTACATGAAAGTTGAGCTTCAAGAGGAATTTTGCGGTGGGACTTACAAATAAGAGCCAGAAGTAGAAGAATGCCGATGTGTTGCGCGCTTACGACAGGAAATGCTTTCCTGACAGATCAAAGATAGTCTGCGAAGTTAGAGCGGGAGTATTCTAAAAAATGTAGAGTGTAGTGAGTCGTACAGTCTTTCAGAACACGCTAGTGTACTATAAAGGAAGGAGATGGCGACATTGAAGGGCTGTCTGGCCGACAGCAATCATTAAGATCTTGTACTCAGTAGTGACATTCTCCATACAGTGATGACAGTCAGACGGGCTGGCCAGGCTAGGGTTTTGCTCTTGGCAGTTCCTCCATACACGTGATCTGTATCCCATTTGCTGCTATCAAGGCTACTCGTACTACTTTACGATTAGGTTCATTATCTGTATTAATTTAAGGAAGATCTGGCCCTCCCACCACTTACCACTTGGTGACGAAAGCTATTGAACCAGAAAGGTGTAGGATTACGGCGGTTTGCTTGGGCTCGGCATTTCCAACAATTCGAATTGTCCAAAATGCAGAGAGGAGGGAGAGGTCCTCCGGCATTTTTTTGGCTAAGAACAACAATTTTTTGACGATCTCAAAGGGATGTCTAGTTAGAGGGTGGGGGAGCTGCTACACTTCGTGAACGTTGCAGGCTGGTTCTTGAAGATATGGGTCGGCTAGACTCTGCTATTTTTGCCCTTCCCACAGTTAGTTAGTGCTGGGAGTTAGTGGCATCTAACTAGGAGAGATGATGGTGTCAGCAAAGTCATATTGATCAGAATGTTGGGGGAAAGGGAACACATACACAGCATTACATTACAAATTTGCAGCGAAAAGCACCTAATAAGGAGTTGCAGATAGAAAGCTTGGATGATATCTTATATGAATGTCATTTGTAGCTTTATTTAAGGATCAACGTAGAAGGGACAAACGCTCTTTAAGTTCGGAAAAGCTCAACGAAAAAAAGCCCAAAACTCGAACTTTCAAACCACAAGTTCCTCCCTCCTTCGAAACCAACTCTGTAATATATATATAGTTATTTTCCATTTCTTTTTATCCAATCCTAGCAGCATAGTTATTCATAAAGACGTTTATCTCCCTTTTTTTCCAGGAACACGAAAAAACCTGCATACAAGATGATGATGTGATAATTTGTGAATCACCGTCACCCGAAGATGACGATCGGATTGCTGAACAAAACGTTACAAATCTTCTAGACAAATCTAATGACGAGAGACGAGAAGCATTTCTTCTAAATTTCGCTCTACAAAGTCGTAACATTCCACCTCCTGAGAAATCAATAAAATTAGATAGTAGTCAAAACCAATCAATAAAATCTGAAGAAAAAATAACAACAATAGCCTCAAAAACAGCGACAAGTCGAAACAACGGTGACAGATTCAAATGCGTTAGCATCGCGAGCAGGAGAAGTGGTCGTAACGCTTCCAATGATGGCAAAACCGAGCGATCGCCAGAGAAATTGGAGAAGCTTAAACGCCTGCCCAGACGTAACAGAGCTGTGTATGCATTATCACGCTGTCCGACGGTGCCCTTATCATCGCCGGCTGGTCAGCTGATGATTAAATCATCGAAAACCTTAATGACTAACGACTACCTCTACGAGCGACTGGACCGTATGGAGAGATTTTGTCATACGCCCATCCTATCGCCCGGTGTCATACGGCCGAAGTTCATGTCCCGTAAATTTGTTCTGCCGCATACACCGGTCACACATAAGAAACCAGTAGGACCGCCTATTGTGCGCTTATATTCATTTCCACGACGACAATTTTTCAATCGGTATCGAGTAGAGAGCTTCTTGTTCCTAAATTCGTTGCTATTGAAACAGTGTCGTCCAGTTTCGATACGACTGAAAAAGCTAAACGAAGCTTGTTACGATAGAAGAGGAAGTTCGTATTTTTTGAGCAAGTCTTTAGGTTTGTCACGTTGTAGCAATAGAAGTAATAGTTCGGCAAGTAGCGATTGTTTGAGCATTAAAAGTTCCCATGTTGTGGAAAGCCGCAGTGCGGGGGTGAAGCGTACTCCTGAGGTTGTAGTCGATACGATTGATCTATGTTCATCGGATGAAGACGACCACGACAATGATGGTGCTGGCAAGGAAGTAACTATACCTGAAGTGCATCAAAAGGACGATGCTATTAAGATTGTTGCAGTCACTTCACAAGCACAAATATTCAGTTCCGAAATAACCTTAACCCCACTTAGTAAGAGTCTAGAGAAGGAAATCGAAGACATTCGAAATAAGAGCAAATTTGAAGGAAACTTCCTGGTATCACAATCAACCGCAACACAACCACCTAAACCGCTGCAACCTTCTGTTTTCCTGTTCTCCAACTACACAACGGAGAACATACATTTGCGGCACAGCACCGGTGGGATTAACACCGGCAATACGACGAGCTACAATAACTCAACTGGGGAAAGTATCATAGCCAACGGTTGCCACCAGTCAACGCCACCGCCACAACTGGATAAGCGATCGAGTCAGCCGGTGTTCCAGTTTAAGTCGATAGCGAAGGATTTCAGCAACAGCCTGCAGAATCAGGAGAATGTCGAACGTAACACAACGGCCCCCATTCGCTCCACCCCGACCACGACCATAATCAAGAGTTCAAGTCTGAATACTCTGCAAAATGGTGGCAATGATTGGTTACCAAACCTGAATGTGAATCATCGTACTGATCGTTGTAGCAACCCTACGACAACTAGTAATGGTAGTAGTAATAAGATAATACAAATATTGAAATGTTCATCAGAGGATAGTGATGTAGTTTTAAATAAAATCAATTCGCCGCCGCCAAATCGGACTATATCGATAGACCTGACTATTTAATAGATTTAATGTAAAATTAATGAGGGAACTCAACATTATGCTACGCTCGTGTACATTGAGACAGAGAGGGAAAATGTAATTAAAAAAAAAATGTTAAAACAGAAAAACAATAAAAACAATTGAATATAAAAACAGAGAAAAAACTGAACAAAAAAACCAACACACTTAGTTGTATTAAAATTGTGTTTCTAATTTACAACACGTATTTGCATAAGTCGCATATGAATAGTTTGTTGTAACTGTAAGTCGCTTCTTATCACGTTTAGTTTCCTTTTTTTTTTATCTTTTAGTGAACATATTTCATATTGTATTTAATTTTCAATGTCGGTCCTAGAAGATAGCATAACAATTATTTCAATAGATGAAACAAAGTGAAATTAATAAGGCAAGTGATTATTTTTTAATATTGATAGAAAGGTAAACAAAATAAGGAACTGAAAAAAAAATACGGTATATGTGAGAAATTGAAGAAATACAAGAGAATTTTCAAGTATGAAAACTGAAAAAAGGTCTTTTAATATGGCCGCGAAGTTTGGAAATGGTGACGGAGGGAGTTTGAGGTGTTAGAAGGACATGTGTTCTTGAGAAAATACGTGCTCAGCAGGCTACAATTCTGTTATGCGGAAATGTCTACTCAAATTTGTTTCGTTGACACTTATTTCCGTGCAGGAAGGAATGGAAGCTCCTAAAAAGAATGTGGCCTTGGTAGGTTCAAAGAAAACTGCTGAGGTGAGGCTTCACATAATAGGTCCGGAAGAAACTGATAGACGACTTACTTCAGTCTGTATCTAGCTCTTGACGAAGTCGGACGTGGCCCAGACGACGTTGGAGACACGGCGTCCGAGACGATGCTCTCAAACGACTGCGAGTTCGATTTCCAGTTCGGATCTGACCACACGCCCAGAAGCTCGGCTTCGGTAGGCGCGATCCGCGAGACGGTTGGCCTTCGAAATATAATAATAATAACAATCGTTGGCGCAACAATCCATATTGGATCAGGGCCTTGAAGTGTGTTAGAGCACTTCTTTCAAGACCGTAACGGTACACAACACTATACTGTAGGAGGCAATGTGGTCATCATTGCGTCTTCGAAAGGAAAATAAAATGTTGATAAAGGAACTCGAGGAAGTCCTCGAGAACAACTGCCGGCAAGAAGACCGGATCAAGGAACTAACTGCCATGATCGCGTCGATAGAGGCCCCGATCATGCATACTTCTCTCCCTGGATGCCGACCAAGCAAAAGGAGGATGTGGACGCAACCGTTCACGTCTAGCAGGCACCAGTTGCCCTCCCAATTGAGCGAAGAAGCTGCGTCACGCTAGCACGCCCAGCAACTTTCACCTCAGCATCATCAACCGAGGCAAGCAACCGCTTCGAACAACAACCCAGCGCCAACAAATAAACAGCAGGGAAGTCGAAAAATCCCTCCACGCGAGGTCATAGAGAACCCAGAGATTTTTAAATTAATTAAGCAAATTATTTCCCGCACCTTCCCAAACTACTGCCCGACAAAGAAATCAGATAGGTCCCACCAAATTTTAACAAAAACATCGGAAGATTACTCTACCGCCAAGCAGATCCTTGTGGAGAACCATAGCAAGTTCTTCACGTATACTCTCCCGTCCCAGAAGACTACCAACCTCATTCTCCGAGGTTTAGATGCGACGTTCTCTCCTCAGGAGATCGTCCACCAATTAATGGCTCGGAGAGTCTCCAGCATCCTCAGCGCTAAACCCTTTGCCACGACCTGGACAAAGAACAATATCAACCTCGAGTTACGATTGGCCACTTTTGACGCGACTTTCAGCTAGGAACAGTTCCGCAACGTCAAAGCAATGCAGCACTTGATCGTTTGCTTGGAGCAAATTAAGAACAAGCAAGTGCTGCAATGTAAGGATTGCCAGCGCAAAGGACATGCGGCAACCACCTGCCATCTCGTGTACAAATGCGTAAAGTATGACCAGCTACATAGTCCAGGCGAATGCGCCAAAACGGTTGAACAGGCACCCAAATGCGCTAACTGCGGGGCAACGATCACCCCGCAAATTATCGGAAACGCCCTCAGTTTGTCCAGGTGATGGCAAGGAGAAACGCACAAAAACGTGTGCTTTCCACTCACCCTCTCCCTACTGCCTCCCGTCCCTCTGCTCGCCCAATTATGAATCCCGCCTTCATTCATCCGTCTGTGTCCTTTGCAGATGCCGCCCGTATAAACCGCCCCACCACCATCTTCAATCAAGACTTCCTTGAGTTCGCCAGGAAATCGCAAGGATTTTTGCAGATGTTCAACTCGATGGTCGGTTAAAATAATGGAGTTGAACATCAACTCCACCATCGGCCGAGCTGCAGACACGAGTTCGACCTATTTTTCGGCGAGCACAAACCCCAAATAGTTCTATATGAAACTAGGTTGAACTATAGAAACAATCCTTCCTTTCCCAATTTCAACCTCTTCCGAACTGGCCGACCACAGCCAACCCTCAGGGGACGCCGGACCAGCGGTGGAACGAACGGCCGTCTTCGTCTCCTTCGAATCCCAATCAAATTCTTCGGTCTTCGTCGCGCCCGTTTACTGCCTTAACCAAGCCTTGGCATCCTCAAGCCATTCTATTGGAGAATGCCTCTTGACACGGGGGAACCTCAAGGGCCGTGCCTCATAGCACATTTGAGGTAGGAGAAGCATCAATTAAGGATGCGATCCGTCGTCCGGACCCTAGTCCCTTTGATCGCGGCACTAGGGTCCGAGCTTTTAGGGCTCCACGCGCGCGTTTGAGCCATTATTTTTTTTGTTGTATTCCAATTCCGATTTAGTTTTAGGAGCGCGCGAAGTCTCTTGTTGGTTTGTTATTTTTCAGGATCCGGTGCGGCCCCCACATCGGTTAAAACGACACGTGAATTTTTGAATAATAAAATGAATGCGGTAAATTCCGCTTATTGGGTAAAGTTGGTATTTCCAATCTTATTCCAGAGGTGAAGGGGGGGGGGGCAAATTATTGAACCCCCATGAAAAGTTCTGGCGCTCACCCCCTCCTTCCATTAAAAAGTTGTGGTGCTCCAAAGTGGGGAGAAATTTGAAGTATTAATTAGCATGTAACCGTGGGGGGGGGGGGGGGGCATGCAGAAGCAATAGGAAGGTCCCATCCTAATCTCGTGGAAGAATTGCAACAGTCACTGCAAATTTCCTTAAAAAGTTATGGCGCCTCAAAATACACCAACACAATAGGGTTTAATTTTTATTTGCTGGACGGGCTGAGAAAAGTATGAAGAGACGAACGGGTAGAAATTTGCAGCTCTGGAATTGTCTACCACATCGCCTGGAAATCGGGATGATTTTTTCGACTACGAACTTTTGCTTTCGTCAACGCTTTATCATTGGATTTTGGAATATACGAACGCTCCTCAGTAGCCGATGAGCTCCGATGGCCGATGGCTACCAGTAAATGAAGGACGACATCTATTGAAGCACACTTCCTCTTCAGCACACGGAGTCAGTGCTGCTCCACCGCCAAAGTGCGATGTAGCAGCTTTGCTCAGCAAATAGAGTGCCAACTTTAGTCAACTGTATCGAGCTCTTGGCGATCTAAGCTGGAGTGATTACAACCTCGCCTCAGGCTCCCCAGTGACCATGACACCACAGCAGTCACCAATACTTTCGCCCCTACAGGGAAGCTGCTTAAGATGTCTCTGCCCAAATTTGACGCCAACTATCTGCAGTGGAGATAGTTTCACGGAGTTGGTGCACAATCAGCCCGTCTCCTCTCTTAGTGCCTCGAGTTCCTCTAGGAGTTCCCTCCGTTGGTTGTTTTCGTAATTAATGTTGTTGCCCCTGTTCGGTAAAATTTTTTCTGAGCTTGTCGGTTGTAGAAACAATCAGCAAATAACAGCATCTCTATTGAACTTAGACAATAAAAGACAGTAATATTAATTTTTCTTGTGCGCGACTCCAAAAAAAAAACTAAGTTCGCTGGGGCCGCGGCGACGTCTACCCGAAGTGCAGCAATACGTCGCCTTACAGTATACGACCCCCTTAGTGGTCACAATTATCTAGTAGACACAGGCTCGAAAGTCTCGGTCCTTCCCGTCTTCAGACCCAACAAACTATTTCCCCAGCAGCTAAAATTAGCGACAGCAAATTCCACGCCCATTGCAACTTACAGATACAGGGAAGTAGACGGTAAGTCTTGGCAGTTGAGCATGATGTCCAGCATCACATCAACATTACCAGCATCATATCAACACATTTTCTCGAAGGTGCGTCCTGTACTATCCCAGAAGCTGGCCGCTGCGCGGAGGGAGTTTAAACAATTACTTAAGCAATATAGCAGTGTAGGTATATGCAGATCTTCCAACAGCAGTTGGTCATCTCCACTTCATTTGGTTCCCAAGCCCAATGCCGAATGGCCACCTTGTGGCCAGGCCATTCCAGACCGGTACTCCATCCTACTCATTCAAGGCTTTGCGCATTATTTGACAAACTGTCGTGTTTTCTCAACCTTGGATCTCGCCAAGGCCTACCATCAAATCCCTATAGCTCCCGAAGCTATTCCAAGCAATTTCCACACCTTTTATACTTTTTGAGTGCATATGGATATTTTTGACCTGTGCAATGCGGAGCAAACCTTTCAGAGAATCATCCACTCTGTTCTACGAAACTTGGACTTCGGTTTCGTCTACTTGGATGACGTCCTGGTCTCTTCTTCCAACGAGTCTAATCATTTGGCACATCTCGAGTGCATTTTTCAACGCTTCCTTGAAAATGGCTTAATTCTCAACGTTTTCAAATGCAAGTTTCTCAGGCAGCAGGTGAAATTTCTAGGCCATTTCTACACCCCTGGCGACATTCAACCCGACCCAGTCAAAGTGCACCAAAGATGACCAAAGACCTTGGCAGGTTCTTCCATCGTTTCCTGCCCAAAGCAGCTCAGGCATTACTTAACGCCTTCCGGTCTGGTCCTAAGGCCAAGGATTCGCGAGTGGTTGTGTGGTTTCCAGAAACGGTCCAAGCGTTTGAAATCACCAAGCAGGAGTTGGTAGGTGCTACTCTTTTGGCATTCCCTCAACAAGATGCACTTCTAACCGTGTTCGTCGATGCCCCACACAGAGCAATAGGCTTTGCTCTTCATCAAAGGGTGAATCAAAGCTAGCGACCGTTGGGTTTTTTTCTCAAAACAATTGAACTCCGCTCAACGGAATTACAATGCCTATGATCGTGAATTACTAGTCGCGTGTTTGAGTATTAAGCACTTCCGATATTTCCTAGAAGGCAGGCCGTTGATCTTGTTACGGCACCATAAGCCTATGACTTTTGACTTACGGTAAAAATCCGACAAAGTGTCCCTTCGCCAACTTCGGCACTTAATTTACATCAGCCAGTTTACATCAGACATTCAACATGGGTCCGGTAAAGACAATTTTGGCGCTAAAGTTTTGTCCCGAATCTCCGAGATCAACATCCCAGCCGCAGTCAATTTTTCGACAATCGTTGTAGCCCAGAAGAATGCAATCGGACCCAAATACAAGTTCAAGGAGTTCTTTATCGTCGGTTCACATTCCTTTCCCGAGAGTTCCGGAGACAAAAGGCTTTAACCTGGACACGAAGGGGTTCCTGCCGGCGAGGTCAAACCTAAAGAAGTGCTCCCCTCTGTTCAGCATTTCATATGGTCCCTCATATGGTGGTTGCGGGTGCTTCCGGGAAGCATCCACGCGGACCAAGATGTGTGTGCAGACATCTAGGTCTCTGGGGGTGTCAGCCTTCGTCGAAAAATGACGGGATGGCGGGGGTGATTTAGAAGCAAACGCAAAAAACCCAGTGGTGGAAAAGGCCGACCTAGTATCGAACACAGGATCGCTGAGGAGTCTCAAATTCACCCCGTATACCAACTCGGCGGAACTCGCGGCAAACTCATCGCGATGGGCTGTACGTAGGCCAAGTAAAACGAAAGGCAGGACTTGCGACCTCGAGGAGTTATCGTGTGCCATTATAGTGGCCTTCAGTACCATCCGAACACAAAGACCCAACTGTTGCCGCTAGTTTGGAGACGGTAGCCGCGGGGTTTGCCACCGTCTACAGCTACAGCACTCAACAATTTGGCCCGTGGCTTCCCGCGGCATTTCATTGGCGAAGAGGTGCGCGTGCACCTTATGGATTCTGTCAGCAGTGTTTGCTAACACCTCCAACGATCCAGAGTCAGCACAGGCCAAGATGGCCTGAGTGTTTTCCAGAAGTCACTGCAACCACAACGCAGATGGAGATGAACACACTGGAACTTGGCCGATGTCGACGACGCCGATGCTTGCTGCTCCAGGAACTGTTGTTGTTGTCGTTGTGATAACGTAGACCAAATATTGTAGGGGCATTCCGAGTGGCTCGAAACCCTTATTAACATGGACTAAATGGAAATCTATAAGTACCTTGAATGCGGATGCTGTTGTTTCAGTTTCTAATTTTTCTGTGTCAAACTTGAGCGGATGACGGAGATTGTGGCCTTGAATTTCTGTTTCTTGCTTCTAATTCTACACAAACAAGTGCTGTTGACGGTGATGGAGATGCCGTTGATGTTGAAATTGTGTTTGTTGTTGACAATGCACCCGTGGTGATTTCATTAGCTGAGATTAGACAAGACCGAAGGAAAACCCGCGGAAGCACTTGTTACTGGGCGCAACGGAATTCGATGTTCATTGAGTCCACTTGAGGTCACTAATTGTGAAGTTCACAAATAGTTTTTTTGGCTACTTTTGTCCAGTAATTGAAATCATTTATTATTCATAAAACATAATTATAAAAAAATACATGGTGGCCTGAGGCAATATCTCTGAAGGACATAACAGCACAGTCATGTGTTAAGGCTCTCTGTCAAGAGTGGATTCCGCGTTTTGGTGTTCCCACCATCGTCATCACAGACCAGGGAATGCATTTTGAATCTACTCTCTTCTCGGAACTTGGAAAGCTTCTAGGATTCAAACATCAACTGCATACCATCCTCAGTCCGTTGGGATGCTAGAGCGTTGGCACTGGAGACGCGAGCCATCCTGGTTCCGGGTTTTCCCTTTCGTTCTGCTTGGCCTCCGCACAGCAGTCTGCGAAGAGTTTGCTGCCAGCTCTGCTGAGATGGTGTACGGGGAGAAACTTTGACTCCCTGGCGACTTGGTCCGCGATAAAAAAGATGGTCTTGGAGAGACCGGATTGTTGCGCCTGCCATGAGAGGTCGTGCCCAAATTAAAGTCATCTCTACCATCTCGTCACACGCAGCTGGAGTTCCACCCCCCTGGGGAATTTGAAATTTGTACCCACGTTCTGGTGAGGACTGATGCCCTCTGGAATTCGCAACAGCCGCCATACGAGGGCCCTTATAAGGTATTCGAGCGTGGGAAACTCTCATCCAGTCTGGACATCCGTCGGTGGCAAGCCCTGGAGGGGGTTCTCTCGCCAAAACCCCTAGATTTCAGCTGGTTTTCATTGTGGCTGGTCGTCGTACTCTTCTTATTCGCATTAATAGGCAGAATATCCAAGGTGTCGAGGCGTTTTGTATACATGTTGATCATAAAGCGGCAAAGGATAAGTCTCACATTAAGGAGGGGTAAGAACCTATCATCCCAGCATGACCGACGAGTGGGTCGGCTTAGAACTACGTGGCGAAGGAAATTGGTGTGTCAAATTTGTTGAGAAGTCCTGAGGGAACTTTAAGCGCAATTAGTAATGATGACGCAGTGGATGCGCTATGCCTCATATACGGGTTTTGTGGCAACCATATAACAGCAACCAAACATTTAAATATAATTCGACATTTTAGTTTATTTACATCGTAAAAATTCAGTACCATTTAAGGCAATTATAATCTTAAAACTAAACGCAATATATACAGTATCTTATCATTGGAAAAAATATAAAAATGAATCTTACAAAACTGACATAAATCACACAAAATTAATTGTGACAAAATTTCCAGATTTTCCTCCAACAACGAACTTTCCGTTTACGTTCACTTACAAATTTCAAAATTCTAAATTGCTCCTAGCAATTGCCTATCAAACCTAAGTAGTATTTGTATTATTGCATTGAATGCGACTTAAATGCGGATAATGGGGCACAACTTCCCCAATCCACTCCGGCTCAATGGCGGTAACCGCCCTCAGGAAGTTCCTTTCCGTCGAAACCAATTCCGTGAATATCACATACGACCACCTTGATTTCCCGCACAAAACACTCGATGGGTGGATTTTAGCACGCTGACGACTCGTAAGAGTTAAGTAGAAGCTATCACGCTGCAGCTCGGCAATGTTGTTAAAAAGACCGGCGATAAGGCACTTTCTAACGCTATCGTATTTGGTTCCGCACGAGGTTGATTGTATGCCGCATTTTGTACAAATTTCCTGGAGCTGATTGCGAACGTCTCGGGCGTAGAGGAGGTTGCGGGAATTGAGGAAGTTGTCGTGACACCATAGCTAGAAGTGGAAGAGATTTGTTGGGGTTAGAGTGATGGGAAGGGACTAGTTTTCGTGATGCAGAATAGAACTCTCCTTTCAAGGGAGTTTTGGGTGTCAAAAGATTCTTCCCAACCCAAACTAGCTACAAACGTGGAATCAAATGAAAAGCTGACATCAAGACTTACCTTAAACTTTTCCGTCTTCTGAAAAGCTTTGTAAACATTTAATATCGTCAAATGATCTCCGTATTTCGACTCGAACTTGGCATGCGCTAACGCTGCTTGTTCCCTCTTCTCCGCACTTGTGCAGAATATATTCTCGCCGGATAGTAACGCTACTATGCTCAGGATCTCATCAACACAGCTGTATTCGGGCGAAATTAGGAGGAGCTTACTGTACCGCGGATCCAGAGGGAACAAGGCCATTCGACGACCCAAGGCAGTTAGTTCCGGCGACTTTGCCGATTTGATGGCTCCAAGCTGTTGCAGCTGTTGATAGGCGTTCTCGATGGAAGTCGCTGAAGGCTTGTCGAGAAAGTCAAAGGTTTTGCAGTCGATCCCAAGAGCGAGTAGTTGCAGGACCTTGAAAGGGGATGAGGATCGAATTAATTTCATCTTTTTCGGGAATTTCTTATTTCAATACTCACCACTGACGTGATATTACTCCGCAGAATTTCCGGTGTTGGCATCTTCCGTAGTCCTTCCATTTCGCTGCGAGTATACGTCCTATAACAGCAGCCATCAGCTTCACGACCTGCCCGACCGCATCTTTGCCAACTTTGAGCCTGTGATATCCGCACAACTTTCAAGGACTCCATGCCCGTTTGAGGATCGTACACGCGACGCTTCACGAAGCCACCATCAACTACATAGCGGATACCGGGGATTGTAATTGACGTTTCGGCAATATTTGTGGCCAGAATTACCTTGCGGGAATTCGGTGCCGACGGAATGAAGCACTCGAGCTGTTTGTTCTGCGGAAGTTGCGAGTACAGGGGGAAGACTCGCAGTGTGGGCGCATTGAGGTTGTTAGCCTGGAAAGTAAAGCGTAAGAAAGGTTAGTTCACGGGCAGGAGAGGCAGAGAGTCAACGGATGTACCTTTTCAATCATTCGGATCTGCTGGACCATTGCATCAATTTCCTCTTGACCCGTCAGGAAGACTAGAATGTCGTGGCTGCAAGGAACTCAGGTTAGTGTCACACCACACCAAATGCACTGAAAAAAACTCACTTTGCCGGGGCATTCCGGTGGATATCGAAAATCGTCACCAGACACGCATGCAAATAATCACTTTGTGGCTCCTTCGCATGGAACACCTTCACCGGATACGTTCTACCCTCCAAATACATCCCCCGCACCCCAAAATACTTCCCGAAATGATCAATATCCATCGTAGCCGACGTCACAATGATCTTCAAGGGAGTCATGTTGGTCTGTTTGCGCTGTCGCTGGGCATCGCGAACAATCCCAAACAAGACGTCGGTATTTATCGTCCGCTCGTGGACCTCATCGAGGAGGACCACGCTATAGTTCTTCAACAATCGATCGGAAATAGCCTCGCGAAGCAGGCAACCGTCTGTTATGAAGCGGATCTTCGTGGCCTTGGACGTGCAATCCTCGAAACGCACGGTGAAACCGACAGTGTCGCCTAGTGTGCAGCCCATCTCTTGTGAGACACGTTTTGCTACGGTTATGGCTGCAACTCGACGTGGTTGCGTGACGGCGATCATCCCCCTGTTCGCATAACCTGCTTCGTACAGAAACTGAGGCATTTGCGTGGTCTTGCCGGAGCCAGTTTCGCCCATGATGAGGAGAGTGTCTGACCTGCGGATTTCCTGGAGGATCCTGCAAAATATATATGCCACGATTGAATTCCCCAAGGCAAAATCCAATTGCGCACTTGCTCACCTGTGACGACATTGATACGCGGGCAAGGTCTGGCGCTGCTCCTGAATGGACAACGAATTCCACTGGCCTCGTTGGCTGCTCTCCCCATTCTTCTGTCCGTTCATCTTCTCCGCGTCCTTTGGAGTCAGGTTGAAGCTGATCCTGTTCTTCTTCGCTGATTTTTCGGAAGTTCCATTGCCACTGCCGCCTGGGTCTTTGCGTTTTGCAGGGAAACCATTCGCCAGCCCGTTTCCGTTGCTGACGGCCGGTGACATCGACAAAAGTGAATACTTTGAGTCCATTTTTCGCCTGTGCAACACGAGTTTTCCGATTACATGTCTCCGTCGCGGTTTTTGTAAACAATTTCGCGCAACTCACGATCTATTTCCGAGCACCGTGTGTGTACCACAGACACATATGGTCGCGGAGGTTAAGCTGGCGGTGGCTGAGCTGCGTATTTTGACATTTCGCTTGCAAATTTTGAGCTGTCAAAGAATTGGTCGAAAGAAGTTGTGGACGGGGTTGTCGTCTTGAGTGGAATATTTTGAAGAGAAAAGGTACTCCTACGCGACGGTGAAAGAAAACCGTTGGCTAAGATGTAGAGCAACCTCAGCTTTCTCTTGTTACCTTGAAAAGTTAGATATTAATCTTTCAACGCAATTTATTGACATTGCTGTTTGTTGAAAATATAAAAACACAGAAAAAATCTCAGATTTTGTATTAAATTCCGTTGTTTCAGACGCTGCCCTGGGAGCAAATGCTAACTTGTAATCACTTCGGTCACGCTGCTCGCAGGGCAGAGGTGAGGCAGCTTCTGATGAGTATTCTTTTCCCTAGACGAAACCGCAAGTCATATGAGGGATGAGGAGTTCTGTGGCTCACAACCGGAAAACAGACTATGATCGGCTTCTGGAAATTGCACACGCTTCTCCAGAACGGTAGCGAGGGTCCTCAGAATGCTCGCTTTCTGCAACTTTAGTGGGAATTCCAAGGATATAAACTGAAGATTTCGTGCCTCAGCGAAGTAAGGTGACGGGACTCTGGAGAATACTCTTCTCCCTCTTGCGGCAGGGTGTTTTTGTACTCTAGAAAGCCTAGCCTAGTAGCAGACGCGAATCCGGTGTCGGGTTGTTTTAACGGCTACCGCAAGGCGCGCTATTTTTGACAGACTTCTAACTGCTAAATTTCGGTCCAGGTTAAGGAGCATCAATTGTACAGTGTTACTCACCAGCGGGGACTTCCGATATAGTGGAGAAGGATGTTTTCTACGAGTAGGGGAAGCTATCAAAAGGTGACATTGCGATCGTGATGGCTGATCTGAATGCCAAGGTGGGATCAGACAAAACCTTGCTCGTATATATGATGGGGAGACACGGTCTTGGTGCTGACGTCGGCTTTGAAAGGTACATCATCTGATGGTGGCTTACGTTTGCTTGCGTGTTGCGTCCACTACTTTTCGCAGGATTGAGGAGCTGCAACTTCCTAAGTTCAACATCGACTGCTTGTATGACCCAGCTGCTTGATAGTGGGAGAGCTATCTTGCAGATGGAATGGTAGATATACTGAGTAACTCTCCTGAGAATATCGATGAGCATTGTGTGGCCATCAAAAATGCTCTTTTCTTCAGGTTTACATGGGTCGTCGGCCACGTCCCGAAGGGGTGCCATAAGATCTGGCTGACTGCGGATCGGATGAAGGGGTTGAAGGCTCTACTGACCGTTGCGGATGATGGCGGGCGTGACGCGCTCGAACTCCGATATCGAGCGGAATCCCAAGAAGTTCAGTGTAGTGTACGCCGTGACAAGAGAGAATTTGTTATTGCGTCGATCAGGGAAGCGGAAGATGCCGCAGATCGCAATGATTTCATGAATGTATACTGCATCACGAAAGAGCTTGTATGTGGTCCCAAATCTTGTATGTAGTCCAAATCGCTGATGACATCTGCTTGCTCTCTCACCGGGTCATGAACCTTGGCCAAATGGTTCTTGATCTGGAAAGAGAGTTGAACTGAAGATAAATACCAACAAATAAGGCACTCAGTCTGACGGGTCATTGCATTCTTCCTGTCTACATTAATGGGCAGAGCATCGAAAGCATCGATCAATTTGTATATCTAGGAAGCGTGGTTTCTACCGACAGTGGCACTGAATTGGATGTTGCCCGATGTATTAACAGCGCAAGATCCGCTTTCGCTGCCCTATCTAAAATCTGGAAATGCACTTATCTCAATACCAAGATCAAGTTGAGACTGTTCTTTCTGTCTTGCTATATGGAAGTAACATATGAAAGGTCGAGCCGACCCCGCTTGTGAACGGGACAAAGGCTGAAGAAAAAGAGGAAATACCATATGAAAGGTCGATTCCTCCTAACAGGTCATCAAGCCAGGTAAGCGGTACATCAGCCCAGATACGTGGTTTTGGAATGACGATGTTGAAATGAAGGTTCTCGACTATAAAATGCTCACCAATTGACAAATTTATAAAATGCCAATCGGGAAGCAAAGACAGCGATCACTATCACCCAAGCGGTTCATTACAAAGATTTTTACGATAAACTGGACACTCAGAATGGCGAAAGAGATTTGTTTCGGCTTAGCAAAAGCCAATACGCCCGCAGGATATAGAACACTTCTGTAGGGTTTATAACAAGAAAGGTACTTTGCTTACCAACCGTCAAGCCACGACGGATAGATGACGAAAATTTTTCGAGTAGATTTTTTTACTAAAGAATTTGCTCACACAATCACTGTCGACATTTCCGGAGAAGCAACAGGACATCTCATCTGAGCCTTGGAAAGTGAAGAGCTGGGACCCGACACTGTGGCTCAGTGAATTCTTTAATCGGGTTATTCAGGAGATGTCTAACGAGTCTTCATCCCAGCCACTATTGCCCCATCCATTGAATTAACCATTGTCTCCATCACCATATCTTCCTCCATTATATTCCTAGGTAGATTCTACTGCCGCGATCAAACCCTTAATCCTGCTGACATCTCCAACTTAGCGCAACACCTCAAATCCCTCCCAATTAGCCAACACAAAAGTTTTTCCCTCCTACTAGGGGGTGACCTAAATTCCAAACATAATACATGGTACAACACCACCAGAAACGTCAATTGCAATAGCACAGCACTACCACCCTCCCTCCCACCAACCAACCCACCTTCCACAGGCAAATGTCCACTCCTTCATCGATCTATTCCTGGTAAGCAACCACCTCCTCGTCCATCCCAGCTCTCCTAACTCCCCCCAGGACCTACCCACCATCCCAGGCGTGAGCGACCATGACGAAGTTTTTCTCCACTTCGACATCACTGATCGCCTCCCCAAACCTCAAACTAAATTTTTTCCCAACTACCCTGCTACCAACTGGTAATGCCTCAACTACAACCTAGCCGACAAACTGTCGACTATCTGCCTCCCGTCCAATCCGTCTCCTGTTGAAATTGACTCCGCCGTGCAAAAGCTCATGGAAATAACACAAAGAGCCTGTAACGAAACGATCCTTCTCAGACCACTAAACTACTAGGACCTGATCACCCTTCCACTCTACAGCCTTGACCTCATTAAGCAAAAAACCACTCTACGACGCCAACTCCACCAATACAAATAGGCTCCCCAATTCAATTTCCTAAAAGCACGAATTAACTCTCTAATACATCTCATCCAATCCCATATCCAGCCACTATGCGCTGACCACTACACTGTGAAGCATGCGAGAATCTCGCTTAATCAGCAAACCTGCATCCAACCCCGTGGTGCTTGTCCTCGCCTACCGAAAACACGCACAACCAGCGTCCCCCCCCAAAATACTTCTCTCAAAACCCGCGCCAACCTGATTGCTAATAGTTTTCTGGCCGCCCATCACACCACCTGACATTTGTCCGACCCACCCATAGAAACTGCGGTGCGCGAACACATCCACAACCTTACCTCCACCCCATTCATTTACACCCCGATCGCACTACCCCAATCTACAACCCCCCGCTGCTCACCTATACAAGTGGTCACACCCCTTACAGTAGAATCCATCATCCTTTCCCGAAATAATAAAAAATCAACTGGCCCTGACCACATCCATATAATCATCCTGAAAAAATGCGGAAAACCCTAAGCCCTTTCCTCTCCCAACTTTTCAACCTATGCTTCCTCTCAGCACATTTTCCCACTCCATGGGAAGAATCCCTCATCGTTGCCATTCTAAAAAAGGAACAATCTTCAACTTCCCCGGGCAGCTTCGAACACGTCCTTCACGACATCATGTTCCAACACATCACCGAGCACGTTATTATTCCTCCATTCCAGTTTGCCAACAGGCGTGTCCACGGCACCGCACACGTCCTCAAAACTCGACAATGACCTCATCCAGTTTTATTCCCACATACACAGCGACAACACGAGTCCCTCCTACCGCCACCATTACCTCCTTACAGATCTCCTTACCCTCCACTTAGAACAGCAGCTATCGTGACGGTAGGATCATTATAGTCAACCGCCCCTACGTTGGCACCGCTCTGGCCATGAAGTCGGGTCTTGTTTCGGTATTGCTCGCTAATTAGCACTAGGTCAGCATTTACTTCCGCAGCGAATTGTGCTAGCAACTGGTGAGCGGTTGCATTCCGGGGCATGTTAATTTGTAAAATGCGGAACATGCCGTTTGCACCCTAGCCCTTTCCAATTCCGCCCTGAAGATTGGACACCGTCCCGAGCCTGCAGTGTTTGCAACGCTCTCATCAGACGCGCCATGATCCCTGCAGAGAACGCAACTCTGGCTTTCATTGCAGGTCTTCGCTTGATGACCCACTTGACCGCATCGCCGGCATGTTGTTCTCCTGTCCAGTCCCTTGCAAGCTGTTGACATGTGTCCATAGTCCAGACATCTGTAGCACTTGGTGGGGACTGTCCGTATTCGCACCTTACATACTACCCATCCAATTTTGATTCTTCCGTTGCTAAGGAGTTTCCTTGCATATTGCTCGGGGACTTTCACCACAGCGAGCTTTTGGCCTCGAACATTTACAGAGGTGATACCTATTCGGACATTAGTTACCTCTGGACATTCACGCTTTATCGCTTCCTCCACTTCGACCTTTTTTGTGAGGCAGTCAAGATTCCAAATTTCTAGAGAGCACATGGGTTCTAGGCTGGAAACAAGAGCTTTCTCCCTCAAAAACCCCTTGACCGCTTCGCAGAAAGTACTCTTGCTAGGCGTCTTTGGACCCAGTTCGACGAGAACTTCGCCACTCCTCGTTTTCCGTATGGAAGACACTTCTACACCGTTGTCTTCGGGTTTCATCCTGCAGCAAGGATTTCCGCAAATGTCTTGCCTTCCGTCGGCTTAATGAGCAAAGCCGACGGTCTAGTCCTTCTTCGTTTCCTCGTCTTTTCTGCTCCTGGATTTTTGTTGGCAGCCTCCTTGTCTTTTGACAGATGTGTCTCTATCGGCGTAGTCAGTTGTTTCCTTTTTTCCTTCTTCGCTTTCTTTTTTTGGGCCCTGGAATTTATTTCGATAAAATCGCCTTCAGGCACGACGTCCTCTTCCCGCCTTTTCCCCAGTTTGCTTTGCAGTGGGCTATCTGCGGTCTGTTTGACGCAATTATCGTTCTCAGTGGTTAGTGCGGCTATTTTTGCTCTCCAATCGTCTTCCGCTGCTCTCCACGTTCGCCTATAGAAGGAGAAGCGGTCCAATAGTTCCTCCAGTTCTATCAGCCCGTTATTGACGCCTTTGCTGACGTTTCTCTGGAGGAACGTTGCTGACCGCATACGCTTCACTATTGCTGCGCATTTCCTGATGAGCCTTTGCTCTTATGCTCTAGCTAGGACGGTCGACTGCATTTGCACTCGGTCCGAATCCATCTGCTCAGGACTAGCAATTCTGACTGGACTTTCTTTCGGAAAAGGGGCACTATTGGAGTTGTCATCTCTGCACCGTTAGTCGCGCCATTTCATAAGGCTTCATCTTTATTTGGGCGCCCCGGTGTCACATCTGGTATGTCGCTGATCGCTGCGGTGAACGACGCATTTTTGTGCTGCGACCAAACGCACTGAGCTCTTCCTCCTTTCCTTTTGTTTTGTCGATATTTTTTATTAATTTATGTGTATTTTCCATGGAAAACTAACCAGCGCATCGTGTGCAAGGGAGCGGGTCCCGATAGTCAGGAACGGGTGTACACTCGGGGGCACAGCTCCTACCCCAGTTCCTTGAGGCCTGACCTAGGGTTAGCTGTCCTGGAATTCAGGGACGAATCAGTGTTGGCTCGGTGCAACGTGGTCTACTAACACCGGTTCAATGCATACTATCCGACCTGGGTCCTGAAGGGTCACAACTACCACTTTAGCGGAGTTACGCTTACATCACCCCATCGACAGAGAGTTGTCGACGGCTCCGGAGCCTCCCAGTGTGTCCCGACGTGTACCGGTCATTTGCGGTTCGCTCTTCACCGAGAAGCTTTCTCGAGGCTACTACCTAGGACGCAGGTATACTGCCAGTTAGAGTGTCAGAACTACTTACTCGGGCACCTTGAGGACGTCACACCCCGTATCGTAAGTGACAAGTTAAAGGTCGCGCTGACCCCTCATCCTTAAGGGTAATCGTCCTCTACAACCATTGAGGACATCACTTCTACCTAAGTTGTGCAAACTGGAGTGATCGCCTATTAGGTATCAGTAGCTTCCATTCCCCAAATCTGAGACTATCTCGGCGTTAAAATGTTCGGTCTTTGGTCCCTTAGACTCCTTTTTCTATAGCAATTTTAAGCGTACTCGTAGGGTTGATTCGAAGGGTTGACTTCTCCCTCCTTCTGAGCAATACATTTGAAAAATGGACCAAATAATATTGCATTAATGTCGGTGGTGTATCACCGGAAATTCAAACCTATCCCTCCCTTTTCTTTTTGGGTTTTCTTAGAATAGGGTCTCGTTCAACTAAGTATGAGCTGCTTTCCCACACGTTCTTTAATTAGATGAACCTAATGAGCAATTTAGATAGCTTCAGCGGAAACCAAAATAGAACTCATGAAATTTCCTCCACTTTCACCACCCTAAGCTAATAATGTCCAAATCCACTAAACATGAACCATACATGCGGGCCTAATTACCAACTAATTAGTACTTAAAACTTCTTCAACTTGCCCTGAGTCATTGCGGGCGTCATTTGAGAAGTATCTTCATTGACTATCAAAACCGAATCAGACAAGCTATCAACGGAACTTGTTTTCATTAAGTCAACCACATACGTACGTGCGCATAAAGCAGAAGTAATGAGGAGAGATCCCTGGCAATCTTGCGATGCTGGGCTGAACGACATCAAGCAAGTCGACAGCCTCATTGATGCGACCGATCAAATTGATCGGTTAAAATTCACGTCATGTACCCAACCAGATTCCGCGGAGCAGTATCAAAAAGCGCAGATTAATAAGGAAGAGTATGCGCGAAGAAAGCAATGGCAATCTGGTTGTATTCCATGCAGTTTTCCCATTCAAAGTAGCAGATCTTGTCTCAGTGCTGGCACGGCCCAAACGAAAACCACTGTGACCTCAAAACGGGCGGAGATTTGACCAAAAAATCAACCCACTGAGCCACTCGTACCGTTTCGAACGTTCTTTATTTGAACTGCTAAATTTCTTCTGACAATATTTACTTGACTTACATATATTGTAAAATCGATGATCACAGCGGAGCTGACTCTCAAGAGGCGGTAAACAGTCGTTGGCTAAGAAGAAATTCCAAGATCGTCCGAAGAAGTTGACTCCGAGACGTTGTGGTGCCGCCAGAGGTCTTGCTGGGACAGCTCAGCACCAGAGTCTATAATAACTAATTAAAATATTCACCAAGCAAGTGTTCGTCGCGTCGATTTCAGTAGGTGCCTGAGGACATGGGACGCTTTTCTCAGACCTACCTAAAAGGTATTTTCAGTGTTAATTGCAACATCAGTTTTATCTGAAGATACCACGGCATGAAGAAAATGCCAAGCGAACGTCGGTCTCCGCACTACCGTCGCCAGGCGATTAGTAGCTATTCGAAAAGTAGACCTAGAAGCACTTAATGCGTCTACCAGCGCTCCGTACTTAGTTATAGTCGTGTATCTGAGTGTTTAGTGTGTATCTGTATCTGTATTGCTTAAGATCTTTGCCGAGATGATCAGATTGGCGATCTATAAAAAAATTGTTATAACTCTTGTACTAGTAGCGATTGCAGTAGTGCATAAAGTGGATTGTGGTCCGGATCATAGTGATGTCGTGATAGACGAGAAAGCACCAAGTGGTGATGTAACCCGCAGTGGTGGTGGCTCGGAGGAGTCGAGACAAATGTTGGTAAATACTATCGGGTTACCGATTTCACTCTTTCTGATCAGAGGATTCCTCTTGTCTACAGGACAGAGTTCTTTGCCAAAGATGATGTCCGGAAGTTGCTGATAACTCTGCGTACCTTTCTGATGGGGGTGCGGAATTTCGCTGAGGCTCTGGGAGGATTTGTTCCAAGTAACCAGCATATGATCAGTGAGAAAAAGTACGTTTAGATTCTTGGTGTTACTTGAGTACTTACTTATGTATTTTTAGTGCCGCGATATCAAAGTATGGTGGCATATTCAATACTGTTAGGATAGTGTCGAATGCAGCTCAGTATGTTGCCAAATTTCTAGAAGACCTTCTTGTGAGAGAGATCGAGGATAGTAGTGACGCGAGGCAAACGTAAGTACTCCAACTCTCTCGAAGCATCTCCGCTAACCTTCTTGATTTCTTTAAACAAAAAAACAGGTCAACATCCTCTGAAGTACTTGAATCAACATTCAGAGTAATGCGGAGCATGGCCGCAGCAGCTATCAATGCGTACAACTACTATAGTCCCGAAATAGCCTATACGAGATGTGTAACCGACTATATGCAACGTAAATATCCTGATGTACTCCCACAAGTCAACCTCTCAAACACGGTTCGTGCGCTGAGTTCTACTTACCAGCTGGCCTCAACTTACTTCAACGCCTTACTGACGGATCGAGGTCTACGAAATCCCTTAGCCGCACTATCAAACATTCAAATATTCGATGACAACAGCTTGAACAATGAAGTCCTTGGAAACGTCCGACAGCTGGGAGCGTGGTTTAATCGACAACGATTGCTTCCTTCCCAGAAACAAGGACTCTCCTATAAGGATCTGCAGAAAAGAACTAGTCGTCTCCCGAATAAAAGGAACAGGGACACGATTTCATATGGAGGACCAAGACAATTGGGAGGGTTGGATTCCACCGGCTTCAATCAGTTCACCACGCCTAGTTCTATATTTAACTTTGACGATGCAGTGGCAGAGCAGTTGGGAATGCAACGACCTAACGTGACTGGAACCAGCACTGAAGAAATGCCAACATTCACTAGATGCACTCAAAATTATTCATTACAAGTCCTTTGGAGGTTTGTTCAGGGCATGATTTTGAGTGAGGATTGGCAGCTGAAATGGAAGGATGGTCTTTTTAGTTTTTTGAAGTGATGGCTTTATGTTAAAGTTAATATAGTGTGTAAACGTTGTAATTTAAGACAATATTTATTGAGTCAGAATATATATATAAATATATAGTAAGTGGAAGAAAGGACTTCTTTTTATCAGAAGAGCAGAGAGCTTAAGTGTTTGTCATACGAGTTGAAAAAATTTACATACCTGGATTGAAACCCTTTCTCCTTTATCTCGATAAATATCTTGGAGTTGGATTGAATCCCCCATCCATACAGGATAGTTTAGGCTAGATCCAATCCACTGTCGTATCCTTGAATACAAAGTAAAAAGGCCTCATCTCTTCTGGATGAATTGCTAGAAGATTACATGACTTGCGGTTTCGTCGAGGGTAGAGGCAACTCATCAGACGCTGCCTCACCTCTGCCCTGGGAGCAGCGGGACCGAAGTGATTACAAGGTGGTATTTGCTAGAAGATTATGGGCGTGGGCGAAATAATCTTTACTAAAGTTTGGCATTGGTAGTTGAGGTTGTTTTTAGGGGCGGGATAAGTAAATGCATTTACGTATAGAGAGTAGGACCACGGTACGTCATCACACTACCAACTAAATACCACCCGATCGTCAGATAGCTATCCTGAAACCTTTTGTCACATTACTTCGGGCTAGCTCCCAAACTCTCCCACTTTGTGGAGCCTTCAAATCAGGGAATTCCTTTCACAAACGGGAGGGGAGAGGAGGAAAGGAACTGTCAGTTCAAGGAACCCCTTGCCACCCTGCTCCTCCACCGGTCGAGTTCTATCTTCTTTGCAACGAGAAGGACCCAAACGTAACGGGCAACACAGCTCCACCTGCCAGCGCTCCCCAGCATCTCCTCGACAATGTTGTTTGGAGTGTCTCCACTGTGTTGAAATAGAACTGCTGACGAAGCCCATTCCACCTTCCACAAGAAAAAAAAGTGTGATGGGCGTCGCCCAAAACTCCATTGCAAAACACCTCCATAAGAACTGAGTGCGGAAATAGTTAGTCTCAGCATGCTTCCGATTCAGCTACACACATAAGTTGCTAATGAGTCGCGTAGTTCATCTGCCTCTAGTTTTATTTTGCCAAGAGAGTTACCACTGATCTAGGGTGCGTTGCCGGTCTTCACGAGCAACCACCTCCCTTAGCTCTTTTCCCTTCAACTTGTATATGGCTTGACGCTTCCTAGCAAGAAGGGCAACGGGTATCACTCGCGCGATCACCATCATGGCCGCTTTAGAGACAGTGCGGTACGTAGATGTCACCTTAAAGCTCTCCGTCTCTGTACTTACACGAGACGCTTACGATATACATCCTTGCCAACCGCGTCAGCCCATACTGCAGCACCGTAAAACGGGACAGACTCCGTTGAACACACTTAACGCCGAAACTCCAGCAGCACCTTGTTCGCTGCTGCTTTGGTTTGCTCAAAAAAACTCATCTTTGGGTCAAGAGTCAGCCTAAGGTACTTTACCGCTGGTTTTGATTCGATTATCGACTCGCCGAATGATATAGGATGCAGGATGCTTTTTAGTCAGGATGATTACTTCGGTTTTTTCCAGGGCAAGGTTGAAACCATGAGTAGTCATCCATCCACTTATCCGTCGCATCAATCTGATAAGTCTGTTTTGTGCCTGTTCGACAGTGCAATAAGGACAGCGACATCATCTGCATAACCGATCAGACGCGACTCTTCTGGCATGTCGAGTTTAAGTAGACTATCATAGGTAGCGTTCCAGAGGTCCGACCTCAGGATGGATCTCTGCGCTACCCCCGATGTGACCTCTTTCCGCTTCTGACCCTTTAGTGTTTCGTAGAGCGGAGAGCAGTTCCTCACGTGGGAATTATTGTCTAGTGTGCCTAGAATGTCTTTTCATCTTACGGAATTAAAAGCGTTTTTGACGTCGAGGAGCACTACTCGTCGAGTTCGGCGGCTATGTGTCTCCGCTCGTCGAACAGTATCCACGATTTGCATGACAGCATCAACTGTTGATCTCCTCCCGCGCCGTGGAGATAAATCTCCGGTAATGCGTATCGCTTCAGCGAGTCTTTTCGAGCACTTTTTCAGCAGTGTCAAACATACAGAGAAGGTGGTATGAAGACAGCAACTCAGGATCGCCTCTCTTTGCTGATCACTGCAAGCCTCGCCACCTTCCAACGAGAAGGGAAAATGTCCTCTTTTAGGCAAGCGTTGAATGCGCCTAGCAGTAGGTCTGGGCGATGTTGGAATAGCAGTCTGTATACTTCTGCTGGAATACCATCGGGTCCTGGCGCCTTCTTGCTTTTCATAGGGAGGACTTCCTGTTCTAATTCTTTTATAGACGTCCGACGTCATCATTCCATACGGAGTGGGCAGGGAATAGTGCCGTATTATGCAGTCCATCTGTTCGGCCTTAAGTGAACAGGGTTCACACGCTTTGCTCCTGTTTATTGTGCTGCGGAGTCTCCTGTTGGTTGATCTGCACTCTGTCATTGTAGTACATGCCTCCTCCCGGTCGTCTAGATGTTGTGTTAAGTGGTGGAGCCTGTGACACTCTTTCCGGAGCTTTGCAAATTTCCACCGTTCACCAATACATCAAAAGTCTGCCACAATTCGATGTCTCCTGGGCACGGAGGCTCACAGGCGGTCGCTATAAGGTTCATAACTGAATTTACAACAGTGTCAGCTGTAGCGCCACAATCCCAGGAGTACCCACCAGCGCGCCGCACCTGCACCCGCAACGTTCCATGCACAGAAAGGTCGCCCGGGTGGCACACATCGAGAGATTGTGTCCACCACTTCGAAGGCAATGTATTGATAGTGGCTTGCTGCGAAGTCTTCCAGAACTCGCCACCAGCGACTTCGACGGGGAGGTTATATCCGGAATGTTTCCTTCGCAGCCTGGGTGCCGGAACGTTGGGATGGATCCGATGTTTAGAAATACCAGTCCTGTTCTCGCCGCCATTTCGAGAATTTGTTTCCCTCTGGAGTATGAGTGAAGCACGCCCCATTTAAGTGCCCTAGTATTAAAGTCACCCCCGACTAGGATCCACCATCTGCGTCGAAGATAGCGTCCTCCAAAGCATCAAAGCATCGTCTCATTCGGCGTAAGATAGATACTGTAAAACGTTATCCCTAAACACTGAATCCAGACAAAGTCGTGGCCTTTAGGAGGGTGCCGTCCTGAACCCAGATGGCAGCGGTGCCTGATATGTCAGGATGCCATGAAACTGGGTCCTTGTTTCGGTACTGCTCACTGATGAGCACTAAATCAACTTTGGTCTTCGCAGCAAACTGCGATGGTAACTGGTGAGCGGTTGCACTCCGGCGCATATTGATTTGTAGGATGGGAATCACGCTGACCGCGTCCTAGCTCTTTCCAGTTCTACTTTGAATACCGGACAGCACTCCGAGCCTGCAGTGTGCCCAACGTTCTCATCAGACGCGCCACGGTCCCTCCACAGGACGCAGCTTTTCTTTTCGTTGCAGGTGTTCGCTTTATGGCCTGCCTGACCGCTCTGGCACTGTCACTAAGGCTGTCAACCAACTAAACTCCCCTAACAGGTATGCCAGTCGCAAACAATGACTGCGCGAGAAAACATATGGAACTGGACGACACGTGCTGAAGCTAATCCGAATGCTAGCAGTTCCGCGTTCACCACTGGCAAACTTGTATGGAAAATTTGATTGGTTGACAGCCTTGGTGACCGTGTTGGTACCAAGGTGATACAACGCGGCATTCTCACGGCAACAGGGTTGGCGCCCAACGTGGGGCCACAGTTGTTGCGTACGTGACAAGCGTCAAATCAACGCCCATCTCTGAGGAAAATGCGTGTGATAGACAGACAGTATACCAGTTTAAATAAAGCTTTGTTTTACACAAAAAATTAAAAAAAAATGTATTTTAAAATTAAGCATTTAGCATTCTGTATGTCATTTATACTTACAGTTTTAAGACGATCGGTGTATAGATTGGACGTTTCTGACAGTTTTCGGAATGATGGTTGGTGGTCGCATTGCTGTTAAGGAATTTTCTTCGATTCCTAAGGAATTCTGCATCAACATGAAGCCTCTCAGGGTCAGACAGTCAAATCTTGTTTGACCACCATGTTGCGCCATTTCCAGAAAAAAATGGCCGCAAAGAAACATCAGCGAAATTTGACTGCATCATGCAAATGCGAGACCATCCAAACTGCATACCACCTACTCTAAAGTCCGAGTCCAGCTCTTTGTAATTTTTGGCTGTTCTCCGAAATAAAGTTTCCCCTAAGCTGTGGAGCGCAATGTAAGGAGCTTGCTGAAATTTCCCTCCCTTTGTATAAATGAAATCTATTCCACTTTCCCAGGGACGTTCTGCAAGACAACCTCAAGTGTTGCAATAAGCCACTCCCTTTCATTCCTGCTTAGCGAATTATTACATACCTAAACCTATGACGAGAAGACCTGAAAAACAATAAAAGATACCCTTGCAACTATTTAAGGGCAGCACGGAGCGCCGAAAAATTAGTGTTCAAAACCAACCTAGCGCCGATCCCTTCAAGTAGGAAACAACAGTGCTAACAAAGATTGGGTTCCTCAAAAGACTGCCTGCAAAAAAAAAACGGAAGAAGTGGGGATCTACAGAATTGATTGCCTACAATATTCTAAATCTAGAGAAGGCGTTTGTCCACCGACGTGCCACATGAACTTATCTGGTATACTTTGCGGGAGCACCTAATACCAAAAGAACTCGTACGCTGGGTTAAATTGCTTTACCACGATCTGAAAAGTAAAGTTCGAATTGTGGCGTCCATATTAACACGAAGTTTTAATCTAATTTCTGTCGGTGTTCATCGCTCACCACTCTTCTTTATTGGACACTGTTACATCAGACATTCAACATCCAGCGATCTATACAGCGCTTAATACAGATGATGTTGTCCTAGCGTCTAATAGCGAAGCTTATCTTGAGTAATTTGTTCAAAAATGGAATGATTGTCACATGCAACATGATCTCAAATTGTATCTGAATAAAACAGGACCTACCACTGTCAGTGGCAGTGACCTACCCAGAACTGAGCGATTTAAAAATTACGGATTAATGCTATCAGCCAATGGTGAACTGCGTTATAAAATAGCTTCACGCATTAGCACAGCCTGGATAAAGTCGAGATGTTTGTGATCGACAGAGTGTCATCCGTCCTGTCATCCTCTATGATTCTGATTGTTGGGCGACTATAAAAGACAATGAATGACGCCTCCCGCTAATGGATTAGTGGCGTCGTGATCATATCCCCGATCGATATGGGGTTCGCCGATTGTCGAAAAACTGGGGGAGTGGCGTATTCATCGATATGATCACATAATTCGCGCTAACGAGAGAGAGAGAGATTTGTATGAACACCGAAGTCGATGAGGAATGACCAGAAAGTCGCCGAAACTACGGTGGCTCGATACGCTGGATGGTGAGCCTCGCGAGTGCATCTGGATCATGCCTTCAGCAAAATAGCGCTGCCGATCAAAACGAGTAGACCGCTGCTTCTGAACGGAATAAATGCTAAAGAAGAAGAAGACGATGGCATAGCATGATCGGTTCCTAAGAGCCTAATAATTAAAGCGAGGAGAACATCCCCAACATGAAAGATAAGATAGGAATCAACATGCTAACATCTGATAACCTGAAACATGTGGGCATTGTGATAGTGCCTCTGTGAGCTGATTACGTACGACGAAAGGACAACAAGCGACCACTTAAAAGCGGATTTGAAAATATTAGGTTGTTGCAAATAAAATGGCTGTTTTTGTACTAAAACTTGGAGCGACTCTAAAGCTTACAAAAATTTATTTATTTAATCAGAATAGGTGCCAGTCGATTGAAAACACTTCTCCCAGCGAGATTCAAGAGCATTTATGCAGGTTTCGTAGAAGTCCAACTGTCGGGTGTTGATAAATTAGTCGGAGGCAATTTTGACAGCCTCTTCGTTCCTAAATTGTTTTTCCGCCAAAAAATGATCCAATTGCTTAGAAAAATGGTAGTCGGTTGACGAAAGGTCCGGTGAATATGGTGGATGAGGCAGAGTCTCATACTGCAATTCGTTCAACTTTTGAACCGTTGTTCTGGAAACATGAGGTCGTGCATTTTCGTGAAGGAGTATCACACCATCCCTGTTGACCAATCTCGGCCGTTGAATACTCAATTTTTGGTCCATTTCCTCGAGTTAGGCATAGTATTTCTGTGCATTTATCGCTTCTCCAGGTGCCAAAAAAAGAATAGTGGATAACTCCAGCTGTAGACCACCAAACAGTCACCAATACCGTCTTCGGATGGAGGCTCGGTTTCGGCATATGCTTTGGTGGCTCATTAGCATTTAGCCATTGTGCTGATTGGCAACGATTGTCGTATAATATCTACCTTTTATCACATGTCACTGTTCTGTGCAAAAAGGGATCGGTTCTGTTGCGGGTGAGTAGAGAACTGCAAACTTCCATTCGAACCGTCATGTTTTGCTCCGTGAGGGCATGCGGAACCCATTTATCGAGCTTTTTCACTTTTCCAAGTTGTTGCAAGTGCCGGGAAACTGTCGAATGGTGTACACGCAGTTTCTCTGCAATGAACCTCACAGACTGACATGTGTCGGATTTGGCTAGTAAACGCAGCTCGTCGTTGTCAATCGATGGTCCTGGATGTCCACGTGGCTCACTTTAAAGGTTTACGTCGCCTGATCGGAATTTTTCGAACCATCGCCGTGTGGTTCGTTCGCTTACCGTATCAGCTCCAAATGCGCTGTTAATGTTCTTGGTCGCCTCCGCCACTTTATGACCGAGTTTGAACTCATACAGAAAAAGTATACGTTCTTGGCTCTTTTCCATCCTTTCTTTCCTTTCTATTCCCTGTTATCCCAACAATGGTCAAAACTGAAATGACTCCTTGATTAAAAGTAGGAGTATTTATACTTCAATATTCAACACCAAGAGCGCCAACTGGTGGTGGTTTGATACACCAAAATCGCAAATAACTTCACTTGATTGCCAAAACGGCCATTTCATATGCAACGATCTAATGCAACGACCAGCAGAAAGCCAGCCAAGCTACTATGCATGGAATTCACCAGATAACTAGGTGTTTCAGGCCATTCAGACTGCAGTAACTGAACCATCCTCCTTTTTAAAACGGGCTTGGGACGAGTAGGGGGTAATTTGGATATTCTAGTCTGCAGCAGTTTCC
Organism: Hermetia illucens; assembly: GCF_905115235.1. Taxonomy (NCBI): domain Eukaryota; kingdom Metazoa; phylum Arthropoda; class Insecta; order Diptera; family Stratiomyidae; genus Hermetia; species Hermetia illucens. The sequence continues at coordinate 175,155,030 of NC_051851.1, forward strand.
ATTTATTTACTTTAAGTATGCAACTCTACGAAAATCGATCTTTTCGTTTATCCATTCCACACCAACCCTACAATAACCAAAAGATACTTCATTGATCCATTTCAGACGAATATGAAATAGTACTTAGGGAAATCAATAAACGTTATCAAAACCATTTAGCGAAAAAGCTATTACGTTGGTATTCGCAAACCGCTCCTTTTGGTTTTTCGATAAAACTATCTTTTTTGTTTATTTTCAGATTAAGAAACTGAAGGAGGCACCATAATTACTATTCACTTTTGCATAAAGGAGTTGCGTTGATCATGATTCCCCTTTGACGAATTGCCGTAATTGTTTCGATAGATGGGTTCGTTGTAGATGGAAGAGTGAGTAATTGATTTTTGCTGCCCTCATTGTTTGATGGATGTTATATCACGAGCCTTTTCGGTGGTTAAACCTGATAATCTCGTTACCATTGTGTTCAACAAATGTATTCAAAAGAAAGTTGGTCTGAAGCTGGCAAATATCTAAATTTCTAATGTTCGTTATGCTTGGGTGTGATAAATCACTCAATACACTTTGCGGTCTTGTCCACTCAATTAATATTTTAATTTCATTCAGATATGTGTAGAGGAAATCTGAAAGATGTGTGGTAATCAAATTTGAAAAGATCTGTAAATACTTGTCACTAATATCACGCGACGCTGTATATTATTTTTTTACGAAATATCTCCACTAATCAAGATACAGAGACCATAATGTTCGTACATTAAGATAACTTCACGTTAATATCCGTATCTATTACCGGCAATAGTATAAATCCGTATATTGAGATTTCTTGTTTATTTCTCTACCACTTAATCTATCACCGTGTCTTCCTTCCATACTATTTTCTGTGTACAAACATAAATTTTAATGAAGTGTATCTTTTTAAAATGAATCTAAATTAATCTGTTTCGCACTGCGCAGCAAGTGACGATTTAAATTCGCGAATAGGTCATTTCACTTTAGTATGTAGATTGGGTCGGTTGTGTGGTTGCAGTCATTGATTTTGCACAGAAAGAGGTATGAACTGCTTCTGACCAGGTAATGTTCTTTGTAGTGGAGGTGAATACGTGAAATTGCTGATTTTATAGAGAGGGGCTCATATTGGGGAAATATAGACCAAGAAGGTATGGCTTAATCAGTGATCAGTGATCAGTGATCAGTCTCTCTAAGAGGGTGAGACTTGATACGTTCTTCTGGAATTGATAGAGGGTTTGAAGAGGGTGCAAAGATCAAGCACGATTCCACGTTATTGGAGGCAAGGGAGACCAAAAGTACGGAGGCGGTCGGGATAGTCAACACGGGGGAGGTTCATCTTGAAGAAGAGCGAGCGGGTAAATTTTTGCTGTATCTTCTCTAGGCCAAGACAATCACCATTACGGAAGGGGGACCAAATCATGGAACAATACTCAAGGATACTTCTCAAGAGGAAGTCAAAAAGCATTATGGAGGGTTGGACCGACGTGAAATCAATACAGGAACGCAGTATGAAACGTGACTGACTGCTCTTCAGTACAACCATCCCACAAATCATCTAAATCTCACTCTCGATCTAGCCCTCTCCAATATGCCAGAATGACTCCTTTCTCAATCTTCTTTTGCTGTTCTCTATGTTGCTCCTGATGCCCATCATCCTGTTCTCGAGTTCGAGGTACAACTGCCACGCCTCAACTCCCATACTTTGCAGAAGCCCTCTAAATTCAACTTTCTTAAGGGCAACTTTGAAGGTTTGAACTTTAGCTCTGGCGTCAATCAACTGTGGGTGAGAACCCATTTTCTCACCATTAACCTGCAGCCAAGCCCTCCTCTCGTTTTATTCCATTCTGTCTGATCTCCTTCCTAGTTACGTTCCTTCCTCCCCCAAATCCCTGAGATCCTACCCATTAGGGGTTACCATTGAAATCCATAAAGCTGTCAAAACTTAGTTTATCGTCGAAAGTTACGCCCAGGTCGAGGAGAGAGTTCAGATAGGATAGAGAGCAATCACCAAAAGAGTAGAAGAAAGGAATGGGAGACGTTTTAAGCGGATAACACATCGAGTGGCATTTGGTGACATTAACTTTGCATCATAGATTAAAGTATCCAAATTTGCCTGCAGGGAAGGGCAATCCATTGGGGACGAAATAGAGGGAAACAGTTGAGGTCACCGGCGTATAACAAGCAAGGACAAGTGATGATAGAGGGGAGGTTGTTAATAAAGAATAAAAATAAAAGAGGTCCTAGAATGGATCCTTGTGGCACACCAGAGAAGGGGAAAAAGGGCCAGAAGTGCAACCATCAAAGAAAACGCTACAGGGTCGGAAGGAAAGGTAGGAGACAAGCCATGCAATAAGTAATGGAGGAATGTTGAGAGAAACGAGTTTGGATAATAGTATCTCGTGGTTAACGGAATCGAAGGCTTTAGAAAAGCCCGTGTAAATGACGTGGACTTCCTGCCGAGAGTTGAAGGATTTCGCCACAAAGTTGGTGAAGTCCAGAAGTTTGGTAGCAGTGGATCGACGTGCTGCTGTGCTGCTCTTTAGTTATAAGGTGGCCGAAGTTGGTGGTGAACCAGTCATTGACGCACCTCTCGAGGTACTTGGAGCAGGATGAGAATAGCGAAATAGGCCGGTCATTCTGAGCATCTCTCTTTGATTACCGCTTTTGTGTATGGGAAAAATAAAGGCTTCTTTCCACAGGCTAGGAAAATGACACTCTTCGAGGCTCTTATTGAAAGTAACGTAGAGAGGACGGGAAATCGGGGAGAGGTTGGGAAGACCATTGAAGCCGGGTCCGACATTGGCATCCAGGTTGTCAATGAGGTACTCCACCAAAGAGTGAGTAAAGAAGGGAATGGTGGGAGATTCGGAGGAAGCTGCTCTTAGAAGGAGGACAGAGGAAGAAGAGGGAAAAGAGTTATGCACCGAGGTGAATTAACTGCAAAGTAAATTACAAGATAGTTGAGGAGTGGTAGCAGTGGAGGCTGAGAATTTGATGAAAGTGGGAGGGGACTGAGAGGCATTGTGGGCATTACGGATGTGAGACCAGAAAGGCTTCTAATCACCACGCATCAATTCGACTTAACAATCAGCGACTTATCTGAAATCGCAGAGCGCTGAAATGGTCAAGGTTTTCATGGCTTCAGATTTACTAAAATTTTTTCCTCGCAGCTTACTTCAGACGAAGTTTTTTATAGATCTCAGTGGTGAATCTACAGTACATCAAATAAGTAGTATTCACACTAAATGAACCGGACTTGCAAATGCACTGGGAAAGCTTATCCGTACATTTTATAAGCACTAAACTATTTGTAGATTCTGCTAGATGTTGAGGGCCTATGATGTGTACGAATAAGCTTTTCTAATCCATTCGCAAGTCCGGTCCATTTAGTGTGGGTACTGCGTGGGTGAACCATAATGGGTAGGAGCTCAGGGATTTAGGGGAGGAAGGAACGTAACTAGGAAGGAGGTCAGACAGAATGGAGGGCTTGGTCGTTAATGGGGAGAGAATTAGATCCATCTGACCTTCAAAGTTGCCCTTACAAAAGTTGAGCTTAGGAAGCTTGCCCGTAGTATGCAAGTTGAGGCGTAGCAGTAATACCTCCTGACTTCGCAGACAATAGCAACATCGATTTCCTCTTCATACATTTTCTGTGATAGCTGGTTCTTGGAGGCTTGGCAGTGATTTAGATTCAGTTGGATGACTCTCATTTGCGTAGGGTACTTAAAGCGTTCCTGTAGGCTGGATACCAGGTGTCGCTCATTATGTGGTTGCAATCGCGATCTTCGACTTCCCTGCATATAAGACAATGAGAGTTTTTACTGCAGTCCTTCGCCAAATGATTTTCCTCTCTACATCTTCGACACAGTTAGATCTATCAGAGGTGCTAGTGCAATGAATCCGAGGCATTTAAAATACTTTTTTAGTGGAATTTGATCGCGTAGTCTGTATACGACTCAACCGATGCGGATTTTACCCGCAGATAGTGCGTTTGTAGCTGAAGTCACAGACATAGTTAGGGCCGCTGTCTGCGTTCCACCATACGCTCTCTTTAGGCTCTAGAAGTCCGTTCTCTGCATGTGCACCAGTTTCAATTGGAGTTTGAGCGCTGCCCAAATTTCCTCCTTGGTAGTGACCTCGTCAAGATCTTTACACTCTATCGTAACCATTGGCTGACTTACGCAGATGGTCGCTTGCTCGCCGAGTGCAGCCTCGATATTCCTTTGCAGGTCATCGTGATCGGTCTTTTCCTTCGATAGTTCCAACAGCAATCCTCCTTTTTGTGTTCGTCTAATTCGCTTTACATTGTCAATGAGCTCTTTCAGCGTAGGATCTGCCTTCAACCTTCGTAAAATATCAGCGTAGGACATAGCGTCTTTTCCTGTCATTACCAGCACTCCTTGACGGTTTCGTTTTGTAACCATTTTCCCTGCTTTAACCCGCTCCATCCTTGACTTAACCAAAGTCCAACTTGAGCTCGGATTCCTTTGGCTGTTGGCTCCTTTCACTCCAGCATTGTCCGATATTTTGGCGAGGGATCCTTCCTTTTTTTTCTTTTGTACCTCTTGTTGTATGGTTGAATCGTCAACGGTTTCCCTGACTCGCTTTTGTGTTTCGGGACTTGGCTGTGAAACAAACTTGCGAAGCCTGGTTTCGACCAGATCTTTTCTGTGGAGCAGCATCGTTGGGGATGTTTCTGTTACTCTATCTGCCGTCGTCTCCTTTGGTTGTATTAACCAACCATTGTCGAGTTCCTCACGAGCTTTGGTATAAGAAGTCCGTATGGCCCGTACCTAATTTTTAATGGCGTGGTGGACATTGTTCCTTGGGCTGAATATTCCATACGCTCTATGATTAGTAAACTCAGCTTGGTGAACTAATCCATTTTGGTTGAGTTCGCGCTGGTATTGGTTACGTTGTCGTATGGTGGCCGAGTTGTTTCTTCTTTCCTGGTGTCGGTCGGGTTTTGTGGGTTGCCTTATATTCGCACTCTTTTTGCCCCTGATCGACTCTATCTACCGACCTCTGAGCCACTCTTCTGGTTCGGTGGCAGGCTGGTCGAAGGTCGGTCAATTCATCATTCCCCCAGTAGTTTGGTTTTCTACTGGGGAATAAACCCCTACTAGGCCTGGACGCATCACATGCTTTGGCGATGCATTGAAAAAAATGGACGACTCTTTCCGTAGAAGCGCCTGCTTTATCAGATTGATCTAACAACATCTCTACGAAGGTCTGCTAATCCAAAGATTTTGCAGATCAGCCCGAAATTTTTTTCAGTTTCGGGTGTGATAGCTCTTTGTCTTGTGGCTCGACGCATGTCTCAAAGAAGATTGCCTGGTGATCGCTGTGGGTGTAGTGTTCGCTGACGCACCAGGCCATACCACGCACCAGCGCAGGGCTGGCAAAGGTCAGGTATACAACCGAGCCTGAACCCCGTTTCTGAAAGGTGTTTACAGCACCTTCGTTAGCCAAAACTGTGTCCATCTGCGCAAAAGCTTCTAATAAACTGCGCCCTCTAGCATTGGATTCTCTGCTACCCCACTCTAGGGTCCAAGCACTGAAATCACCAGCAATAACGTTTGGAGTTCGTCCCCTTGTGTCGAGAACAAGATTATCAAGCATTTCCTCGAATTCAAGCAATGTCAAACTGTATACATATACCCCACTTATTTTCGCCCACGCAAAGCCATTGGCAGCCTGACTTCCAGTACATTGTATGGCCTGTCGACCGCAAGCCCATATCGCCGCTCCATCAGTCGAAACTGTGACCCATATGCCACCGTGACGGTTTCTATACGGTTCACTTATGATGGCAATTTCCATCTCAGATTCGAACGTGGTCTGCTCAAGTAAATCCTGAGCGATCCTGCAATGATTGAAGTTTATTTGAATAAACCTCATTTTCTCATTGCAGTGAGCGCCTTCCTAAATTCCGGACATTTACCACATCCGGCAATATGCCGATTATCCTGTCCTTCTTTCACTTCGCAAAATTGGCATTTGGGGTCCCTATTACACTCCCTAGCAATATGGTGTTTCTCACCACACCTTCTGCATCGATCGGATCAATCAATGCTGCTGATCCATGCCTTCGCGAAGTGCCCAAACATGAGGCATTTAAAGCATCTCTTTAGTGAAGTTTGTTCTCTTAAAAGGCAGACAACCCATCCAATCCGAACCCTTCCGGCAGTTAACAACATCTGCGCTGTCTCCGCTGGTACTCATATTGTGGTTGTTTGAGTACAACCATAGGCTTTTTGTAAGCCCACCACAGATTCCCCGGTAAGTTCTTCTTGCAACCTGAATTGCTCCTTCAGAGCAGTACAAATTTCTCCTTTTGATGTCACTTCATCGAGATCCTTGCATTGTATATAGATCACATGTTTTTGGGCACGCACTGCGGCATTCTCCCCAAGTGAGTTTTTCACTACAGTGCGAAAGTCATCAGTTTTGTCTACGCTGGATCTGTTCAGCTCGAACATAGGATCCCCTTTCTGGGTTCTTCGGATTCTGTTCACATCTCCGCTCAGATCTTTTAGGTCGGGATCACCTTTGACCTTTTTGAGTATCTTCGCGTAGGACAGATTGCCCTTACTAGAGATAACAATCGCATCTGGACGAGTTCGCATTTTTGCTTTTTGTTTCGCCTTTTTGTTGGTGATTTTAGTCCGTCCATCGTTTTCGTTCGTCTTGGGGTTCCCAATGCTGGTCGAGTTTCATCCTTCTCAGCTTTTGGTGCTGGCTTTCAGAATGTCCTGTCCGCCTTTGTTTCTCTTAGGCGCCTGCTGATTATTTAGAGGATCCTCCTCTTTTTCACGTACTAGTTTATTACGCCGTGATTCGATGGTAGTACGGTAAGACGTCACTTGGGTCACTTGTGACACTGATGGCATAGCGGGGTTCCGTGTATCCTTATTATTCTTTTCTTCCATCTGCGATCTATTATAAAGGACTCTAATAGCCCTAACCATATTCTTTATGGCTTGGTGCACGTTGTACTTGTTCTTGATAAACTTGGACAGCTTAAATATTTTTGACCCAAGCTGGATGAAGGGTAATTCCTCCGGATCGGGACTCTGCTCCCTATATGCCCCGGCAGAATTACTCCTTTTTTACGCGTCTTCACTTTTGGCGTTTATTGTCTTTGCGTGTATCTTATCCCTCATCGTCTTTGGCATTGGTGGAGACCTCAAAGCTGACGAGCTTCTTTTGAATGGATCCCTTCCTTGTTCCTGGAGCACGTCCTGTTGTCGTATATCTTGAACATATGCGGTGGGTGTTATTACGGGTTTTGTTGTCCAACGATCAGCCTCCACTTCATCTTTGTTTGGCCTTGTTACTGGTGTTCTTGGTAAGGTCCTACTTCGCTTGAACACCCCCTTCTCCAGATCCAAATCACTTGTAACATTATATGCCAAGGCGGCCAAGTTGTCCACCACCGAGGCATTGCGGTTGAGGGATATCGAAGACCGGGAGCCCGCTTGCTCACTCCCAAAAGCCCCCGGTACTGGGGTTCCGAGCCCCTGCACTGTAAGTTTCCTTCTTCTTTCGTCTTCCATGGTGGTTTTATGTTCTAGGTATCCTTCCCATAGACATGTTGGTCCACGCATCAGAGATGAGCAAATACTAGCCCATGCACAGTCAGAAAAGAAAAGTGCATGAACACATATTTACACGTCAATAGGTATGCCCCAATCCGCCAGCTGGGGTCGCGCCTGATGGGAGATTTGGCCAGTCCTCACAGGTCTCTGTCGATCTATCTGTCTGTCACACGCATTTTTCTCGGGAACGGTTACAGCGATTGATATCAAATTCGGTGGAAAGGTGGGAACTATGAACGCTCGCTCACGCATACACTGAGTTATATCATTCTGGGTCGAATTTAGAGGGGGGGGGGTGGTTCTCCATACATGCAAAAGGGAGTGTAAATATTTTTTTCACCAAATATAGTTATGTGGGGTATCAAATGAAAGGTCTCGGTTAATACTTTTCGAAGCCGGCCTTAGTTTTGACATTTGCTGGCACCATTACTAACAAAGTTATAGTAGGTTCTCTGCAAATTCAAGACGTTTAATGTCAGTATCACGCGAAGGTGGATATTATCACAGGTACTAATGGGACAAATGTCCACCCAAATGTTTTTATAAAAGAAATACACAAAACCTTTCATACCTGCAGAGTCCAGCATCCGGTTTCCCGACTTGTTCTATTAATACATATTTTTCCAAACAGTACTTTTCCTTCATAAATAATCTGAATTTTTTGGATAAATTCAAAAGCCTAAAAATGATCCCTTTTTGAGTACACTTTGTGATATTAGATAATTGACTGCGCGCTATGAAGAAAGATAATCTTCCACTAATTGAAATGCGATTAGCTATGAATGGATCAATGAAATAACACTTGACTGTAATCACTATAAAGCCGGGCGCCCACTCGTACCCAAAACCCCCCCAAGTCTTTGCACTGAGCTCTGAGTAGTTTGCAGCTATCCAAGTAACAAACAAACCGAACGGAGCAAGTCATTCAAGTGTATCCACCCAAGATACCGCCGTGTGAAACGACCGTCGAAGACGCAATTGTACTTATCGATGACATCACGTTGCGGAGTGCCCAATTGCCCCCCAAACACCAAACACCTTGGTCCCACTAACGACTCATGCCAGTATTAACCTGCGCGAAAGCTCCCTCACTCTGAAAATCTTTTATCTTTTTTTTGTTGTGTTCGCGGATTAATGAAAGCTCCCCGAACAACGGGCCGGAGAGAATTAGTAAGATATCGCTAAAATCTTAGCCTGTCAGCCCAGCTAGCTCCTCAAGCTAGATTAGTGCTAGTGAAGTGACTCCGTTCCATAGTCGAAGTCGTCCCAATACTTGCTTCTAGCGCCGACACACAGTGAAATTGTGCGGAACGTCTTGCATTAATCGGTCGTGCTGATAGTGTGTGGTGATTAAACGATAACAGAAATAGGAATAGATCCATTCGAATATTGTGTAATTAAGAAAAAAAATTCATTTAATTAATACAACTAGCGCTTTTAGTGAAGTATCTTATCTGTGGTGCTGAGACAGTGTTGAGTGACTGCTCGTTTAGTTTCACTTTTCTCGATTGCTTGATCAGAAGTATCTGAGATGTGGAAATGATTTTCTTACTTCATAAGATAAATGAAATAAGAAAATTTTAGTATTTCGTTGCCTCAATTCGATTGTTAGTGACGAGAACGCGGGTGACGAGGGTATGTGGCCGACGTCGTGTGACTCCAATCGAGTACGTTTTTTTGCTCGTCATGCACATCATTCTACTAAAAATAGCTAATAAAAGTCGAAAATCCCCACTCGCAAGAACGAATAAAGTTGCAAAAATTTAATTTTTTTAGTTAAATATTCTGAGTGTGTCTCTAGTGATGACGACATCCTCCTCACGTCGCCCAACTCGTTCGCGTATCTTTTTATTGTTTATGGCCTCCCAGTGCAAATGGGCAGAATTGTTTATCTTTTGTATATTCTGAACAGCCCAAGTATAAGTAATAAATGAAAAGAAAGTATCTGAGAAGTGGCAAAGTTGCAATGTTATCAGTGTGAATGGTGACTCGGCGCAGTGCCCCGTTTTCGGCTCCTTTGTTGCACCTGAGCAGGGGCCATTAGCAATCAATACCTGATCCGATTAATTTGTTGCTGGTTTCGTGGCGCTTGTTTGCTCATATCAAATTCAATTTTTAAGTATTGAATTGTTCATCTGAATTGAAAACGTTGCGAAAGCGTGTCCGGTGCATTGTACGGCTCCGGGCTAGCGCATTCAGCGGATTAAGCGCTACTAACAAGGGAGACTTTTACAGTAACCGACTATGACCTCTGATCGACTGTGCTGGGATTATCACTCTACTATTATTCAGTCAGCGAGATAATTGTGCATTGTATGTAAATTTCATATTTAACTGTAACGCTTTATTAACCATTTACAGGCCATAAATTGAAATAGAGTGTGAAGAGGTTCGCTGCTCGCCAAAGAAAGATTTCCATTCGGAACAAAGTTGCTGGAGACTATCAAGAGCTATTGTGCCTCAAACCTCAACAGCAACTACCGCAGAAGCTATGTGCAGCTGGGAAAACACATTTGCTGGTTTTGTTGTTCTGCTATGACTTAATTTCAAGATAAAATTCAGTTACTGTCGTCATTGTTTAATTGGTTTTTCATAAATTGTTTACCTCCGCATGTGTGGGCGTCTAAGCACCTACTATGCATAAGTAGGAGTCAACAGGTGTATGGGGCATAATGTAGGAATTCAAGCCCCTCTAGATCCTGGTCTGAAACCACGGATATTCGGAGGGAATTGGATGGAATGGGATAGTAAACAATGATGAATGACCAATGACACCCTTGGACTACGTCGTCTTACAAATTCAAATCATCAGGTGCAGACAGGTATAATACTCAGTCAGTTTTCTGTTATTTGCTGACTTTGAAATGACCTAGATGTACTCGGACGATAGAGCCACAGCTCCTTTCTCCCCATCCTCCCTCCAGTTGTCGATATAACTTGTTTTTTGAACACGCATGGGTAGACCTACTCACACCTGACTTCTCTCACGGGTTTAATATGTGCTTCATGGGCTACTGACCTTTCCCTATTTCTTGGTTAGTTTTGATAGTTTAGTTTATTGAGGGGAGCCGCAGCTCCGAGGGGGCCATTGTTACGCCCATTGTACTATCCCCGTAAATCGCCTATTCAATGGCTTCCCGCCTACGGGGTTCGCAGGCTTTAACGAACCTGAAGGAAATCTTGCCAAGGTGTCTGCGTCTGAGATAAGATAAAAACTGCAGGGTCGTCTCCTCCTCACATTGGTTGCACATGGGCGAAACTACCACCCAAATCTTCTCCACATGGTAGTTTAAGGAGCAGTGTCCCGTTATTTGCCTTTCTGGTAGGCGTGTTGCCTATGGTGAAGTGGCCACTTAGGAATGTGTGTATCCCTTATGAACCGATCTACTAGTCTTTCTAGTCCTTTTAGCAGAAAGGACGTTAGGCTGATCGGTCGAAAGCTTTTTGCGTCTGTGTAGGTGGGTTTTCCTGGTTTGGAAATGAACAACACCTTCACATCCCGCCATTTAATTGTAATATAAGCGTGTGCTAGGCATGCGCGACATATATTCCGAATATGTAGACTCATGGCATCCATTCCTTCTATTACTAGCGCAGGGATGATGCCATCTGGACCTGCAGACTTGTATCTATGGAACGAGTTAAATGCCCATTTCACTCGCTCCAGTGATACTACTTTGCATGCCAGATTCCAGTCTCTTGGTTGAGGGCTGTATGCACCTGTTGGGCCCGAGATTAGATTTTGGATGCTGCCTGGGAAGTGTACTTCAAGCAAATGATTTGCCGTTTCTTCATCGCTTTCTGTGTACTTCCCATTCTGTAATCGTAAATAACCCAGTTTCTGGCTACGTTCTTTGACCAGAATCCGCTTCAGCTTTGAGGTTGCCTCAAGAGAGTTAGTCTCTTCGCAAAAGCGTCTCCAAGATGATCGTTTAGCCGACCTTATGCCCTTCTTTAGAACCTTCTGTGCCTCTTTATAGCGATTCCAGCTAGTGCTTGATTCACCCTTCAGAGCACGATTAAGGAGCGTCCTTGTCGTTCTCCTCTGTTTTGCCAAATCCGAGTTCCACCATGGTGTTTTACCTTTCTTTGGCATCTTGAGTGGACAGGTTTCTTCGAAAGCTTCTCTCATGCTAGTTGTGATCATCTGGGTTGTCTTCTCAATTCCCAGGAATCGTGACTCGGGCGCTCAATTCTGTTTGATACATTACCCAATCTGTCTTCCTCGGATTCCGAAATGGAGTGGGTGGAGGTGGATCCATGCCCATAACGAAATCAATGCGTCTGTGATCCGAGAGTGTGATATCGTTTGATACGCTCCACTCTCTGATCAGAGCCGCGATGTCAGGAGATGCCACCGTGATGTCGATGACCTCTCGCCTGACCACGTTGAAGAAAGTGGGTTCATTACCCACATTTAGGATCTGCAAATCGGTTCCTACTAGATACTCCAGTAGTCTCGATCCTCTTGCATTGATGTTCGAACTTCCCCAGCATATGTGGTGAGCGTTGACATCACATCCTGCTATTACCCCCATGACCTAGATGTACTCGGAGGATAGACCCACAGCTCCTTCCTCCTCCCTCCAGTTCCCGATACAACTTGTTCTTTGAACACGAGTGGGTAGACCTGCTAACAACCTTCTCCGACGGGTTCAATATGTGCTTCATGGGCTACTGTCTTGTCTAGTTTCAATATTATCTTTTCCTCGTGTGTACTGGCTCCGAATCTAAAAAGGATTCTATCATTTATTGCCTGGTGTAGACTTATTTTTTACCGAATTGTATTTGTGGAAGGATTGGCTGAATGAAGAGGATAACAAGGTACAGCGGGTGGTCATACTGTGCCGAGAAATAGGCATTGATTGGTTTGTGCTGGTCTGCTGCCAGTTCGGATCCTGACAAGTTGTTGAATAGCAACAGTATTTCCTTAAAATTGATCCGTTTTCTGGTCACTCATGGAATATGGACATCAGCAAGGTGATTCAATATATTGAGGGAGATAAAGGCGGGTATGAAACGCATAATGTATTTTCCAATGAGTTATGTAGATTGCTAGCTGAACCCGGTAGACCTTGTTCTGCCTGTGTATATTTGCAAAAACTGCAGATTTTCTTCAGGTACTAGAAGAAGTGAACCAAATAGATGATACACTTTTTCTGCACCTCTTAAATTGAAAGTTCAAAATCACAAGATGTTAAATCATACTTCTCGGTTTTCTCATAGCTCTTCAAATAGAGACTCTGATTCGTCTTGTTTCCTGTGGCGAGTCTTGTTCTTCAGATATTCCAGCAGGACGGTCTGGTTGATCTTCCAATGTTCGATTTTTTGCATGGTATTTTCAGTCATTTTCAAAATTTTACCCCCATCTCTGGAGAGGGTGAAAACTCTTTGGTGAGGGAGAAGCAGGTCTTCATTCTTCAATGAAAACTTGCAGCGGTCAGCCTCCTTAGAAAGTTAATGGAAAATGGTCGGTAGATATCAGTAGCCGCTTCGAGGGGCCCAATTAGCGCTGTGGTGCGCTGTTTTGATACCACAAACTCCTAAGACCGTGACTGCTGTTATGGAACCAGGGAGGCAGAGTCTAGCCGGCTCGGATCTTCAGAGCGAGTCCGTAGCATTCACGCGGAAAAGCAGCTCTCCCATCCTGCAGCTTGAAATCTGTCTGAGGGTCCCAAAGAATGGTTTACCCAGTGTCCATTGCCTGACTTTAGCTAGAGCTGGGCAATTGCAGAGAAAGTGCATGCGACTTTCCTTTTCTTCAGCGCAGCTTCGGCAATGTGAATTGTAGGGTATGTCGAGCCTGGCGACATGGTCCTCTATGGCCCAGTGCCCCGTGCAGACCACCGTAATCTTGAATGCATTTGCGCACGTCTGGCACAGGAGCTCTCGTGATCGGGCTATGTTATAAGTGGGCTAAATTCTCCTTGACTTGGCACTGCTCGTAAGCCTTCGCCATCTAAGGCCCGCGGCTTCCAGGTAGTGCGAGTAGACTCGGCTACCGACAGCCGCCAGCGAAACACCGACTGTATTCACCGAAGGGCTACCAAGAGCAGAGCCTCGCCTGGCTAATCCGTCAGCTCGCTCATTCCCCTCTATGTTTCTATGCCCGGGAGCTCAGAGGAGGGTGATCTTGAGCGTGCCGCGCAGACGGTTCAGCGCGTCTCTGCATCTTGATGGCCGCTTGGCTGTCGGTCAAAATGGCTATGTTACACTTGGGGCTTGAATCTCGCTCCAGCCATCGATAGACTTCCAATATCGCCAGTACTTCCGCCTGGAATACACTGGCGAAACCTGGGAGATCATACGACTTGGATGTATATTCGAGAAAACCCCCGCGCCGACGCCACAGGCCATCTTTGATCCGTCGGTAAAGAATATTGAGTCATAAGCCTTGCAACTCGCCGCCGGTATTCCATATTGTCCTGGTTGGAAAGTCCACAGCAAAGTGTCTTATGAAGTTCAGCTTCCATGTGGCATAGTCCGTGGGGAATGCCCAGATCTCGCGAGGTACTTCGTCTAGGATGTTGCTGTGGCAGTAAGACTTCGCTGTCCAGTATCCGGACTCACGTAGTTTGATGGCACTGCACGCTGCAACGTATTAAATGTGGTGGCCTAGGGGGAGGAGATGCTGGAGTATATTGAGAGCATCGGGCAGGACTGCAGAGCCCCAGTAGCACCTGCACACGCAGTTCTTTGTCTTGGTGGTGAGTAGCATCAGTTCCGTTTTGGTTGGGTTTATGCATCTTAAGGCCCAAAGGCACACCTTTCGCAAAGCTGCTTCCTTGATGTCGCTCATAATGGACGGAAACGTCTCTGATGCTAACATCACAAATTTGTCGGCATACGCCACCACCTTCACCCCGCTGCTGTCCAATGTTCGTAAAATTTCGTCCATTACTATTGACCAGAGCACCGGAGAAATGGCGCCACCGTGGGGTCTGCCTCTGTTCACAGCTCTGGTCAAGTGGTTTCCTCCCAGATCCGACTGGGTTATCCTGGTACTTAGCATGGATATAATCCAATGCGTAAGATACCCCTCCAATCCAATATTGGTCAAGGCAGTCCTTGTATGGCTGCCAATATTTATGTCTGTAGCTGTTGTGTAGATGTTGAAGATTTCTCTGGCTAGCTTCCTGAGGCTGGAGAGATCGTCATTCCATCACGGTGGCAGTGTCTTTTTGCTGTACTTAGTAAGCCACGAGATTTTAAAGGTGGTATCGAATGCCTTTTCCAGAGCCCCAAACTTTGAATCCAATTCGCCTGTCGTGCCAATCTTACCAATTTGCGCATCGGAGAGTTTGTTCTTGAAACTTTCTGCAGTCGATCCTCCTGGGGTCTTTGAAGGGTTTGGAGATCTCTGCGGCGAGATCTAGACTGAAAAGTATCTAACTGTGATCAGAGAAGGATATCTGGTCAGACACTCTCCAGTCCTCCACCCTAAAAATCCTATTGTCGGTTATTAGGGTGATACCAAGGATCTTCTCCCAACAGTGACAGTTCTCCGAGCAGGGGAAATGGAAGGTTGATATGCTGCTCCTATTACACACCGACAGGTTTGAAGTAATAATAAAATCAAAGAATGATTCACCTCTGAGCTGCCCTAAAGCGTATGCCTCACATTGGCGTCGCAGTCTATCGACAGGTTGGCTTTCTTTGTTGTTATGGTGTTCGTCAGATGTTGTAGTTATTCTGGCGGAACTGATCGGTCGTGAGCCATGTAAGCCGATGAAATATACACGCTTTCTCCCCGGTCGGTTCCAGCTCCTGGTCCGGACACAGAAAAGCATGCAGACTCTTCCTCGTGAGGATACATGTTCTAGATCTGTCCTGATCAGCGTCTCCTGTTCTGTGGAATAAATGAAAATATTTGCTTTAGAGCTCTTTGATGGTTTGGTCGCCTCCGATCCAGGACTTCTGTATTAGTGCGATGTAGATGTTTTCCACTAGGAGGAAGACAAGGAGATTGTCCGAGGCGCACTTCGAGTGCTGTAGATTTATCTACGTTACCCTCAGCATGATCTACTTGTGTGGAACCTACGGACCATCTAGGAGGAATCAAAGCAGGGGAAGAGTCCCTTGTGTTTGCCTTCGGTGTCCAGGAGATGCTCAAAGACCATCCCCGACAGCCTGGCCTCAACACTGGTCCACTCCTCGGGCGCTAGTTTGCCGCTAGCAGAATTACCATCCGCGTCACATGTAAGTGGCTCCTGGCCACGTCGGTTAAGGGTTTCGCAGTTCGTGGCTCGTCGGCTGACTGTTGCTGCGCACTTTTCTTCGGATTTTGCTTAGCATCTGTAAAATCAGGTTTTCTGTAGGGAGCAGGACACTTCTTTCAAATCATGAATTCGCAATACTTGTGGATGCCAGGTTTATCCAATGTCTCTCTCCTTCTTGGGCGTCACTAATCAGTTGCGAAAAAACAAAACTGTATGCCTGGTTCAAATTAAGCGTCGATGGCGAGTGTATAAAGGGGGCAAGGGGATTGTCTGTCAATCAGGCGATTCAAGAGATGCTTGGTCGATTTGGCAGTTGCGTCTCATAATCCTCGCTGGAAAAAAGTACGTGGGAAGATAAAATGCCAAGTAGTGCTAACTAGATGAGTATACTCCCATCGCGCTTTTCAACGCTCGTTAAAGCACAAAAATGTGGCGAACAAAAACGAGACTCTTGCGGGCCTCAATATACATAGTGCCCATGTCACCACACAAACCTTCTATAGTTAGCCAGTAAGTAAAGACTTGGTCCTTATATAATAGCTTGACGTGTCTAAATTGCCCTTGCAGAAAGTCATGTTTTTTCAAACAAAACTTGAGCTGCAGAAATGAACTTGAGTTCGAAAAAGAGCGCTGCCACGAGGGTTTAGATTTCGGCAATAACATTGTGCCTTGCCAGCAACACGATGTCGTGTGTTTCGTCTACTCTGGTTTGCTAAGTCGATGGTGATGAGAAAGTGTCCGGCGTCGAATAAAATACGTGGTTCCTTACAAATATCGAAAGTGACTGAGCTCGTCAATTAGATAAAAATACGGTCTTGACGACAATTCCATATAAAAAAATTTGACAAGCGGATAGTAGAGCTAGGTCAAGCTCTACTGGACGAGGTATCCTAATCTCTGTATCAGAGTAAGGTGAACCAAATCAAGGTGGTCATCAGAGGATGGCCAATTATTGGGCGGTCATAAATAATAATAAGGTTGGGTCGTAGGGTTGGATTTGTAAGTTTACAACTTTGCAGAGTTCCTCTGTAGCCAGCAGAGGTGATGTGATACACGGTGCCTTCGTCCATCATGAAAAAGACAGGGTAGAGATTATAACGTAAGTTTTCACGCTGGTATCTGTGATGGTGCGGAAAATGATGTTCTGACTTGAGGAACTGCTTGACCTTTGTGGGATGCAAAAGCAGTTAAGCTCCTGGGTAGTGGCATTTGCGAGGCCTTTGTTGAGAAAGCATGTTCCACTGACGGCCAGTGGCTTAGGGGCTAATTCGAAGTGGAGTCTCACTGTGAGTTTGACCTTAAAGTTGGGAGTAGAAATACTTCCTTGGGAGGATCCGGTCGACGCCGCAAAGCATCTGTGTTGTAAGTTGTTCTGTATCAAGGTTCTGTTCGTTTTTCCAACTGATGCCAAATTATTCGGTGCCGTTGGAAACAACGTTTGACGTGTTTTCAGAGTTCATTTATTTTAGCCAAGGTCGTAGGAGAGAAACTCTGGTCCGGAGAAAATGCTGGCTTCTCTCAAATTGCACAAATAATCCAATTTTCCAAAGTTTCTTTATTCCAAGTCAGAAGGGAATCCTCTCTTGCTCTCTTCCCTTTCGAAGGGCTTGATTGTAGCCTCCGACCTAGAATAACTTGCTTTCTTTGTGATTCCTGTATCAAATGCGCTCCTATACCCATTTTGTAGCTCTTCATCCTGCATGGGGGCTATATCAATTTTATCGTCAGGTAGGGAGGCGGTTGTACTTTTTGAATTATTGAAGCTTAACTCGAAAACTCATCCTAACAGAAGATGATCCGAGTCAACATCGGTCCTCCTAAGTGTTCCTACATTTATTAGATTTGGCACGTGGCGGCTTTTCGTTAACGCATGGTCAATCTAATTAGAAATTATTCCATTTGAAGGTATTCAAGTAATCTTCCGAATATTCTTCCGCGTAGAATTGTTAATTGGATGATTTATAAGTTATTATCACAGGTTCTACAAGCGTCAATGTATCTTAGGGTATGTTTGGCATTTTTTTTGGTTTTGTCATTTTGAAAGGTTCAAGTTATCCGTGCGCTCGACTTTCGGAAATAGAAGTCTTGTAGAAACGCTATGCTTCATGAATGTTAATGAAGTGCAGTTCAGAGGTGGTCCGCTAAACTGGTTACACATTTTGGAAAGCCTGGGAAAAGTATGAGCTCACGATGGTGAGGTATAATATCCTCAATGGCTTCAAAATCTAGTGTTTCTGGTTGTGCGAAATAAGTAACAAGTCAACTTTGAAGATGGTCAAAAACCTATCATGGATAGGAGGAATCGGAGAGCTATCCCAGAAGCCAATAAATTTGGCGAAATTGACTGAGAAGATTGGCCTGCAAATATTGGAGGTTCACTGAAGTGTTCCGACATGCGCCTCTGTGCTAGCTGGGCTCAGGAATGTGGGGGGGGGGTCCTTTTTGGAGATTTCAGTCCCTGTAGCTCGACTCCGGCTATCGAGGATGATCTTTTCGCCATCGTCATATCTACTACTTATTACAAGTGGCGCCCAATGTGGGGCCCGTCATTCGTTAGGCCCCAAACAAGTGAACCTATAGCCTATACCGGAGAGTTTCTTATCTTTCCATGGTAGCTATCAGTCGTTTCTCATGCCCCCCTTGAGTTTTAGCGACTCGTCGGTAATTGCCTTCCAAAAGTTTTCGGATCTACTGGCTTTTGCGTCCCTAGGTCGACTCCGGCCACCTGGGGTGGTTTTTCGGCCATCCATTACAAATTCGGGACAAGAGCTGAAATGTATCCTGGTAAATCTGTTTGAGCAATATTTTGATGATTGGATTATTCCTTGATTTAAGTGGATTATTTCGATAGAAATCTACCAATCCTGCAAATTTGAATGGGCTATAAATATTTTGTGGATTATTGACCAATTCCCGGTAGTTCTTCGACAACCAAAATGTCCGTACATGTACACAGATATCACACACTCCCCCATCTCAGGCAGCCTACAATATCCCAAACCAAATTAAACATCTAATCAACAAACATATGTTCACGTAATGATTTTCTTTTCATTCATTTACTTGCAACCATTTGAATTAAATCGACCTTAAAAAACGCCTCGCACTTTCTATAAACCCAAAGAATAATAACACACATCACCGGAAACTTTAAATACAGCAAACGATGGCGGTCTAACTACTTGATCCCCTCATGCAGATACTACTGAATAAGATACTGAATAATAGATACAAAAAGACACGTTTAAGCTAAATTTATTCAGAATTTCTTGCAAACACCATGCGAGGGAGTTCATTTGCATCTTGGAACATTTCAAAGGTAGTTAAGGCAGACATACCGCCATACTTATATGCGCCTATATCCTGGCTTGTGGTCGTAATGAATGGAAGTTTGTTGAGTATATGGTTATGGGATGATGGCCATGCTCATATTGACTGCCGGCATGGCCGGTAACAATTTCCTACGCCTTTCTATTGGAGGCAGGGAAAATGACGGTGGTAGTGAGACTAGTTCTTATTCTATTGCCTAATCTATAGGATTTGCAAGTAATGATTAATCATTGGCTCCATTTTCGGGGTAATTTGAAACAAATTTGAATGGAGACTGTGTAATGCGGTAGTTTGGATTAATTTTGTCTTAATCTGAACATAGTCTGAAGATGATTTAGTGGCGGGATTGGAGATTACAAAGCAAGATTTGTATATCTGCCTTGATCTGAGGACGTTTGCAGTCAATGAACTATTCTTTATGCAGACATTTCGATTGAAAAGCATTAAATATTTGCTAAGTTCTAGAAACGCTATAAAAAAATCTTTCTTATAGCAGATCTCCCTGGATGGTTCTTATAATTTATATATGATCACTATCTTTTACGGGATCCCAAATCACAGCTAAGAAAATAAATGTTCCCATCATCATCCCATCTAGTATAAATGGCAGTTGAAATCTTTATTAGACTAGATAAAGATTTCAACTGTCAGCAGGTATCCAGGCCCCCACTTGCAGTAGAGTGGTCCAAAAGTTCCCATAGTTTATAGTGTCATCAGGCTCTGAATGGTTCTCAAATCGCAGATTGCTAGATTGTCCAGTGATAGCGTTGTGGTTCGAGAGCCAATCAAAATATGATGACACTCTAAACTCCTGGACAAACGTACATTTTAAGGGTCTCCAATCCACTCCCAACCCATAAATCACCACTTCAAATATACGACAAAATTCTTAAAAGGAAATTCAAATAAGGTCAATCTCACTCTAGAGTTCAATTTCTTTATATTTTTAGGCTTCAAAAACAGAGTTATATCACTTAAAGCTAAACATAAACATAGCTAAGACCTAGACCTATTAACACTACACCATCAAATCGCATTTACGAATCCAAAATAACCAAAATAGACACGCCATCATACCAGTTCCGAATGAGGCTCAATAAATTGCTAATAGCGTGCATCTGATCTCATCGCGGAAGATAACCCTTGACACTTATTTGTATAATAACGCATACAATATTATGAATCCTAACACATACTATACTTATCTGTACACTTCTATCTTTTTTTTTCATTTTATTTTCCTATCAGTTTTTTTGCAAATATAAATATTTCAAGTTTGATTTGATTGATGACCATTGTCGTCACCGCCTCAATGAATTAAAGTCCAAGTTCAACAGCGGACGAAAATATGCGATTTCATCAATTCAATCACATGTTTTGGTTGCCGTGAAATTGCTTTCTCATTAAATTGCACTTACTGGAATTGCCAAAGAAAAATATGATTGCGAATTATCGGAATAATACCAAATAATACGCGTATATTATCATTGTGAGAATTTCTGAAAAAAAACCTGGAATTTTGCCAATTTGGAACGAAATAATAGTGGCCCGAAGATACGATCAATACCTCAGAGGCTAGGATTTCTCTTATTTAGTTTGCTGATTATAAGTCAGTACTTTACCTCTTAAAGATGAGGACGCTATTTGAAATGTCTCTATCAGGATAGACCCCCCCTCTCCAGGCATTCGACCCTGTGAGAACATAAAAAGCCTTTAGATATCAAGAAAATGTGACCCTGGATTTTTGAGTTCTACCAAACGTGCCAGAAGGACCATGAGCACACTTTGAAGAACCTAAAATATATGGCATCAAGTAATCAAGATCGGACTGTCAGCTCTGTTTAGGCCAAACCATTTGAAATGACTAAAACGTTTGGCGATGGTTTAAAGACCATCCTCCTTGGGCGCAGTTGACCTATCAGGAAGAGCTATCTCAAAAACCTAAAAAGCTTGAGAAACTGACGGAATACTGAAGTTCCACTAAATGGTTCAAAAAAACTGCATTACATTCCCAAGCCTGGCTAGCAGAGAGGCGTCCACGCGCGTGTTTAAGGGACACTTTAGTAGAGCTCCAGTATTTGCGGTTGTACCTCCACGATCCGCTAGGTTGACTCAGTCGAATCAAGATGGTTTCAGACCATCGGCCGCTTGTGTTCGTAACCTTCATGAGCATCCTGGATTGTTCCATTCCAGTAAAGTTCCCTCAGCCGTTCTTCTTAATTTCTAGCGTAGGAGCCATGAACCTATTTCCAATTCCACAGAATGATTCTGGCCCGTATAGCGACGTCGCTGCTCTTTTCTTAGCCAGCTCGTCCGCTATCTCATTGTCTTCTAACTAAATGTGGCCTGGCATTCAGAGTATCCATACATTATTGAACGAACCGTTAAGTCATACCTTACCAGTTTGGAATTTATCTGGTAGGACCCAAGTGCCTTAATACTGGCTTGGCTTTCGGTTAGAATAGCAATGTTTTGGCCCTATCTTTCCTTTCCAGATTGAAGCACATTTATCTGAACCGTATATTTCCGCCGGAAATATGCTGATATATCCATTGGTTCAAAGTGCGTTTTCCTTGGACCCTTGTGGATTGGGCATCTTGTATCTTTGTATGTGATGTTTTATCGAACGCTCCTCCTATGTTCAAAAACGCGCAAAGTGCTATTTCCTTTGTTTCTCTGGCATCCAGTACTACATCTTTCAGCTGATACATGGAAGTTTCAGCTGACCATCCTACCTGGTAAGTGTGCTGACATGGATGTAGGGGATTGCACGTTAGAACGTTAGTTTAAATATAGTTGTCTAGGTCTTTCTCGATCGTCTTAAGTAAGAACAACGTCCTGTAGATTGGTCTGAAAACTTTAGGGTGAAAAGGATCCTTTTTATCCGTTTTTCCCTTGTCACCATGCCATTGGTTATATACCAATCGGATCTCGGATCTCTTCTAAAATTGGTCAGGGATGCATAGCCTTGGGTATATGGGGCGGGAGATCCGAAGATGACTTTTAGGTCCTTCTTAAGTAATGTTGGGAAAATGCCATCTTACTCTAGATTCCGAGCATACCTCTTTCGCCAGTTTCCAAAACACTTCTTTCTCCCTTCTGTATGTTGTTGGGGTGTCAGATAGAATGCTATTGCCTTTCGCCGTGGGGTAGGGCCTCGGAAGATGACTTCTGAGAAGCAAAATTACTCTGTTCTTCTCATTCTCGGTAAATATTCCATCTTCCTTCTTCAGACAGACTTTGGACAGCCTGGTCTTTGGATATAGCTTTGTATAGGATGGATGCTTCTGTGTTTTCTTTTATTCTTTCATAGAATTTCCTGAAACTATTTCGTTTTGCTTCCCTGTCACGTTGCTTTACGTAATCAGTGCTCTTTTGTACCTGTGCCAGTACCCGGTTTGTTTCGCCCGGTTAAAGAGTTTTTGCCCCTCCTTTCTCATTCTGGCTAGGTTTAGTCGGATAGCTGACCTCATATGCGTCAATCACGACACTGTTCAGGCTTTCCACCACTGTTTCTAGCTCTATTTCTCTCCTGATGTCACTGCTCACCTGTAGATAAGCTATATTATCACTCAGGTATGTTGTGTAGGAGTCCTAGTCTGTTCGCCTGAGGTTTCTTATTATTCTATATACTTCCGAGCTGACTTCAATTTCGAATCTTGACAGTAGAACATGGCATTCCTTAGGTCTTCATGTATGCTATCACATTCAGACCATTCAGAATACAACCTAAATCGATGCAGATACTTTCTGTAACTACCAAGCCCTGCCTCAATTAGTGTGTGCGTCCAGTGACCCCTTTGTAGCTCATCCTGTCATTGTTGTTAAATGATTCTTGTCTTGTCTTTTTTTGAAATTCCGACCTTTTTCAGGTAGATTGATTTCACTTTCGACTTTCGTAAGAGAGTGCACCCCTCTTACTAGAAAATCAAGTGGGATCATTCCTATAATAGCAAATGATGTCTTGTTTAAGTTCGTCCTGAATGCGCTGCACACTCTTAGCGTCACTAATAGTTCATGTTTACCCTTCCCCGAAGGCTCTTATATCTTAGTGCTTCCTTCCAGACTAATGAGCCATATGCTAGGGTAAAGTGAACCGATCCGGCCATCATCTCTACTGGTGGCATGGCATGGGGATCACGATGTACACCACGTTCCTGGAGATTGCAACCAGTACTGAGCGTTCTGGCATTCCTGCCGTGCTGGTATAATCCCAAGGTCCCTTATTCGTATCGTGTTCTTTCAGAGAGCAAAGTAACTAGGTACACTCGCTTTTGACAATAATTTCTAGTTGGCTGAATTGAACGTATTTTTGACAACACATGCCTCTGCAGTCATAATTTTCTGGAGGTATGTGATGGGTCATATTCATTGACAAGGATCCACTTTACCTTAGAGGTCACGTCGAACGAGTTCATTTCTCCGTAAAAACGTCTTTATGATGACCATTTAGCCGATTTTATCCTCTTCTTCAGTGCTTTCTGAGCCTCGTGGGTTCCAAAATGGAGAGGCTATATATCCATTATGAAATCAATGGGCCTATGATCCAAGGCAAGGATAGTCTATTCAACGTCTGCAACTAGAAAATCTCATCTGATTTCCCGTCGCAAACCGAGGTTCAGCGTTAGTGGTCTTTCCCCATACGTGTTGATGCTTGTGGAATTGACAGCGTAGAGTATTAATTCGGCCTTTGGGGTATGTTTTCCTGTTTCTGGTGGCTGCTTCAATGGCACGGAAATTCACACGCTTTGTCACCAAAACGATAGTGATAAAAACAGTGCCGCCCACCATTCCGATAACCACGAGATCTGGAAAGGCTTCTCTTGCGATTGCAATCTATCGCTGGATGACCCAACTTAGTTACTACCAACTGTAAAAGCACAATGTGCGATAACTCAGCTCTATTTTTTTGGGAAGGCTTGTGGCAGATTGCTGAACCGTCATGATGGCCTGTAGATGCTGGATTTCCGCAATTCGATCGGCAACCTCCGTCAACTTGTCCAACTCAGTATCCTTGTTGAAAACCGTGAGCACACAACGAGCATATCCCGAAAACTGCTCCAGAAACAAAGTCTTAAAACGGTCGCGCTCACACTGGACCCGGCCAAGATCCTGTAAATAGTATGACAGCTTTTTTTTTAGATGTTGGCACTGCAGTAGACGCCTGAGGCGCGTCTCCTCCGACTCCTCAAAGGCGGTGATGATGCGGTTTTTGGTCACCAAGTACGGATCTTATTGCGGTGGGTCCTTTGCAATTATTACTATTAGGTCCCTTGCAATTGTTACTATTAATGGCAAGAATGCCGGATCTGCGTGCTGCGGAAACTTCCCTATGCGCGCGACTTGCACCCTGATTTTCTCCTCGGATGCAGACTCAGCCCAAGAATAACTAACCTTGAGGCACGTGCTGGGTATTCCTTATATCGTCCAGTTGTTGCTGCAGTAAACACAGGCGCTCCTCCATTTCCCTCAAAGCCTGCTACAATTCTGCGGTAAGCGAATTCGCTCCTTCCTCCTGGAGTTCCATTAATAACACTTGACCAAACATAAACTTCGTAGGATATAATACCACGAACGAGACGGATGATCGGGGATTCCATTGTTCACTGTTTTTTTAAACGCGCTCCCATGTTTAGAAAATGTCTTGGTCTTTTAAATAATTCCCGGGTTTCGGCACCAATTTGTGGGAATCAAAGGAAGGAAAGGACTTGTGATACGAAGCCCAATTATTCGCTATAATGTTGATAGTGGCGTCACTCCTTTTTGTGGAGCTCCCGACGACTGAAAATTTTCAATTTTTGCCTGTTTAACCCTGCGCAATGCTGGTTCATCTTGAGCCTTACAGAAGAGATCGCAGATTATGCAGTTCTAGGAATCTTTAATTGGGAAGTATTGCTAATTTTTGGTACCAGTGAATTAAACGATACATCCTGAGTTCTGGACGAGTTTGATCACTATCTCTCAGCAGTGATTACCAGTCACGTTCCCCCTCCCTCCACATTAGTCTGAATCTACGCCCAGGTTCTGCTCTCAGTATAGCGTGCATTATTCTTGAAGGAAACTTTTGTGATCACAGCGTTTATGCAACTACCCAAGATGCCATTCGACCTTGGGCATATTTGTTTTTTGCCGCTTCATATGATTGTAATCAGGTCACTGCTACTGTCTTCACTGCTCTTCTCCATCCTCACACTTGGTCTCGTTATCGTTAAAAAGTACTGAGGATATGATTCTAGGAAGATGCTGAAATAGCTATGATGCATCTAGTCCTCGAAGTGTTTTCCCACCCAATCTGGTCAATGACGTACAAACTGCCTTCATCCAGATCGAGCAGGCGGCACGAGATCTTGGGCTGCACATCAATGAAGGCAAGACAAAATATATGGTGGCAACGTCAGCACCGAAGACGAATCAACCAACAACATGAAATCGCACTGGTCAAACACGAAGAAGAATAAGGATAGGAGAATACAACTTTGAGACCGTTGACAATTTCTTCTATCTAGGGTCGAAAATCACAACCGATAATAGCTACGATGATGAAATCCGCGCACGGTTGTTGTCAGCCAATAGGGCCTATTTCAGCTTACAAAGACTGTTCCGCTTGAAACGTCTCACCATAGGGTCAAAGCTCTTACTGTACAAGGCTATGATCTTGCCAGTCCTCATGTATTTCTCGGAAACTTGGGTTCTTAACAAGAAAAATTGGCAATTCTTGGCCGCATTCGAGAGAAGAATCCTCCGAAGAATTGTTGGCCCCCTACATGAGGATGGACGATTTCGTAGCCTACACAATGACGGAATCTATGAGCGATACCATGACCGTCCGGTTGTGGATAAAATCCAGCTCAATAGGTTACGGTGGGCGGGTCACTTAATCCGTATGGATGAGGATGATCCCACCCGGAAAGTCTATAAGGGTAATATCTATGGTTGAAAAAGAAGACGAGGCAGACCCTGCCTAAGATGGAGCGATGGCGTAGGTCAGGCCGCCAGACAGCTTTTAGGGATATCGAATTGGTGGACCTCGGCGCAAAACCGGGATGTCTGGAGTTCCTTATTAAGGCAGGCCTAGACCGGATACCGGTTGTTGCGCCGTTGATGATGATGAATCTGGTCAATGACATACGTGGCCACCGCGCATAAATGCTTTCTACTTTCTTATGAGACTATATTTTGTTTACTATGCAAATTCTGTTTTGTTTGTTGAGACCGAGCTTGTCTGTGGTGCTATAGCTGACTCAATAGGCACTGATTATAGTTCGTTGGAATTTTTCCGTGCCAAGTGCCAGTCATCCATGAGTAATCAGTACCACTTTGGCCTCTGCTTTGTTGCCCAAGTCCAGGTTTTACGTCGGTACCCACCAACCACAGTTGCTTTGTTGCCCAAGTCCAGGTTTTACGTCAGTACCCATCGACCACACTTGTTTTGTTGCCCAAGTCCAGGCTTTATGTCGGTACTCACCATCCACACCTGAAACGATGGTCCTGCTGGGGTAGGTATTGAATTTGTGACCATCATTTCAACCCGGTTGTGATTTCCACAGTTGTACCTTTGGTACAGCTGCAATTAAGGTTTCCTCCCCCAGGTCGTAAAGTTGAACACTCCACATTGTTCACAGAGCATTTAATAGTCGTTCTTCGATAAGGAGATAGCCACAAGTAGCATGCAACTCTTAAAAGGAGCCAACCGCTTTTAACCGG
Source organism: Hermetia illucens (assembly GCF_905115235.1). Taxonomy (NCBI): domain Eukaryota; kingdom Metazoa; phylum Arthropoda; class Insecta; order Diptera; family Stratiomyidae; genus Hermetia; species Hermetia illucens. The sequence goes on from NC_051851.1 coordinate 175,181,887, forward strand.
ATGGATCGTATATCCTCAAGATTCTTTTAGAGCTTGGCCCACTTACCATGTTGTCGAATAACTTATAAGGAGGCAGTTGAACGTTTCGCAGACTAGGGCCTAACCCCGCTTCTCTAGTACATAGGGATGTCACTCTTCAACCACTTTAGTGAAATTGACTCACGGCAGAGAAGGGCAACCAAAGCCCTTAACATACTGAAAAATTCATTGCGTCATTGAGAGCTTCAAGGCTGTTGTGGTTACAGCAAGGTCCTTATCAGGTCCTATCACTTTGAGCGTCTAGTAGACAACCCCATGAAAGTAATCCCACCTTGAAGATATCGGGCTTTCTGGAGAACATGGTCACACGCCTCTGATTGACACAGGCACGAGTAATCTGATATCGAGTTTAATTAAACTCAATTTCTATCGCAAAATGCTAGAAATAGCCCTCCCCTCCCCACTTCAATACTCCATTAATGACCGAAATATGTCATCATTTCCGGTATGCTGGCATCCAAGCAAGTTTGAAAACAGATAAAGATAGCCGAATCGATTGTGTGTATTGATCGATTGTCGAAAAGTGATAATAAAGTTAATAAATAAAATATTTTGTACTCAAGTTATGGATGAGAACACGGCATGGTGTGCGTAGACAGCGGGTTTATGTCGGTTATCTTTAATTTTTCATCACGGCCCATATTGACTTTTATTTAATCGAACATGGAATTGAAACTCATTTACTTTTCTTACTTTTGGTCATGGCTAGAAAGGCTTGCCTGTGCGTGCGATAAGGTTAATGCTCGATTTATATTCCATTTGGGGAACTAAATGCTCTTTGGGGGTAAACTCAAGTTGGTGGCTCCTCATTGTAGCAGGTTCCTTACTAGCATTTGAAAATAGATGGACGCATGAATATTTAAATATAAACATCTGGGAATATCGTCCATCGGCTTTGTCCTTGAACGCCGGCGACGACCACTTAATTTTCAGGGCCTACAACCAATTAATAAAATTCTACATTTCATCTGTCGGTTAAGCTTTTATGAAATTATGAAAGCAGAACAAAAATCTTTTTTTATTTGCATTTTGATTATCATCTTTGAACCGAAGGAGCAAAAACCAGGCGAGCAAACAATCATCTTCTCGGTAAAATTCCCCAAGTCATAATTATCATGCGCTGCCATGATAATTGAGAAACTTTTCGTTTGTGTAAGTCATACAATTTGCAATCTCATGAATCACTTTACACAGCAAACAATCTTTATCTTCGTCCACAGTCCCAATATTCAGTTGATAAGATGCACTTTCTTAGAAATGAGAAAGTTTACAGCATCGTCTTGGGAGATTGTGAGTGATTCCATGAATGCCAGATGAAATGCTTCCATTTATTGATAAAATAAATTCACTGGATCGGACCATCAGAATTTGTTTAGCGCATTGAACGTGAATCTGCTTGTTTGTATCTACACATTTGAAGAAAAGATAAAAAGATAGTTTCAGCACGATTTTTTCTATTAGATCAATTCCAAGAAAGACCAAGAGAAACGAGACTGACTTGGTCAGAAACTTGTTAACGTGTCGCCAATAAACTTCTCGAAAAAGGCAATGTTCAACATTTTCTATCTGTCCTTGGCCGTGTATAATGCACCTTCCTCGCATTTCATTTGTAAAACTCGTTCTTGATAGTTGCATTAATAAAACATTAAATAAACATGGGAAATTGAGCGGCTGGTGGTTGAGCTACTGTTCGTGGATGATGTGATGTACTGGGAATTAAACTTTTACAGTCAATCAGAGAAAAATGGTTAAGATATTCAGGGACAGGTTTTTTTTTAAGGTGAATGTCGGGGAGCTTTTGCCAGGTTTTTTATTGTGACTAGCAGAATTGCATGGCGTGATTTCAGGGAAATTAGATGGTGGCAATGAACTTTATGGAGGACGTCATTCAAGCACTAGAGGCTGAAATTGTATCTAAAATGGCGATTCCAGTCACGTAAATACAACAGTTTGGAATAGGAATTTCAGGATGTTCTGAGTTGACACCTATCAAAAAGCTGCTTTTCTTCGAACGCTTACCCTAAACTTCACGTTTGGCTACAACACTAGAATACAACTTCCCAGTTAAAACTAGCGTCTAAATAACTCCCCCTATTCCAATCTTAGTACCTTACAGATAAGGGTGGAGATCTTAAATAACAGTGGGTAACATCTTGAAATTTTAACTAGTCTAAAATTTCCTCATTGTCCTTCAGAGCTCGGCACGTGTAGTGTGTGTGTATCTCCGTCCATAAAGTATCCATGTCAGGAGAGGTACTTCAGTTCAGATACTGCCATAGAGTCACTAAGAAGTTTTCCCAAGCATATCAAAGATGAAGCAATTCGAAGGAAACCTAATTGTGGAATTGGAAATCGTTCCAGAAGGCCTGACGAAAGGGAGAGAGTGGAAATGGGAGATTCTCCGGGCTCGGAGTTTTGACGAGGACCCTAAATACAAATTGCAATAAAAAAGAAATGATAACAGAGTCCTCATAACTCTCACCTCAGTTCCGGTTTTCCCGAATAATTTTCACTCTAGGACCGAATTTTCTCTCTACGGCCTTGCGTACTATGATAGATAATAAACGAAAGTCTGTGGCGTTTGAAAACATGGCCAGATAATTGGTGAAACTTCGCGGGGTTGAAATACTATTCTGCTGAGCACAGCTTTGCCTGTGATTTAAGTGGTTCCTAAAGTGGTGGCATGAAGTAGACACAGAGTTAAAAATCTCGGGTAGAGTCCCTGTAGAGGGTGTGACAAAATGCTTTCAAAGGAAGGACTGCGTTAAGTTGAAAGGATTCAGCTCAAGGTTTTTGTCTTATTTCTGCTCAATTTGTACGCCTATGCCTTAGCGAGTCTCCCTCCCCACCTAGTACGCTACAATAATTCAACTATGTGATTACTGTACCCCCGTTAATTATCCCAAAATGTGATTAAGTGCAACGATTTGAGATCAGCTCGGCTTACACTTGGACAAATCTCGAGTTGAATTCCTGTCAAATCGACTGTAAGTTCTCTGCGGTTAGGTGTAATCTTACTCATCATCGGCATATGTTTTAAGGCAACATCCTCGCCAATCTATGGCAGACTCTGTGCAATTTGCATTTGCAATTTCTGGACTACGAGGGATACTCTGAACGTTAACCCGAATACTAACAGTTCGACGAGATGTGGGCCGGGGTTCTTGGTTCTCACATATTATTTCCAGAGATCCGCAGAGATTTAATCACGTGCCTCGACTCAGGCGTCACCAAAACTAACCCCGCGCGGACTAAACTACTCTATTAGAGACGTGAAGTTTCGAGGCGGAGTGATACCCCCGAAGATTTCATTCCCAAGGCAGCTAAAATGCCAAACGACCTTATAAAGGACTAACTTACAAAAAGAACATAATGCGCGAGAAATGGACGGGGAAGGATCACCTCTTAACCGATTATGACTATTCTACGATTTGATTGGCCCACGTCTTCCTTTCCTCTTCATGGGGGAAGGGGGGGGGGGGCATATGACATGGTGGCCCTGCGGCGACCCATTCCAGTTGAAACCAAATCGGTGAAAAGGCTCCGGCCGATGTGCTTTCGAAAAGGTGAAAGGATGGATAGTGTCAACAGGATATGTGTGGGGCCTCAATATTTTTCGTTAATTTACGGCAGCCATCAGCCAATCCGCCTCCAAAAACTATTTACCTCGACCGGTCTTATCGGGTTTCACGTAAGAACAGTCCTCATCATCTGTGATATGTTACAAAAGGAACATGGAAACACAAAATAAAAACAATTAGCTGCTCACGGGGACACTCTGGGCGCGCGACTCGACATGCCAGTTCAGCGTCGGTGAATTAGTTTTGCATGGACATATTAACTACTATTAACTGTCTGGGCGACCAAAGCAAATCTACGCTTCCATGGGTAACAAACATCCACATATCAGGATTAGTTAGTGTCTGCCATTAGCGCGTAGGGTTAGCGGCATTACCGGTCCTTTTTCCAGGTTCACGGCGTTTGCCGCTCCATGAGACCTTTGCAAAACCAAACGACTCCAATATCTGCACCGATTTCCACAGATTCAAATGTTGCATATAATAAATTTACAGAGATATTTTCACGGTGAACCGACAATCAAATTCTGGGTTCCCTGTTGTGGGATCGCGCTTCACCACACTGTCCACGACCATCGCTCTTTTCTTCTCCCTTTCTTCCAGAACCTAATCCCCCAGTCATATAGCGTGGCAAAGCAGAGCAGGGCAGCGATAGCGATAAATTTCCCTTCCGTAGTCGAAGCACGAAGATTCAAATTTGAATTCATGTCGCTCCATTGCCCCTTACCGAACGTTGTCCCACCATCGAAACAATAATTCGCGTTGAGGCTAGCTTACTCTAACTTTTCCGACGATATTCTGACCTACATCAGAAGCAAAACCAACTCAACACCTTCACGCCTCTCGTGTGTGAAGTTGACAAAGGACAGCTCTCCCAACCTCCAACTTAACCTTTCTTTTCACTTAAATCGCACTCTTGATTTTGTCCTCTCTAACCTCCTCTCTCCCAGCATGCCTCCCCCCCTTACGTTGCTCTTGATGCCCATCATCCTGTCCTAATGTTTTATGCTCAGATCATCCGACTTCACTCCTCTATCGAACGGTAGCCTGCCAAGTTTTACTTTCGTGAAGCAATTTTCGAAGACCTGAACTCAGCCTTGTCGACAATCGACTGGCCTCCCTTTTCACACCGTGTAACGTTTGACGAAGCACTTTCTATTCCTTTCTATCATATCTTCTTCCCTGTTATGACCTTCATCTCTTGAGTCCATGCGGTCTTATCCAGTCTGAAATCCACAAAAAGCTTCATAAAAAACTTACAGCTAGGAAGAAGTTTTTGTCTTCTGGAACCTATTCTGACTACGTTCTTTTCAAAACTCTGTGTTGTTCTTTCAATTTTCGGACACTTAAGTCCAGAAAGGAATATCGGGCCAGTGCTGAAGCCTCACTAACGCCTCAACCTCAAACAATTCTGGTCCCATATTCGCAATTTCCGTAGTCCCACTCAGCAAATTCCTCCTTTCATTATATTCTCTGGCTCTTCTGCTAACTTATCCCAACTATCCTCTGATTTACTCTACCGCTACTTTTCTTCAGTCTATGTTTCCTCTCCACCCTGTTCTTCTCTCCCACTAGTGGATGCAGCTTGCCCTGTATCTCCTAAAATTCCCCTCCTTATTCCTATCCTGGTCGAGCATCTCATTGGTAACCTTGACGCCAAGCTTTAGAAAGATATATCAATGATTGATTGTCCGCCCACTTTGGCCACTTCAAAATGAACAACTATGGTTAGATCATCTGCGAAACCAATTATCGTGGCCTCATTTGGCACGGGGAGGACAAGGACCTAGTTTCGAAACTATGTCTACAGCGTCGATCGCTGAGTTGACTTGACAAAATCGAAATTGTCGCTTCGATAGACCAGCCGTATATTCTATGGTAAGGAGAAGTAATTTGTCTTTCAAACATCTTTTCTGTCGATAAGGCAAATCGGGCGTCTGTCTGTCTGCTACATACGAACGGAAGTTTCGTGAGAACCTGTGGTGGGCAAGTTCCTTTTTCAGTCAATATGGTCATATGGGGTATCAAATGGAAGGGCTCGATTAGTACTTTTCGAAACTGATTATTTCTGATATTGGATTACACATAGGTCTCAAAATGAGTGCTCAAAAAGTGTGACAGGTCTGACTCTCAGAACCTATCCAACCGAAAAATCTGAAAAAAATTACAATATTGCATTGAATTTTTAGCTATCCATGAACGCAAAACCTTTACACCCGGATCCGAAGCGTCCAGCTTCCGGTATTCCGACTTATTTGTATCTGTAGAGGAGAGAGTTTAAATGGGCAGACGCTGAGGGTGTAGTGGATCTATTTTCTAGTAAAAGTGAATTTGCTGAAATGAAGGTTATAATTATTCTATATAAAACCTTCCCTCAAAATATAATCCACCCCCCCCCCCACCGCTCTCTCTCCCTCTCTCTGCTTAAATCACTTTAACATTTCTAATATAATGGTCATAGGAGTGAAGCAGAAGCTCACAATTGCAACTGACCCCGCAGAACATTAGCCCCCCAAAGTCTACACATCAGAGAAAGATATCTAGTTTTTAAAGCATCATTAATTCGGTACTTTTTTCGGATTAGACCTAACATTTCTGGATCATCTCGAAATCCAACCTATGACTTCATGGTTAGCAAATATTTTCGAAAGTCACTTGTAGCACACGAATGAAATCATCCACCGAAATATATTACATTCTAAATAGCACTTTGCCGCATTTTAAATGTCTATTCGCATTCAGCACAACACACCATTTAGCTAGATATTTTCAAGCTCGTATTTGCAATTTAAAATGTCTCTGAAAAATGTAAAATTATATCTGCGCAGTCAAATCCATTGGCATGGAATCATTTGCAATAAATTCTGGAATAGTCCACACCCTTTTCTTGATATTATCAGGATATATGTAATTCCAAACACTCCCAGATCGTTTTTGTTGAAAGTATATCAAATTATTTATGAAGATATCTATATAAAAGATAGGCAGTCTTCATCGATATCTATCTATAATAGGGGCAATAAAAAGATACACATAGTTGCTGATAGTCCGAAAATTTCCAATCAATAATAAACCCATCAATTTCGGAGAAAAACATGTAAAGATATAATACAAATTTGCATTCCTTGGCAGAATAAACTGGATATGAGTAGTTTGAATTGATACTCATCTACATACGCATATATTTGGTTGGGGAAAAAGAAATGTCGTATTTTGTCAATAGATGGCGACACTTAAACATATCTTGTCTTGTACTTATCGCATCGGGTCATACTATACGGCGATTTGAAGACGATAATCTGTGCTACAAGTGTCTCTTTGACAATGTTGTGATCGTACGTTTCAGTCTCAAGTTATAGCGCGTCAAAGATGGAGTCCACCAAGCAAGAAGTTCGTCATATTTTACGTTTTTACTATCTGAGAGGTAAAAATGCAACGAAGGCGGTCGAGAAAATTTATGAAGTTTATGGGTCCGATACTGTAACGATTCGTGTAGCACAGCATTGGTTCCATCGATTTCGATCTGGGGTGGTGGATGTCGAAGGTACACCCCGTACTGGTAGGTCATAGAAACCGATAAAATCGTCGAAATCATCCAAGTAGACCGGCATGTGGGCATTCGTTCAATTGGCCAGGAACTGGGTATAGACCACAAATTCATTTGGAACCATTTGCAGAAGATTGGATTCCAAAAAAAGCTGGATGTTTGGGTGCCACACTAGTTGACGGAAAAAAAATTTCTTTGACAGAATCAACGCCTGCGATGCACTGTTGAAACGAAACGAATTCGACCCATTTTTGACTGGTGATGAAAAGTTGATCCCGTAGGACAACCTCAAGCGAAAAAGATCGTGGTCAAAGCGTGGCGAGCCGGCCCAAACCATCGGATTGACGGCCAGGAAAGCTTTGCTGTGTGTTTGGTGGGATTGGAAGGGAATCATTCACTATGAGCTGCTCAACTATGGCCAGACCCTCAATTCGGTCGACTACTGTGAGCAACTCGACCGTTTGAAGCAGGTGATTGACCAGAAGCGGTCAGAATTGGTCAAAAGGGATGGCGTTGTGTTCCACCAGGACAAAGTTCGGCCTCTCACATCTTTGATGACCCGCCAGAAGCTACGGGAGCTCGGATGGGATGTCCTATCGCACTCACGGTATAGTCCGGACCTGGGACCAAGTGATTACCATCTCTTCCGGTCCATGCAAAACGCTCTTGGTGCCAATAATTTGGCCTCAAAAGAGGATTGTGAAAACTGGCGGTCTGAGCTTTTTGCAAATAAGGGGGGGGGGGGGGGTTTATAAGGGGGGATAATGAAGTTGCCTTCTAAATGGCAACAAGTTTGCAAACAAAACGGCGCATATTTGACCTAAATCGGATAATTCTAAGTATGTTAAATACCACGTCAAATTTCGATCACAAATACGACATTTCTTTTCCCCCAACCCAATATAATAAATTTAATTCAATAGTTTTGCACGAGCTTTGCGCATTCTCGCGAGGATGTGAGTGCAGAAGTGCATCCAAGCAGCTATGATTCAACCGTGCTTCGTAAACTCTGCATCCCCAACGTCCTCATATCCACAGTACGCGGCACATGCTGAAGTTTCATTCAATTTTTCAAAAATCGATTTCAAAATTGAGGGGCAAATGGTGGAAATTCTTGGCATTAACAATTCATAAATGCACATACACACAAACAATGAATTGTACAATAGCTAAATGGTGTAAAGGCATTAAAATATCTTTAATGCGTTGTCTGTGAAGTTCGACCTGATTTTCCCTGTTGTTTCAGCTGCACTTACAAGATGGGAAGAATTGTGTAAAAAAAGCACATGCAAGACTCTACGCTATCACAAAAATCTTAATCGTGACTTGTAAATCAATGCGTAATCGTTACTATTTTTAAATTAGATACGCACATTCATAGGCGCCCGATGGTATTTCCTATTGCGAACTAGATAGACTAATCTGATCAGAAGGGAATTGATATGGAATGCAATTTCGAAATGGAAAATCATGACTGAGATTGAGCAAAAATATTGGCTTGCTCAAGAGGAATCTCTTTTGGGGAAAGCGCTGGTCATTATTTTTCTCAATATTTCGAGATTTTTTAAATTTTTGTAGATAATTATTTGAATTTGCATAATAAAGAGACTGTCTGAGCGCTTGAATAGAATTGGAACGAACACATTTTCACAGAAGGAATGCCTGCAAAACAAAACCTCATTAAAATCGGTTCAATATCTGTCTGTCTGTCTTCTTTTTTTTTCCGGGGGTGGAAATCTTCCAAAGACACTGGTACACATGCTCCACCTTGTGGGCTTTTTACCCACTAAAACCACTCCCTAACTTTTGCTCTCTTCCCCGCGGAACCATCCCAAAGTATTTCGTCTCGCGGGTGGGCATGGCTCACCCTTCGCCCATCGTTTGCATTCTCAACCACGCCTTTGTTGCCTTCTCTGCCTCTCTGAATCTTCACTGAATCCGCCCTAACATGTCGTTCACTACATTCGAGCTCTGCTGGCATGCAAGCATTTTCCCAATTATATTTTGCGGTGCTACCGTTCCTCCTAATGTCTCATCTAGACTCTTCCTTTCCTCAGCGAATCTAGGACGGTAGAAGAAAACATGGTCCGCGTCCTCCGGAATACCGTCGCAGGTGATACAGCTGGGTGACCTGTCCAGGTTACACCTAAAGAGGTATTTACGGTAACCGTGAAAAACTGCGTGAGATCATAGCTTATCTCACCATGTGTTCTGTGCGTCCCCACCTTGATGTTGGGAATCCATTTATAAGTCCATCGACCCTTTTTCGCCTGTTCCCACCGTTGCTGGCACCTGCTTAACAATTCCTCCCTTTCAACGTTTTTGCCGGTCATCATAGACACGTGCCATCTTATGGGCCAAAATGTCGACCGGCATCATTTCGGCCACTGCGTAGGCCGCTTCATTCAAGATGGTTCTATAGTCACAGCACCCTCTTATGGCAGTCTTTCTATACACCACGCTCATCTTTTGTGCATTGCATGCGGTATACAATGCAGTTGAGCAAATTGGTGCTGTATAAAGCAGTGTAGAGGTCACTACTCTAACTATCGTCGACCCCCAACATTTGGCATCATCCTTGCCATGGTCTTGTTAAAATTGGAGTCATTGGCGCAAACATTTGTAAGTGCTGCTTGAAATTCCGCCCCGTATCTATCATCACTCCAAGGTATTTAATTGCTGGGTTTGAAGTGATGATATGCCCCCCTGCTGATACGGGCAGTGGTTTCCTTACGCGGCTTCGTGATAAGCACCGCCTCTATTTTATCCTCTGTGAGTGCAAGACTTGCATCTTTCAGCCACTTCTTTATAGTCGTGATTGCTTCGGATGAATATAATTCCACATCCGCCAGATCTTTTGTAACAACAATCATCGCTATATCATCGGCGTAACCCACTATTGTGGCCTACATGATGTTTCACAATAACGGTACCAGCACAGAGCCCTGTGGAACACCCGGAGCCATTGTATTCTTTGGTCCCATGGTCTGTGTTGTACCAGAGCTTTCTAACTGTTAAGCAGCTGTCGACTATCGCAGTTGAGTGACTCTGTACACCAATCTCCCCCAGTGATCTCCTTATAAGGTTCCAACTGGCATCGGATCCGTGCATCGGATTTTCAGCTTGATGGCGTTTGATGGCGTTGACCGTTGATCTCGCCATACGGAAGCCGAATTATCGGTCTGATAAGCCTCCCAGACTCTCTACAGCCGCAAGCAATTTGTTGTAGATTATTCGCTCAACATTTTCCCCATAGTATTCAATAGACATATAGGTCTGTAGGAAGATGGTTCACCAGAAGGTTTACCAGATTTATGCAACTACACTAAACTTTGTTTTTTTTTATGTCTCAGGAAGGATCCCATCCGCAAAGCATCCTTCAAACAACTCTACGAATATATCCGGCGTCGCCTTAACAGCCAGCTTAAGGGTTTTTTTGGTATGCCGTCGAGACCCGGCGCTTTATTGTCTCCCAGCCTACCGCAAATTTCCAGTACTTCTTCCGTCCTTACTGGGGGTGTTACAACCATATCTAAAGATGTCTGTAGACTGTAACCCCTTGTGCTCTCCTGAGGGAATAAACCCTGAATGATTTTCAGTAGATCTTCGCATCCCAACCTTGAAGCTCTTCCCCATGGGTCTATATCCGCCTCTGCGCAGAGTTGCGGCAGTTGATGTCGTTAGCGGCGGAGCAGTGCATCAGAACCGATGAAAGTTTAAAAATGTCCATAGATCCAGATAGGATCTACGCTGTTGTAGGAAGGGAAGGTTCAGAAAGCGGAGGCGGAAGGAGTAGTCCACGCGAGGGGAGCTTTTCTTAAAGAAGACAATCACAGTTACGGGAGGGTGACCAGATCACAGAGCAGTACTCGAGTGTATTCTTCACGAGAGAATTGAGGAGAGCTAAGGAGGGTTGGATGGAGTCAAAATCAGAGGAGGAGCGGAGTATAAAGCCTGACAATTTTGCTGCTCGATTCGTGACTTCGAGGTGATGGTTGTCAAAGCGGAGCTTACTATCGAAAGTGACTCCGAGGTGGAATTTAAGTAGGGTAAGGAATGTCCGTCAAAAGAGTAGGAGAAAGTAGTGGGTGAGAATTTTAGGGAGAAGCACATAGAGTGACACTTTATGACGTTTAGCGCTAAATTATTAGTCGAGCACCAGCGAAGCAGAGTGTCTAGGTTATATTGAAGGGAAACACTGTCCACAGGCGACGACATAGCCGAAAACAGCTTAAGGTCGTCTGCATAGAGCAAAGTCGTTAATAAAAAATAAAAATAACAAAGGGTCCAGAATAGATCCCTGTGGAACGCCAGAGAAGGGGGAGAATGAGCGGAAAATGCAGCCATCAAAAGAGACGTGGCAGGATCGGTTGGAAAGGTTAGAGGCAAGCCATAAAACAAGTGGTATGGGAACGCATAGAGACGAGAGTTTAGATAGAAATATCTTGTGATTTACAGTGTCGAAGGCTTTAGCGAAATCATTGTAAATGATATGTACTTCTTGCTGTGAATCTAGATATTTGGCCACAAAGTTGGTAAAGTCAAGCAGTTTGGAGGTAGCGGACCTACGCTTAACAAAGCCGTGTTGCTCTTTCACTATGTGGTGGCCAAAGTGAGCGGATAACCGCTGACATATCTTTCCAAGATTTTGAAACAGGAGAAGAAAAGGGAACAGGGTATCGGCTAGCTGCTGGGTAGCAGTCAATCCGTACAGGGAGCGCACGTTTCATGAGAAAATGGGCAAATCATTATTCCGTTGTCGTTGTCGGGTCGTCGTTTTAAAGTCCAGCCTGTCCGAGGCTTCTTCTATGACTTCATAACATCAATTTTCCGTATAGGGTTGTCAGCCCTACCCAACTCCTAGCCTGGGGGACCAGTTAATGCAATTTGTCCTGTTTACAGGCGGGGGAGACTCCCTCCTCATTCTTCTCTGTCTGAAGTTTTTCATGATGAAAGAACTTCCAGCGATTACCACGTAGAGATGGAGATAGGGTTTTGGTAGTAGAGCTGTTGGTGTTGGTTTAGCAGGTACATGGTACGGTCTAATTGCAGTTTAGACGGTTTATTAGGGATTCGATCCAGCCTGGGGGCTGCGTTGTATCGGAATATTTTTACTGTATCCAGAGCTTAGCCTTATCAGTTAATGATGGAACATCCTCGGCAGCTATTTCTATCATCGGGAAGATAGTGCCCTGGTGTTGAGGAAGCAATGTTATTTTGGGTAATAATTTACGGCACACCATAAGGAGGATATTTTCCCTTGACTAGTTTACATTATCGGATTTTATGCACCTTCCCATCAGGTGGATTCTATCTTTTTCGCAGAGGCACTTGAAGTAATCCTATTTGCTGTTTTTTATGGCCCAATACAGCTCCTCGCATCCATGTTAGTACACGACAAGGAGTTGGATTATCTGGATTATGAAATCCAGATTATTTCCCCGACGTTGGCTTTGCCTGCTGGCCTGTCAGCAATCTTTACGTGGTCCAATCTATCCTTTGGTCGATCTGTGATACATTGTCTGTATCATCAGTATTCTACAGCAATGTCTTCCAGAACTTGTCCTTATCAAGTAATTTCGACAAATATAAGGAACAGCCTGTCGTGCTTGCTCTATTTAAGGTTTTATATTATTGGCATAGCATTTCCACTCTTTTCCAAAAATGTCTTGGGCAATTTGGTAGTGATTTACAGCTGCAGGATTTTCATTTGCATAAAGTACTTCGAACTATCCTGTAGTATACGTTGTAGGCTGAATATTAGGTGTTATCTGCTAGTATATGCATACGCCCATGATCCTTGACCTCCCTGTAAAGCAGGCAGTGAAAATTCTTGCTGCAAGCAATCTCCGAAGGAAAGGGTTTTGAAAGTCCAAGTCTCTCTTCCGTTCCCCATTGGTTTTTTAACTTACAAACAACATTTCTTCTCAGATCCGATTGTATCTTGAATATCACTAGCCTAAAATCGATTTCGGTGGTTCGGCTTCTTTTCAGCCCCTATATTTGCCGAATTTTGCACTTTTCCCAGTCCAGTCCATTTTCTCATCTGCGCGCTCCATGGAAATACTATACGATTATTATTATTATTCTGTTAAGGGAAAGTCGCACCGCGTCCTTGAAGAACTATTGTGCCCCTTTTACTGGCTATAGAGTACCTGTTGATCATAGTATCTCAAGCAGGCCTGTAACCGTTAGGAACTTTAGTATGTTCCCCCCTTCCAGATGTTTCAGCTTTGCATCTGGTATTAAGTGTTCTCCCAGATGTATCGACCTACTTTGCACAAGTGCCGGACACTGTCCCAGGACGTGCATAGAGGTTTCGTCCTCCTCCTCACAAAACCTGCAGGCAGTGTCCGTAGATATCCCTAGCTTCCCTAGGTGATAGTTCAGCCGACAATGACCAGTGAGAATTCCCACTATGATTCGGAGGTTCTTTTTGGTGAGGTTTAAGCAATCCTTTGTACGCATGGGTTCGTATCCCCCAATAAGCACCCTGGACTGCTCCATCCCTGGTAGGCCCGCCCAATATAGTTCTCTCAACCGTTTCTCTTCGTTTCTTAGATTCATAGCCATGAAACCGTTTCCGATTCCACAGAAGGGTTCTGGCCCGTGTAAAGGCATCCCTGCTCCTTTCTTGGCTAGTTCATCCGCTGCCTCGTTGCCTTCCAACCAAGCATGACCTGGAACCTAAAGTATCCAAACCTTGTTGGGCGAGCCGAGTGTATTCAGTCTCTCAAGGCATTCCCATACCAGTTTAAAGTTCACCTGGTTGGACCCAAGTGTCTTGATCGCTGCTTGGATATCGGTAAGAATAGCTATGTTCTGCCCCCTGTAGTTTCTTTGCAGATTAAAGGAGGCACATTTCTCTATAGCGTATATTTCCGCCTGGAATATGCTAGTGTACCTGCCCATTGGCTCAAAGTACATTTTACTTGGACCAATGACACCGGCACCCGCTCCCTCTGCTGTAAGGGATCCGTCAGTGTACCAAGTAATCAGTTGCTGGTTTAAGCCGTATGTCGCAGCCACGCTTTCCCAGTTTGCCTTGTTTCTCCAACGTGTTTCAAACTTCTTATCGAAGTGAAACCTCGTTGTCATGTTGTCCCTCGGTATCAGTAATTCGGGATACCGCCTAGAAAGGATATCAATCTTCCTTCGATTTAGGCAGCTCCCCACCTCACTCATACTACCGGCCATTCTGAATATTGATCTCCTTGCCTGCATCTGTATGTGCAGATGGAGAGGGGTTAATCCCAGAAGGACCTCCAGGGATGCCGTTGGGCATGTCCTAATTGCCCCACTGATACACACGCAAGCCAGCCTTTGGAGCTTATGTAATTCCCTGGCTTGTGTGCTGAGTTCGGTTCTTTCTGTCCAGATTACCGCTCCATAGGTAATCATTGGCCTTACTTTTGCAGTATATATCCAAAGTAGTATCTTCGGGCTGCAACCCCATTTTTTTCCTGCTATGGATCTGCAAGTCATCAGAGCCCTTGTGGCTTTTCGACAAGTGTTTCCGACATGTGTCTTCCAGAGTAATTTTTGGTCTAGCGTGATTCCCAAATATTTGGCCTCTGTTTCTCGTTTCACCTCCATATCATGTAATGTTATGGCTTTCAGGTGATCCAGCTTACGCCTCCTAGTGAATGGTACTATGGTGGTTTTGGTTGGGTTGATCCGCAGTCCCACCTTCCTGCACCAGACACTAGTAACCCTTAATCCAGTTTGGATTCTATCACATAGGGTATCTTAATATTTGCCCCTACAGATTAGAACAATGTCGTCCGCGTAGCCCTGGACTTGTATTCCAGTATTAGTTAACACGTCCAGGAGTTCATCCACTACCATACTCCACATCAGCGGCGATAGTACTCCACCCTGTGGACAGCCTTGAGTGGTGTTCATGATAATAGAATTTGTACCTGTTTGTACCTCTATTTGTCTGCTTTCTAGCATTTTGCCCATCCAGAGTGTCAGGGTGTTTCCCACTCCTTTTCGGCTCAGGGCATCCTGTATCTCTGTGTGCGATGTGTTGTCGAATGCTCCTTCGATATCCAAAAACGCGCACAGTGCAATTTCTTTTATTTCTATGGCATCCCGTAGTACCTCTATCAGCTGATACAGAGCAGTTTCAGTTGACCGTCCTGCCCGGTAAGCGTGTTGACAGTGATGTAAGGGATTACGCTTTAGAACGTTAGTTCGAATATAGTTGTCTATGACCTTCTCCACCGTTTTGAGTACGAACGATATTAGGCAAATTGGTCTGAAAGATTTAGGGTGAAAAGGATCCTTTTTACCCGCTTTCGGAATAAAGACCACTTTTGCCCGTCTCCATGCCCTTGGTATGTATCCCAGTGTTATGCTCCCCCTTACCACCCTCAGAAGAGACTCTAAGATAATTCCTAGGCCTCTCTGCATAAGTGCTGGGAAAATGCCGTCTACTCCGGGAGATTTCATTGGTTGAAAAGTTCCCACTGCCCATCTTAACCTAGCTTCTGAGCATACCTCTTTTGCTAGTTTCCAGCTCTTTTTCCTTCCCCTTTTATTCGTTGTTGGGGTGTCAGGTAGATTGTTGTCGCCTGCCGCCGAGGGGTAGAACCCCGGGAAATGGGTTCTGAGAAGCGGGTGTACCCTGTCCTCCGCATTCTCGGTGAATGTCCCATCTTCCTTTTTCAAGTAGACAGAGGATATTCCTCCGTCTTTGACTACAGCCTTGCCTGGTTGCTTCTGTGATCTGTTCAATCCCTTCACAGAATTCCCTAAAGCTGTTCCGTTTCGCTTTCCTGATCGCGTTGCTATACGCAGTCAGTGCATTTTTATACCTCCGCCAGTCCCCGGTTTGTTTTGCCCCGTTAAAGAGTTTTCGTACCTCTGTTCTCATTCTGGCTAGGTTCTTGTTCCACCATGGTACATCCATTGATGACTTGAGTGTCTTGGCCAGACATCTGGCCTCATATGCGTCAATGACGATTGTGTTGAGGTTTTCCACCACCGTTTCTAATTCCAGTTCGCTCCTGATGTCACCGCCCCCTTGAAGGTGGGCAATGTTGTTGCTCAAGTGCGTTGTGTAGGATTCCCAATCCGTTCTCTTGGAATTCCTTATTATTCTTTTTATTTAGGAGTTACCCTCAATGTCGAATCTGATTATCCTGTGATCAGACATTGAGGGTTCATCCGAAACCTTCAATTCCTGACCATCCCGTTCATTAGGGTATTTCTTAGAGTTATATCTAGTACCTCCTGTCTGGTGCTGGTCACAAATATTGGAGTGTTCCCTACGTTGTATATTTCTAACTTATTGCTAAGAATAAATTCGAGAAGGTACTCACCTCTACGATTAGTGTCGCTGCTTCCCCAGACTTCGTGGTGGGCGTTGGCATTGCAGCCGAGAAGAAGTGGTAACGCCCTCTTCTCGCAATATTTCGTCAGCTTTGCGACTTGTTCCGGTGGAGCCCGGCTCTCGTCTCCTGGGAAGTATCCCGATGCTACAACTGCCTCTCGAGTGCTGCTCCTGGGTTCCAATGAGACTTGGATAGCCACAAGGTCCCTGGTTAAGAACTCTGAAAGACATATGTATTTTAAATTACGTTTGAGACTTATGCAAGCTCTTGGTTTTTCACAAGAGGAGTCCCAAATTACCTGCATGCCTCCTCCTTGCAGACCGCGAATCTGCCCCCGGTACACCCAGGGCTCCTGAGCCAGCACTATTCCAATGTTCTCCTTGGAATTTGCCCTTGCAATCACTGCAGATATGGGCTATCTTAGTGCTGGCCATTGGCTCCGTTATTGTTTGGAGCTCTTCTCTACTGTCGAAGTGTCACCCTCCTCCTCCGACATGGCGCTTTCCTGCGCGTCCTGTCCACCCTGAGCCCTAGGAGTTCTAGGTCTAGGTCGTCCAGCTTCTGCTCTTCACTGGGCAGCAGGTCTATTTCCCTGGTTGATCCAGTTCTTTCCGCCTCTATGGCTTCCGCGACTTCTTCAGGGACCTCGGTAAGTTTTTCACCCGATGCCTTCACCGAGGTCTCTTTCCTCGGCTTTTCCTTGTGCACATGCACGGGTATGTTACGATTGAGAAGAAAATGATATGTAGAAAATTCTGCTAGTCAACTCCAAAATAGTGGCGGAAGAGTGTAAGCTTCTCGGAAAGTCCTGGGTGAGCTGAAGCACGTAAGAACCGATAGCGATGGTATGAAAAGGTGGAAAGCCCCATATAAGGGTCCTTGGCAACCATAATATATGGTTGGTATCGAAATCTGTTTTTGTAAAACGAACAGTTCAATTTCTATCTACCACTGGCTGCATTCTATGTTGCTAACAAATGCGGTTTTGATAGATCCATGCTATTCACATTATTATAGCTCCCAACTCATTGATCTGGAGCAAGTGAATCATCCAACAAAAATGTGTTGTTTTGAAAATAATTGTAGCGAATTCATAGAAAACCAACAAAAAATCTCATTAACTGCAATAAAACATCTAAAACTTGATTAGTCAGAGCAAAGATTGCAATTGAGAACTATGGACTATGATTGATTGGTAATAAAAATGAAGCTACTCTGATTCTAGAGTTTCCAACTTTCAGTAATTCTATCTGAATAAACATCAACCATGCACCGATAAATCCGATAAATCCGATAAAACCTACAAATCATAGAAGATTACATACTACTCGCGATGTTTTTCTAAATTATTTACGTTGGCTAGGCACCAGCAAAAAAACCAGTTGCTCTGGTGCGAAATAGTAATGAACTTCAGAACTGATTATTCATTACGCCAAATCAAGTCGGACCGGTTTTTTGTACTTTACACCAGAATTGCTATTTTTAATGCTCAATTGCCTGACGTAATTTCCCTCTTATTGAACTGCACAATGTTCAGATACTTGTATCTATCCTCTTGAAATTGTTGGACAATACGCGCTACATTATTCATTCCCTGTTATAACGCAATGTGATCGATGATCACATATCGAGAGTCATTTCATTGTAATGAGATCACTTGAAAATAAGCCATCAGAGGGTACCAATTCCAAGGTATGGAGAGGCATGCCAATGGCAATCAAATTAGATGATGTAAATTATAATGGATTACGGCATAATAGGATATTTATCTTTGTAGAGATTTGAATGGGATTATTCCGTGTGGCATGGCTTGATGCAGCAGATAAAGAAATCAAGCTCAATCCAGCATTATTTTTCCAAGGCTTTAATTACACACGAAAAATGGTTCAATTACGCATGCCTGTTTTTTCCCTCGAATAGGACGGGAACAAATGTATCTACGTATGTGAGCATGTTTACGGCTTAATATATTTTTAGAAATCTAATATACTGTGGTGCTGGTGGTCTTTCATCAACGACGAGATTTATGTTTCTCTATTTTTTCGAGAGTCAACCTCAAGGTGACTAAGCTTCTTTGTAGCTGCAAATATACAAAGAAAAGTTTACGCCAGTTTTGTATTCGCGGCGACAGAATACTTTATGAAAAATATGCGTAGAAGTAATTAGGCTCGCATGAGATAATGAATTTAAGATCTTTTTCTGAAAACAAGGAAGCTTTCGTAAATGACGACCGCAGAAGAGATGTTTGGAAATAGAAACAATCTTCTTTGTTGGAGAAGTAGAACAGATAAAAATGTCGCCATGTTTTCATGCATGGCTGCTCGCGATGAGCCCCGTCAGCGTGCCTATGCGCCATTGTCATCAGTTTCTGGTAATAGTCTTCGGTTCCCTCCAGGGCTTCAAAAGAAGCTTAGCGATGCACTCATCAGCAAATTTCACGACCTCTCCTCCCGTCCAACCAGACTGGGGGACTAAGGGATGTGCTTAAGGAATACAATATCCAAAACTCAGCATCACAGCGACACACCGGGGACGGTTTTCATGCATAATTTTCTCCACGAGCCGGCAATTCGGTGATGTCGGCATTGATGTGCTTAGATCCTGTGTGCATACACAGGAGATCCGTTTCCCGGCGTGTTACTTGAATTTGTATAGTGGAATAAAAGCATTGCACATATTCGACCACTAGGGCGTAAAAAATTTAGCGCATTTACTCTGGGCTTAGTGCTGTAGGTGTGATGCAGTGCATTGGTGTGTGATTACGTGGTTGCAAGTAAAGCTGTTTATATCTGGGATGGAGAAACATTGTTGATGTTGTTGTTGTTGTGTTATTACTTGTCTTACGATGTCCCGGTAAGCTATATCAGATGGAGCAAAGTTCCCTTGACGGCTTACGATGACCATACGTGAAGACGAAAAATGGCTAGACTCTGGGTCTATGTATGCCACCTGTCACTCTGTCCAGCTATAATTGTTCCTAAAAGCGACAAACATCTGACATGAGAACAATATGTGATCAACTGTCTCTGGAACTCCTCAATTGTGACATAAGTCATTGCTTAGTTCATCAATTCTAAAGAGAAAAGACTTTGAGTATACATGACCCGAATAGAGTCTGTTAAGGATATTGATTGTGGGAGCTGTTTGTGAATCAGTGAATTCTGGTAGTCTTCTAGACATTGTGGGGAAGAAGTTAGCAAAAACCCTGCCTTTTCGCCTGGAGATTTCTTGATACTCTAACCGCCAGTCCTCGTTGATCCTGTTTTGAGCATGACATGTTATATCATTTTCAGCAAGTGTGGTTGTTATTGGGACCCACTACAGGTGGCCCGTTTAGCCACATAGGGCGCCATTCTATTTACGTGGATCCAATTTTTACAGGAACCCATATGACTTTTATCTCTTGGATGTTCGAACTCTCAATTTCACTGACTATATCCCATATGATTGGATGGTTGGTCTTTTGGTTTTTGAGCTGTGTACAAGCTTACGAAGAGTCCGTTATAATGACTATTTTCTCATGAGCTCTATTTTTGCCCAACAGTATAGCCTGCTTGATACCTATGAGTTCCGCAGTGAGGACCGTCTTCGCTCTCACTCTATAGCCTACCTTTATATGGGGAGATGCTGAGACTACAGAACAAATCGTGCCTGGTTTTGTTGTTGCTGCATCGGTGACATAAACCTCGAAATCATTCCTTCCAGACCAGTTTAGTTTGTTTTGAATTTTTTCCGTCCATTCTTGTTTGGTTTCCCCAGTTGTCCCGTTCGGCCCATTCTAGACTTGCAGCCTTCTAGTTGAGGAATGAGATACCATGAGGTTAAGGGTAAGCACTTTCAAGAAAACCATTTAGGCGCCATCGACACACCGTCACACAAATTCATGAACCACAAGGGCCACAGGTCAGTTAGCAGCCCCCCCTCTAATTTACTTCTCCTGGGTGTAGTCTTCTTGATCCTGAAGCACTGTATAGCCTGTATCTATTTACCTTGGTTCTTGCGCAACTAAGATATTCCTGAGACTAGTTCATAACGTTGCTGTGGATTCCTGAACAAAATTCATATGTATAATTGTGCACTTTCTTCTTAAATTCCGGGAAATCATAGATTCGTGGTTTCATGTTTTAGAGGGTACGGCAGTTTTTCAACCAGGGCTTATTCATTGGAGATGCATTGAACGCTTAACTGCAGCAAGCGTCCAGCGCTGATGAAAGGTTTAAATTGCTCACAAAGTATTGGTACATGCAATGTAAAACAATGTGCTATCGGAAAAAAACGCGACTATTGTTTCAAGCCTCTATAAAGCAGACTCTATACTATAGACTACGCATATCGTGACGATGATAAATTTACCAACAAGCTTATTTATGATACGAAAATAGTCCCCTTTGGGGTGCGCCGTAACTTTTTAATCGGGAGTGACCGCTATGGGTTTGTAGCAGCAACCAACCTACATATCCTCTTTAATTTGTCCCTCTCTCCTCATTTGAAAGGCCATACCTTTTTAAGCAGAGGATGATGCCATGATTTTTCATTGGGATTTGAGAGAGGACCTCACGAGCCCCATCTCCATTCACATTCTTCTTTATCGCTGCTAACGTTTTGACATGAATAGAGCTCTACTTTGAGGATCCCAACTTTTTAGTGGGACTAGAAAGAGGGAGCTCTTCTCTTTCTTCTACGTATCCTTCCCATCTTGATTCCCCCTCTGGAGGGGCTTTGAAATTCAAACTTGGCCACTTTTTATGGGAGTGAGCTCCTTAAATTTTGATTGGATTTGAAAAAGCGATAATTTTATCTGCCATAAACTTTTCATCTCCTCTAGGGATAGGGTTAAAAATTCAATCTTTACCAAAATTATTATTCAGCCATCAGCTTTTGTGCAAAACAAATCGTTATTAAAATCGGTTTACGATCTATCTGTCTGTCTGTTTCTCCGTCTGTCTGTCTGCCTATCTGTCACACACATTTTTCTAGGAGACGGTTATAGCGAATGACACTAAATTTGGTGGAAAGGTGGGAACTGTGAACGCTTACGCATACGTCGAACTTAAGAGAGGGTCCCCATACATGCAAAAGAGGGGCGTAGTTTGTTTTCACCAAATATATATATGTAGAGCATCAAATGAAAGGTCCAAGCTAGTACTCAGTGATGACATTTTTTGTCAAGGTGGGTAGTGCGGGGGGTCGAAAGTCATCATTTCTTTTACGGACCCATTCTCAGAAGCTATCCAACCGAAAAATCTAGAAAGAATCAAATGGCTGCCAATATATGGCCAATATATGGTGTCAAGACCTCGAAATACCCTCCGCACCGATGTCTGTTCAAATAAAGTTAATAATAGTATATTAATATAATTTTTAGTAATTGGCTGCAAAAGTCCCCTTAAGTTCAAGTTATCACAATCTCGGCAGATGCCGGATTTTACCTAATACTAGCACTAAGTGACAAGCATTTAGACTCGGATGATCCTACCTACTTAAAAAATAAAGGCACGCTGGTGGCCGGTGGTAGGTTGATGGGAGAATCCGGCGAGGACTCTCCGCAACGTCAAACACATATACAGAATGGTGTATTTCTGCATGATTTGAACCAAACGGGTTATTCAGGAAGGTAGAACACCATTTGACTGGCAAGAAAGTACCACAATTCCAACATGGAAAAAGGAAGTTACTCCAGCAAAATGTTTAAATTACCGTCTGATCCGGTTACTTTCCCATACCATGAAGATTTTTGAACCGATTCTTGACAATCGTGTTCGCAAAATCATTTAAATAACCCTGAATCAAACCGGACTTGTCGAGAACTGTAGAACTACTGATGTAATCCATACTGCGTCGTTATTCAAGGAGAAACACCATGAGAAGCATCGCTCTTTTTACATTGCATTTCTGAATCTAGAGAAAGCGTTCGACCGTGTGTCACTCGAACTCATTTGGTATGCTCTACGACAACACTTAGTGCCAGAACTCGTGCGCTAGGTTAAATTGGTCTACCACGACCCGAAAAGTAAAGTTTGAATTGTCACGGGTGTATCAAAACCGCTTCATGCTTCTGTTCGTGTTAATCAAGGAAGCACCTTCTCGCCACTCCTCCTTGTTCTTGTTATGGACACCCTCACATGGGATATCCAACGTCCAGCGCCCTATACACTGCTTTATGTAGATGATATTTTCCTGGCGTCTAATACCAAAAACGATCTCAAGCAACTTATCCAAAAATGGAATGATCTTCCCATGCAACAGGGCCTCTGATTGAATCTGAATAAAACTGAGTTTTTTACGACCGGTCCCCACGAAACAGGCACAATCACTGAGCGATTTATCTCGGGTTAATGCTGTCAGCCAATGAAGAACTGTCTTTTGAAATTTCCCCATGCATGAACGCAATCAGGATGAAATGGCGTTCCACAACTGGTGTTCTTCATGATCGACGTATCAACGAATGTCTCAAATCTAAAATTCACCGCAATGTCGCCCGTCCTGTTGCCCTCTATGGTTCTAAGTGTTGGCCGACTATAAAAGACAACGAACGGCGTCTTGGGGTAATGGAGACGAAGATGTTGCGTTGGACTATTGGCGTGACATTTTGACACATTTTGACTACATTCGAAATGAACACATCCACCATCGATATGGGATTGCGCCGATCGATCGCAACGAGATTGGTCTGAACATCGAAGTCGTCGGCCAAAACAACGGTGCTTTGAAACGCTGGATGGGAATTAAAAAGCCTCGAGATTGCATCTAGATCGGGCATTTGATAGAATAAAATTGCGAAAATGATTACGGCGAGCCGACCCCGCTTGAGAACGAGACAAAATCTGAAGAGAACGAAGACCTGTAGCTGACAATACTATGGGAACTGTAACCATTTTCTTCAGAAGCTAAATTTCTTTAATTTCTCCAGTGGCTCATAGTTCACTGTCTTTTCCACGTATTTCCATTCAATATTGCTATCATTGGGGATAGCAACATCAATAATATATGTGGAGCGACCAGTCTTGTCAACTAACAGTACGTCAGGCTTGTTGTGTGGCATATAGGGATCAGTTAGAACTTGTGGGTCCCAATACATGCTGTAAGCAGAACTATCAAGTACCGGTTGGCGATCACGCCATCCTTAATGCCACAAATGAATCCCTCCGGCTCAGCAAAGACCTCCTCAGCACACAGCCATCTGTTCGACATATGCAAATCAACAAATGGCTGCCAAAGACAATTCACGTGTTTACCGTGCATTGCCTTCGACTTCCACCCATCGGCTTCACCCCATTTAGAGGATTGAAAGATCGATCCTTCAAGTTAAGTGGAGTCAGCCCACAGTCTGCCTTACAGACAGCCGCATTCAAAAGACTTGCCTGCTCTTTGCTGTAAAAATAAGCGCGCAGTGAGTCGACTTGGCGATGATGTTGTACTGCCACGTCAACTACGCCCCTATCTCTGATGTCACGAGGCAGGTTCATCCACTCAACGGCAGAATTAAAATGGTGCTTTTGGAATTTGGACATAGTAGTCCGTATTCATCGCTGGACATTTTTCAAATCGGTCTTCATCCAGGGCAATATTCCGAATGCATATGTTAGTGAAGGGATAGCGAATATGTTTAGTGCGCTTACTTTATTCTTCCCCGAGGGATGCGATTGAGTACCAGTCATTGCGAAACCGTGTTGTCTTGCATCATCCAGTAGCCATGAAAGGTGATTCAGTGCCAGCAAAGTGGACTCAATGAATCCCCCTGGCAGAGGCCTCTCCATATATGGATGAGCTCGGAGGTATTGGCACCCTTAGAAAAACACACTTCTATGACTGTCGCCAAGAACTTTATTAGTTTGAGATGAATGCGATACAGACATTGGACATCGATTATCCAGGAAGGCTGATTCCAAAGGAAGGAAGGGTGGAAATTTTCCCGGTCGACTAATGACCTGATTTATGCTATGTGCCAATCGACTGTGTATACCAGTAAATTTTTTATGCCAAAAATTCTGCACCTGACCCAGATCAGGACCTCTCCAGTTTTCCGAGGTGTCTATGCCTCGTCGAACCTCATCATCGGTAACATCCGCAAAATTCATGCCAGGCATAGTGGCATGGCAGGTGCCGTCGGCGCTGATCCACTCAAAATTCTGGGTGCGTAACCTCCAAAATTCACCCTAATATTCTTTCGTTCCCGCCACGGAAAACTAAACTACTGTCTGCCCGCTTTTTTGGGATTCTCAGCGGAGACTTCAGCTGGACGGTGAGGAAGTGCTTTGGTGGGTACTGAAGCTGTTGCCTGCAGTGCGGCGTTGACCAGTTTCCGTGTTGACCTCAAGTCGAATATGCTCCCTGATGATGGCCGGGATTTTGTCGCTGCGAGTAATAAGGCGTCACGCAGTCACGTGCGCGAATTACGGAAAACGATCGATGAATCACTGGTGCAACTAAAGGCGGTACCTGCCCCCGCCTTTTTTTCGTAGTAGGAGCTTTTTCCAGTTGCTCTCAGGGGGCTCTCAACATCCATTTGAGTACGTCTTCTATTTCAAAGGCAGTGTAGACTCTTTATTCTAGGCTGGTGATAAAAGCGCATGCAACACATTTAACTTCCTTCTCATATCATTTTGTTAAAAACACGTTTCAGTTAAGCAATTTCTCGAAAAATTTTCCTTTCATTTGATTTATTGATAAACCACAAGCCATAGTTTACCTCAAACGATAACGATTTATTGAGAGCTTGTGAACTTCATTGAATGAGAAGTAACAAAAGAAAAATCAAACCACATTCCTATTAAGAATCTATTTGTGTAATAAGTTTGATAAAAAGGATTTCGCAACGAGATGATCTAATTTTTACCATTTAAAAGCCCGGAATCGCGCTTAGGGCATGGAAAAATTCCCTCATAATCTTATCAGATCCATAGTACGATACCTACTGCTTGGAATTCCATCATAGTCATTTCTCCACCCAAAATAACTTACGTAATCCACAATTACATTCATTATCATTATCATCAACGTTACGCCTCAGTCCACTTAGTCACATTATCTTTATTCCTCGTTTTCTCCTTATCTGTCGAGAAAAAATAAAATGGCAAACACACAATCCAACAACGAATGAAATATAGAAAAAGGTTATCTACATAAATGTTATATTACCAACCAGTAAATCATCATATCAATTACTCCAGGACTTAGATAAGAAAGTCACTGCATAGGCAGTGTAAGACCGCGGGAATACCAATTGGATCTGGAGGAGAAAAGATAGTTCGTTGCAGAGTATCTTACAATTAGATGAGAAATTGATGTCCATAGTTTGTCTTACAACTGTATTCAAAACATTTCCATATCTTTCTCATTCAATTCACCATCAATTGAGGCCACGACATGCTATTCAATAAAGTCGAAAAGGAGGAATTATTCCTACACAAACAACAATAGATCGAATTAATTAAGATCGTTCGCCGTTCAAGTAATTAAAATTGAAAATGCAAAGAAATTTATTTTGCTTGGCTTTTCTTATTATTTAGTGCGCGATAAAACTTGATTTACTCGTGAAGTGATCGTGGAGTGATAATATACTGATTACGGTTTAGTGTAATGTGATTCAGGTGTTTTGCCTACATTTCTCGGTGTGGAGCAATCTCAATATAAACGTTATCTTCCCCTTTGTATTTTACAGGAGCAGAAATAAGAAAATTTCATTGAATTTATCTCCAACGAAAAAAAAATTAAGATGATGGCTGTGAAAATGATTAGATTTAGCTGATAGACATTTTCTTTTTGTTTTTTTTTTCTGGAAAATTGCAGTGAAAAGTGAATACGAAACAGTGAAAAATTTAACAAAAAAAAATCAAATGAAATTATTAATCAATAATTTGGGTCTTTAACGAGAAAGTTAACAATTTTTTTTAAATCTTAACTTGTGAGATTAGTAATAAGTGCTGGAAAATGGGTGATCTAACGCCGATGCAAGACGGTAGGCGATCTAAAAGCCAAATATCTGTCTTTGACTATCCGGAGCATTTGAATCCCTTCTATGAGGATGAAAATCATAAACGATTACGATTCTGGAAAATCGGAAAAAAGGATGGAACATCAAGCCGTCGTGGAAGCTTTTCACTAGGTGGACTTCGTGAGATGTGGTGAGTTTTTTAAATATCTTTTTCTTTTATATTTCAAAGAAATTTTCATGAATTATGGTAGATATATTTTGTCCTCATTTGAGTGGTCAATTTTGCTGCGAGCTAGATTATTTTAATTATGAAAGTAAGCATGCCCGGTTAATGCAATAGTTCAATTTTGAGATGGGCGGTTAAGTAACTCCTAAGGACACAGTGCTTGGAACGGATGTCAGATATAATCAATCCAATACTTGTGAGGATACGACAAACGAGCATATACAGTGGGTCCTTACTAATGAAAGCTTTGGAACTTTTTTTTCACTAGAGATTGTCTCACTAGAGATTTTTTCAATAATCTAGATGTGAAGGATAAGTGCAACCCCCTCGGCTCTCAGGCAGCATTTCTCCATCCCAACCCCATTTGTAATTTCTTGTATCCTTTTCCAACTTGACAATATGAAAAACTATCGCCCCTCCTGCATAGTTAAATGCATTTTGTCTATGCGGATCGGTTCAGGCAATATAGAACAAGTTATGCAGTTATTGTCATGCACGGCAGTTTGGATCTTTTTGTAATCGCGTACGGGAATTTTCTTGCAAAGAAGTTGGAATGAAGTGGCGAGAAGTAAATTTCTGGGTCAGGAGGAATCAGTCTGGTGATTTGAAAAGAGATTGACGCGTGAAACAATTGGAGCGGTCGAGAAAATTTTTGGACATGAACGAGGACAGCTTTTTACAGGGGGAGGGGAGCTGACTTTCAAGCAGTTTAAGGGATAAGATTGATGATGAAAAGTGAAGTTATATGGAAATGGTTGTAAAAGTAAAAAAGGATGGGGTGCGGTCGACGGGGGTACGGGAAGTTTTTCTTATGAGGCGAGCAAGTGTCGATTATAAAATTGTCTGTCTAATTATCACCTTGGTTTTTACGGCTTACGGTCCTGGCGCATCCAATGACATGAAAATGTATATATGATCTTGTTTTTGGCTATCACCCAGGAAATGGGGCCAAATATTTAGGCTACGTTGCATACAGAATGTATTTCTCTCTTAGTAGTATCATTGCGAGTTAATGTTGAAACAAAGGCGATATGTAGAGTAGGAAACCAGCGGACAATTCAAATGATTAGACACGTAATGAGTTCACTTTATGGCGGCCAAAAGAAGCATTTAGTTCGAGCCTCACAAATAGCTGAGTTCTGAAGAAGAATGGGGTCGTGGATGTATCTTGTTGTATTCATCATGGATTTCCCTCTTTTGCTCGCGGTATCGGACCCATGAGAGGTCGGCTCTATTCACGCGGTCTAACCGTCACTTCTTTGTAAATACCATTTGCCAGGCAAATTCACTATTCGCCAATTCAAATTTACGCTTTGATAAATGAAATTAACTGTTTAGCAAATGAAATTAACTATTTAACAAATGAAATTAATTACATCATCAATTTTATTTCATTTTGGCTAATCCATAAACTAGTTTAGTTTTCTGTTGTGTTGAGGCTTACAATTTTTTTCCGTGGATGTGAAACATAGGTACTAGCGCCCCTTCAAGATTTAAAGGAACTTATGTATGCTGAACAGGATAAAATGAACTTGCGCAGTTGTTAATCCTTACTTGCGCAATTGAGTTTGTTATTATATATGATAGTATGTATCTGGTGAGTCAAGCTAATGGGTGTTCCACAAACAAATAATATTTTGTACATCACCTTCCAACGTAGTCGTATACTTGTTAAAAGTCTTTTAATCGTAAAGTGTAATCTAATGTCGATTATCCAGTCCGAAAATCTCTTTGGTATTCATCGACGAACGGTCTACGACAAGGGGATGCGGTATCATGCGTCCTCTTTATCCTGGCCCTCGAGAAAGTGATCCGTGATGCTGAGGTGAATGCAAGAGGTACGATCCTCTTCAAGTCCACCCAACTACTGGCCTATGCTGACGATATCGACATCATGGGAAGAACCACCCGAGACGTACAAACTGCCTTCATCCAGATCGAGCAGGCGGCGCGAGATCTTGGGCTGCACATCAATGAAGGCAAGACAAAATACATGGTGGCAACGTCAGCACCGAAGACGAATCAACGAACAACATCAAACCGCACTGGTCAAACACAAACACGAAGAAGAATAAGGATAGGAAAATACAACTTTGAGACCGTTGACAATTTCTCCTATCTAGGGTCGAAAATCACTACCGATAACAACTACGATGATGAAATCCGCGCACGGTTGTTGTCAGCCAACAGAGCCTATTTCAGCTTACAAAAACGGTTCCGCTCGAAACGTCTCACCATAGGGTCAAAGATCTTACTGTACAAGACTATGATCTTGCCAGTCCTCATGTGTTCCTCGGAAACTTGGGTTCTTAGCAAGAAAAATTGCGAACTCTTGACCGCGTTCGAGAGAAGAATCCTCCGAAGAATTTTTGGCCCCCTACATGAGGATGGACGACTCCGTAGCCTACACAATGACGAAATCTATGAGCGATACCATGACCGTCCGGTTGTGGATAAAATCCGGCTCAATAGGTTACGGTGGGCGGGTCACTTAATTCGAATGGATGAAGATGATCCCACCCGGAAAGTCTATAAGGGCAATATCTATGGTAGAAAAAGAAGACGAGGCAGACCCTGCCTAAGATGGAGCGATGGCGTGGGCCAGGACGCCAGACAGCTTGTAGGGATATCGAATTCGTGGACCTCGGCGGAAAACCGGGATGTCTGGAGTTCCTTATTAAGGCAGGCCTAGACCGGATACCGGTTGTTGCGCCGTTGATGATGATGATTCATCGACGATCTTGCAAGTATACCTACATTACAATTTGTCCCCTTCTTGTGGAACGACCAGATTGTTCTCTTTGGCTACCCTTTGTCCGTTCTTAATCTTGAATGTTGCAGTTACAGCCCAGTAGTCACCTTGTTTTATAACAACCGGTGAGGTGTTATCTCCTCCTATTGTTTCATTGCCATCCGAGTTTTTAGAGCTGACTTCACATCTTTCATTGAATTTGAAGTTCTTTTAAGCTATCAAAAAACATCTCCTTTATTTTTATGTCACCGTTTTCACGGGGATATGGAGATTAACCACCCAGACATTGCGAAATTTGACTTTGATGATCACGCACTAAAGTTCGTTTTTTGATTTGAAGTTTCAATTTTCCTATCTACTCTGAACGTGACTACAAACCTAAAAGTTGTATTCGACTTCATACCAGTAATATCGAAAAAATTTTTTTGCTTTTAACCCAAAATTGAGCGCTTGGTCTCCCAGGATCAAAAAGCATAGCCATTCATTCGCTCTTGGAATGACAGTCTCAAACCCCTAACTTTTTCCGATGTGTGGTCCGCAGAACTAGTTTTTCTTCATCTTCACTGGGAGAGCTCACCGCGGAGACCATACGGAAATTGAAGATAGGATTTGTTATCAGAATTACAAACTTCCATTGCCAGATAGTGTTTCTCGTGATTTAGGCAATCAACCACAGTATTCGCAGACTTTAAAAACAGGTTTAGAGACGGTAATACTTGGGTTCCAACGCTGAGTCGTACTGGAGTCAGTTAATATTCCATTGAAAATTTTATATGGTAGGTAAGGAGCTAAGGTCACCTTTATCCCTTAATGGGCTCAAAGAAATTACACCTAAAAGCAAGATCCGCTGGTATGGTGGAAGCATCCAGACGAAAATTTCTTCGAAAAACATTAGGCTCTGTCAATCAGATACTTGGCAAATCTGATGTATTACTGAGCTGTTACAGATCTTTTTTCAAGCTACACTGTTTTTTATGCTGAGCTACTTATTTTCCTGTTCATATTTAGAGCAATTGCACGTCTCTGCCGCTGCATTGAATGGTCGTGGAAACAGCTGACGGCCTGACAGGAGACTGGCTCAACAAATGTCAAGAATGACGTTTGCCATTTCAGGACTCTGTTCTTGTCCGCCGACCGGGCAACCGCCATTCTTTGTGTTGATTCAGTGGCACTTTTATTAACTCTAAACTTAACTCAACGCCAAGTATTAAAAAAATTGAAGTTTGTAGTAAATATTGTCCAATATTATATATGCTAAAGCGAATCAAATACAACAGTGAAAGAATACGAATCTTTTATTATCATTGGGGAAAACGGAACCCCAAAAGTTGTTTATTTATCTAAACGTGTACACAAACAATCTGCAATAAATACCCATCTAACATTAGTAGTAAAAAACTCGCAAGAATTTCACATTACCTTAGTAGTAAACATACTTTCCATGAGTATCTATACAACATAAAAAAATATTTAGGAGGTACAACGCTCAAAATTGCTGCAAATACATATAATCATTTCAATTAAAGCTGTTTATTTACAATTAAAATTTTCAGATGTAAAATTTTGCAAGTTAGTTCAGGCCAAAGTACATATTTTTCAGTATATAATCTTTTCTTCTTCAACAGAGGCCTATATTTTCGATAACGTGTTTATGGAGGCTAATTGATGGTCATCATAGTAGCTTTTATCGCAGGTTGCTTTCATTTATTAGATTGGAAAGAAGGAAGTAGTAAATTTTTGTTAAATCGATTACATGTTGAGATTTAGATAATTTTGCGTATTAGTAAAATTTACAATGCTGGGTAGAATATTTTGGGCATAACTGATTGTAAGCTTTTCATAATTCAGATAACTCAGATATGAATCCAGTTGCAATTGCAAGGAGATTGAGACCGCACACCCGTCCAAGTCACTTATTTCATCTCGTTTTCTTGCCGCGTTCACTCACTTTTATCAAAGTTTTTATTCATCCCACTTCAGTTATTAGTGACACCATCCCTCCATTGCTAGTTTTTGAATTTTCGTCACTATCCGTTTTTTAGTAAGGATATGAGGGATCCTAAGGCCACATGCACTTGATATTGGACCGGACTAAATGAAGAACAACCTACTCCCACTTTCGGTCACGCTGCTTCTAGGCGAGAGGTGAGGCAGCATCAGAGAGTTGCCTCTGCCCTGGACGAAACTGTTACCCTTTTAGGCTCAAACTAATGACGGTTTAAACTTGTATATAATTTGTCGTGTTTTTGGAATTATATAAAGGAGCGTTTTCCACCTGTTACCACTTTCGATCACGCTGCTCCTAGGGCAGAGGTGAGGCAGGGTCTGATGAGTTGCCCCTGGACAAAATCGTTAGTCGTCTTTCTTTTCGTCATTACTAGTGTTTTGTTTGCGGACAGGAAACTCTATGACATGCACTTTCTTCATTCTCTTAATTTCCTTCAGGGACATAACATTCATCGTTGTCCTGGTGGTCCTGACCATTGTAGAGTACAAATTAGAACTGTGAAACTACTTTTTGACCCCTGTTGTTTTTACTTATACTTGTTTGTTTTTAAGTTTTAAAAGAAATAACCACTCTGTATGGAAATTCTCTAATTCTCTATTAGAGCATATCAGGCAAATATCTATCAAGACCTCTTTTAAGGATGTCCACTCCTATAACAAAATGTTGCAAAATATTTCGGCGTAATTGTGGTTTTATTTCACACATGACGTTATCGGAAAAAGGTTTGAGTCCTCGGAGCATCGCTCCCCTCCCCTAAGAAAAAAATAAACTCTAAGGTGTCGAATTACATGTTTTTGATGACCAGTTGATCTCTTTTCTTCATGAAGGAAAATTTTCAGAAAATGAACTTCGTCCAGGTCTGGCGAAAGTGAGTTGAAAGGGGGGATTCCCCCCGGGCACGGAGTTTTCTCAGGTGCCCGAGTGAAAATTTTCTCGTTTCTACTTCTTGAGTTCGTGGCGGGGTTTCTTTTCCACCTGAGGCATACTTTCTATTTCTTGATTTCATGGCGGGGTTCCTTTTCAATCTCTGATATTCTGCGGGTCTAAGGATTACCTCATCTTGGCCTCTTCCACGCTGAGCAATCCGCCGAAGTCTGAGGCAGTTGCTTCGTAAACTTGCAATGCCGACCTTTCGAGAGAGCTGCGGTAAATTTGGAAACGTCGGTTTTCACAATGCTCCCCCTGATACGACCCCCCCCAGAAAACCCTACTTTTGGCTACTGATGGGATGTGCAAAGCCATAAACAGCTGCGTAATGTGCTGTTATGACAAATGCACAACAACTTGCAGCCAATTGCTCGCAACCACATGGGCGCATACCACACGGCATACACGACACTAACACCAACCCTTATGCGCCGCATTTTTTTCGCACAACTCCCGTTGCGGTCGAACATGTGCAAGACATTACCGTCTCCATAAAATTTCAAAAAAAGTACTGGGATTTGAATCTCCTGTGTATAGTTTTCTTGCTTCAGATGCATCTAATGAGAGCATGTGTAAGGGCTGATTGATCTGACCAATGCTGACGATATAATGAAAAGGGTCACATTGCCAGAGGTAAATGCTGTGATAGAAAATCAGGTATGAACAGCAGCTGCATCGATTGATTTTCAGTAATTTCCATTTATTTCCCCTTATTCTTCCTCAAATTTTCTGGAAGATTAGTATCTACTTTTCTTCTACAAGTTCTTTCCTATTTGATTCCTTTTATATCCAATCCAAGTCACACAATGAAATCCCCAGACGAAACGTAATCATTTTCAGAAAGCACCAAACCATCCCAATTTACAACAATTTACATATCAGATACTCTAAACCATTGAAATTAATTTGTTACTTTAAACACAATTAGCCTCCATGACCACACCATTAATAACCCATTATCTTACACCATCGTCTAGATCCAAGCACTTGAATGTTTAGATACTTTTGTGACGACAACTTAACCTTTCCGTTGACTAGACAACAGTTTTGCGATTGACTAGATAATATCTTGCCATTAGCATTATACGAGAGCATAGTATGCATAGTGCATTCTTGAGTCCGTTGGTAACGCGGAAGAGAGATTCCGAGATTCCACGCAGTTGCATTTATATGCCAGACGAATAGATAAAACTTGTGTGTACTTGGATAATGCGAGAGAAAGGAAGAATAAATCAAGAATCAATGAAGTTGCCTGTTGTCGGTCGGTGTTGCGGTCACAGCGCCGTTAAGTCAAAGAAACTAATCGGCCGACAAGTTAGACCCACTTGGAAGACATAATTTCATTCTGAGAAACAACAGCAGCGATGGTAATACCAGTACTAGGCGGAGGAATTGTTAGGAAAGGTCTAAGAAATGGTGAACAATTTAAATGTTGTCAGGCATTGGCAGTCACATAGCTCTATAAAAAGATACAAAGAACTATAAGGACTAAAGGGAAGCAATCTTAAGTAACTTTCCTAAGGCTTTTTTTTTATGGATGGAGGTGGAAATCTTAGAAAGACGCTGCTGCGCCAGGTTGCAGCAGTGTGTGGGATTCACACCCACTAAAACCACCCCCACTCTTCCGCCCCTCCCCGCGAGACTACCGTGAAGTATTACTTCGCGGGGGAGGCTCTGGTTCGCTATACCAGCTCGTCCATGTCACGTCTCCGTCGTGCCGCCTTCCGAGCTCGATCCAACTCCAGGAGTTTTGTCTGCACTACGGCTACTGCCTCATTTGCCGCCATCCAGTTTTCTTCCGACTTCAACATCTCTTCCACCAGGTTGGAGGGCTCGATGTCCACCCCCAAGATGCTGTTCAACCTCCTTTTCTGCTGCAGAAATCTGGGACAATGGAACATAACGTGCTCAGGGTCCTCGAGTATAGCACCGCATTCAGGACAGTTGGGAGACTCGTCCAACTCGAAGCGATGCAAGTACTTCCTATAGCCACCGTGTCCCGTAAGGAACTGTGTCAGGTGGTAATTCAATTCTCCGTGCTTTCGGTTGACCCATTTCTCGATACACGGGATCAATGTATGGGTCCACCTGCCCTTGTCGGAGTTATCCCATCGTTGTTGCCACTTGCCACACAAGTCTCTCCTGATGGCTTTTCGGAAATCCGCATTCACCTCGGCTGGATTTGCCTTCCGTTTTTCGTAGAGCCAGTGTGCCTCGCTCGCTAGAAGGTCTATAGGGATCATTCCTGCGATAACACACACGGCCTCTGTCGACGCCGTCCTAAATGCGCTGCACACCCTTAGCGCGTATAGCAGGATCGACCTCACCACTCCCGCGATGAGTAGCCTGCGACTATACTTCGGCCCTCCCACGTTAGGCATCATCCTTGCAAGGGATGAGCTGGCATTTGCTGCCTTCCAAGTGTCCCTTGAAACTCAGCTTGGCATCGATCATCACCCCCAGGTATTTGACAACCGATTTTGAGACGACCTCACGATTACCAACCTGGATGGTAACCGTGTTGTTCTTCCTACGGTTGGTAATGAGCACCGCCTCCGTCTTTTCGTCCGCCAGGTCCAGCTTGGCCATTCGTAACCATGACTTGATGGTATGAATGGCTTCTTTTGCATAAAGCTCCACGTCCTCGGGATGCTTTGCAATTGCAACTACCGCCAAGTCGTCCGCAAAACCAATCAGCGTTGTCTCCTCGGGCACGCGAAGGCCAAGCACTCCGTCGTACATTATGTTTCACAGCAGCGGTCCCAATACAGAACCTTGAGGCACACCTGCTGTCACAATGTACTCCTTCGGCCCGTCGTCCGTCTCGTACCAGAGAAGTCTGTCCGAAAAGTAACTCTCGATGAGCCGAGCCAAGTAGCTAGGAACACCCAGTTTGGCCAAAGCGCCCTTAATCCAGCCCCAGTTGGCTGAGTTAAAAGCATTTTTGACGTCCAGCGTCACCAGAGCACAGCATTTGCCCATGGCCATTGCATTTCAAGCCAATTCCACGACCTTTGCTACTGCATCGACCGTAGAACGGGCTCGCCGAAACCCATATTGCCGCTCTGAAAGACCACCCGCAAGCTCAATGAACGGGAGCAGCCTGTTGTATATTACCCTCTCCAACATCTTCCCCATGGTGTCTAAGAGACAAATAGGGCGATATGAAGAGGGCACGCCGGGCGGTTTTCGGGGCTTCGGTAGCAAGACCAGCTTCTGCCTCTTCCACTGGGCGGGAAACACTCCTTCCGCCATGCATGATTCGAATGTGCTTGCGAACCACCTTGGTCTGGCCTTGACCGCCACCTTCAGAGCCCTGTTCAGAATTCCGTCCAATCCCGGAGCCTTGCTGTCCCCAATACGTCTGCAGATTTCCCAAAGTTCCTCGTCGGTAACATCAGGGATCGAGAAGACGTCCTGCTGAGCTGCCAGTTGGGGTTCTCTTTCGTCCTGCTCCTGCTGCGGGAAAAGAGTTGTAATTAGTTGCAACAAGAGCCGTGGGCATGTCACCTGAGGTGATTTTTTCCCGCGGATCTTCTTCATTACAACTTGGTAGGCTGTACCCCACGGATTCGTATTAGCCTCCATGCATTCGCGCTTGCTTCTTCGAATGGCCTTCTTAAGGTTAAGCCTCAGGGAACTGGGGTAGGGGCTTTGTACTCGAGAGTATACCCGCTCCTAACTATTGCACACGATACGCTCGTACAATTTCCATGAAGAAAAAAAATTATAAAACTGAGGAGAAAGTAGGGACAGAGAAAGGTTTGGCTTCGTTTGCAGGCAAGACGAAAATACCCGAGAAGAAAACTTGCAAAGTATGCGGCAAACGAGACAGGGGTGACAATCGTTGAAACTGGGCAGATCGCTTTGGATATAAGCGCAGTGGATTGTCCCTGTGACAGCCGAAGGAGAAAGGCTTATCAGCAAATACGCGACAGTTGTGTAGCGCGTGTGGTCTGCAACCATCCTCCAAAAAAAAAACGTCAGCAAAGGTTTGAAAAACGGGCTGATGGATCTAGAGAAACTTCAGGATCGTATTTTATTCTACAGGTAGATATTAATAGCACCGGAAGATGCACGAAAAACGAAAGCAACCGAACTTCTCGCTGGGAGATGGATCGCAGAGCGAACTGTGGAAACAACGAAAAGAGGAGGGCGCATCTGAAGAAAACTTCACCCAGGCTGTCTTCAAGGCTCGAAAAATGACGCCGAGGAGAAAGTCATCTGCCTTATGCCAAGGTAGACTCGAATGGTGAAAAGTCTAAAGAAAAGTTGAGAAAAGGAAGATCAATCTGTACCGGAGTGCAACCGCTCATGAGTCGCTAGCGCAGTTCGCTGTAGAGATAAAAAAGCTGATCTAGTATTCATTAGTGAACAGTACCGGAACAAGCAATAGGAAGGGGAGATTTTCGCCCGCGGATCTTCTTCATTACAACTTGGTAGGCTGTACCCTATGGATTCGTATTAGCCTCCATGCAGAGCTTCTGGTAGCATTCCCGCTTGCTTCTCCGATGGGCTTCTTAAGGTTGCTTTGCAGATCCTTGTATTCCTCCTCACGCTCCTGGTGCTCCGGCTTTCCCCTTGTCCTGCTGGAAAGTTTCCTCGCTCGGAGACAAGAGGATCTCAAGGCAGCGATCTCCGTGTTCCACCAGTAGTTTGGCCTCTTGCCGTGGTGCAAACGTCGTCGTGGCATCGTAGCGTTGCATGCTTCGGTTACACGCTGAGACAGCTGTGTGACCCTTTCCACCGCTGTTCCATCCGGATCATGGGCTCCCTCCAATGCGGCCAGGAATGTCTCCTCGTCGAAAGCTTCGATAGACCAGCTAACCGCCTTAGCCTTTCCACCTCCAGAGCGTCGTTGACTGCTTCCCCGGTTCCCAATGCAGAGGAAGATGGCCTGGTGGTCACTGTGGGTGTAGTGCTCACTCACTTGCCAAGCCATCTCCCTCACCAGTGAAGTGCTAACAAATATCAGGTCAACGATCGAACCCGACCCTCTTCCTCGAAAGGTGGGCACGCATCCAACGATGTCCAGCTCCGCAAATGATTCCAACAGAATTTGACCTCTGGTATTCGTCGATCGGCTTCCCAACTCCAGGGCCCACGCGTTGAAATCGCCCGCAATGATTTTAGGGCTGCGGTCTCTAGCGTCCAACACCAGATTGTCTAACATCTCCTCATATTGTGCTAAGGTTACACTAGGAGGAGCGTAGCAGCTGTAAATATGGACACCGTTGGCCTTCGCCCTTATAAAACCGGCTGCTGGGGGGGCCATGACTTCCTAAGGCTAGTGACGAATGTATCTTTATATGTGTATCTGAATCCCTTCCGCTTTGATTGATGAATGGTAATCAGGGGTAGGATGGTCACATTCACAAAGTTTTGGGCTACATGTATTACTGAAGATGTCGCTTTCAATCCGCTTCTACAAAGAATTCAAAGAAGCTGTTCATCCAGTCCAATCGAAATAGTAAATCAAATCCAATTGCTCTTCCACCAGCACTATACCGTCCATCAAGTTTTCATTTTCTCAACCAACTTCTCAACATTTTCAAGTGTGCAACCATTTCATTGTCTAATCCAGGCAACGTCCTAACAACTCGCCAATCGATTCAAGATACAAATGCATCTCATCTATGTCATTGCTTACACAAAGATTGCGATATGGAGTGACACAAAAGTGATGAGTGTCATCAAGTACCCAGAATATACTCGGAACAACTAGCAAACAAGATGCGATGTAATTTATGCAGCACACGACACTTTTATTTCAATCTTGAAGTACTTGGAAAGTATACAACATATCGCTAAACATGCAGCACTTTTGTGCACTATGCATATGGTATCATATTCGAGTAAATATGTATCTTTGTTAGCTTGAAATTCCGTGCACTTTAATAACAACAAGATTCATCTCGGTCTCGGACTGGAACGTCTAAAGTTTGGCTTAGCTTTATGGCTGGTTAGGTAAGGTAACGTATTTGAATTGTCTTCAATTAAAA
Organism: Hermetia illucens; assembly: GCF_905115235.1. Classification (NCBI taxonomy): domain Eukaryota; kingdom Metazoa; phylum Arthropoda; class Insecta; order Diptera; family Stratiomyidae; genus Hermetia; species Hermetia illucens. Next base: position 175,220,241 of record NC_051851.1, read on the forward strand.
TGTCCAACGTTAGTTGCTGTGGTATCACTTTGTATCTGTGTTATCTGAGACGGGGCATCTGAAGCGTCTGAATGAGATGCTTATTAAGAAACACAAATAGATGTTGTTAGTATTTATGTAATTTGTTGATAGTTTTTGAAGGTCTAGTTATTTGAGGTACTTTAATTTCTCTGATAAAGAGTTTAGATTATTCAGAAAGGTACATGAAGATTGACTTGGAAGGAAGTAGGGTCGTTATGAGTAGTGAGGGAAGAATACGAAACGAGGCCTATGGAACTTTCTTACCTGTCGGAGCATAAAAGCAGATTTTCCTGCCTAGAGTACTTCAGGCACATACATATGTATCTTTTTGAAGAACTGACAGTATATGCTACCATATCTTTGCCGCCATACGTTTATCCAGCTCATATAGTATTTGAAAGTAATGAAAACAGAAATGAACCCAGAAGAATGTGTTGAATAAAGGGATGGCCCTCAAGTGTACGATAAGAAGATAAGGTAGAGATGATCGATCCTTCAAGTCGGGACTCAAGGGACTCGCCTCTTTATGACTTTTACGTATGGCCTGCATTCGACGCTTGTCTAATCCAAATTCCATCTGAATATCACGGCTAAACACCACTACTGTTCACAAGACCCTAACTTGGTCAACAATACCTTCATACAACTTGATGTCGTCTAAGTTCATCAAGTGTGCCAGCTCGCATTTAGCATTTAGACCACATTTGATTGCAAAACCATACCCTCTAGAATTATAGAGTTGCTATGAAGTGCCAAGAGGACTCAACGAATCCCCCCGGAAGATGCCTCTCCGTGTGTGAGTAGGCTCTATCTGGGCTGTTAGTACCCTCTGATGAAAGCGCTGAAAAGGTGGAATGCCACCCTCCTACGATTGTCACCAGTTGCCTAATGTGGGACCCATGCAGACAGACATAGGACATCGAATAGCCAGGTGTGCAGGACGCTGTCAGAAATCTTGGCATTATCGAAATAGCAACTAAAGAGATTTCTTCAGCCTCTAGTTGCCTGTCCTACAATAATCGGTTCGATAATGATCTGGCAATCTTTCTGCTCCCATCCACTAATAATGGACGCTATGAATTTGTAGAGAGTTAGTAAGCAAGTAACTGGTCTTGAACCTGCGGGGTCATGGACCTTGTCCTTTTTATGAGCAAGGTAGGTAATCTCCTTAGTGAGGAAGGGTGGAAATTGCTTCGGTCGATGCGACGAATGACCAAGTTTATACGATTTGACAAGTGACCATGTATATTGGTGAACTTTTTATATCCCGATTCAGATCAGAGTCCCTCCAATTCTTCAATCGGTTTATGGCGTGCTTTGAAAAATTAAGTCAGGTAACAGGAAACATTCAAAACCCGGGGGAAGGGAAACCGTGCAAGAGGCTGCATGAACGGTTGAAAAAACGTACAGGGCAGCAAACCTCGAAAGAAAAAGTAGTTTCATCTTATCGCACTTCAAAATTCAGCGGTGAAAACGCTACTAGAAACCTAGAGTGGGACAAAAACCGTGGTTATTTAAACTATTGGTAGCTGGGGCAGTAAGAACACGACCAGTCATAACCCAGCGCACATATGGCGTCTTGGAAAGCAGGTGGCTCTCAAACAAGACATTTGCCAATGCGGGTAAGAGGTTGAAGTAATATAGGAGGTGTGCGGTGGAGTGCCACATCAGCAAGGACTGTTGATCTGATCCAAATTGCACACTATGTAAAGGGAAGCAGTATGTGGACAATCGATATTTTGAGGGAGGTAGCAGGTGGAAAGTCCATGCCGCAAATCGCGGATGAAGTTGGTAGAAATCAACCTTAACAGCTGCCAGTTGGGTGGGGGCAGAACGTCTAGCAAACAATCTGCAAGAAAGATATCGAAGTGAGCATAATTAGTGACTCATATCGCGATCACGATGATGGAATTTGAGTGAAGGATCGAATGGCCCGAACACCGCTATAAGCTTGCGAAGAACAAACTTTCTATAGATTAATGGATCATCCGAAAAAGGGATTCATCAAGGTGAAAGCAGTTCACATATATAGCTGCTGTAGCTTTAACCAGCGATACAGTTGCAGCTGGTTTTAGATGTGAGAGAACATGGGGTGATAATCATAGCAGGGGATTTTATTGCGGGGAATCTTCAAGGAGGCAGTCGAACAACCAATGTGGGAGAACATGTTTTGATCGAAGCTTTCACCGAGCTGAACGTAGTACTCATGAATGGCGGGACTTCATACACTTTTCGAGGAAGGGGTGTGGGCCTATAATGGACCTGACATACGTGAGTGTCATTTTAGCCGGAAATGTTAGCGAGGACTATACTTATAGTGACAACAGACAATCTGTATGGAGATCAAGGGCGAATCGAGCTTATCCGGATGGACGCCGAAAGTTTTCAAGGGGGACAGATTTTCCCCGAATTGTACTAACAGAGAAAAAGTTATCCAGATTACCCAATGGGTTATGGAGGCATGTGATGCTCCTATGCTCAGAAGGCGCCTGCTCCCCAGTTGGCTTTATCAGATGAGGACAACCTGGTAATGATAGGAGGAACACTGATACCTGCGAAGCTACCTAGAAAAGGTGATTCTCAAAAACAAGAGAAATTGCTTCAAATAGTTGTGCGAAGTTGCCCTTAGTTGATCCTGGGTGACCTGCCGCGCTTTCAAACAGAAATTGTTGCAACTGTTCTTCACCACCACTAAAACAGCGAAAGGCAAACAGTATTCCAGGTTAGTGAGTGCATGGTACTTCCCTATCTAGGGAGAAATATGAGGTCGGATCGGTGGCAATAAGTTTCCAGGTTTGGATCGCATTCCTAAGAGAACTTTCTAGCTAAGAGTGATGACTAGGCCCACCGTCAATCAATGCTTAAAAAATGAACCTGGAGAAAGGCGCACTGATTCCTGGTGACTACTATACCGTGTTGGCGCTAGATGTCAAAAATGCATTGAACTCTGCCAACTGGAAGCCAATTCAAGGCGCATTGACTGAAATAGGTGTATCTGGATATTTGGCGAATCTTGTTGAGAATTAACTTCCAGATAGGTGAAGGCCCAAAAACATCGTCACAGCGGGGTCTTTGTCCCCCACTTTGGAATGTTATGTATAATGTAGTTGTGGTAGTGCTTCCCTTCTCAGAGGAGGCTACGATTGTTGCCTTTCCCGATGATCTGATTGTAGTTGTTATAGCAAAACACTCAGATGATGTGGATGCGATGAATGCAGTAAAAGTGGCAAAAATCTGACTGTAAAAAGCCGGGTTGACCTTCGCGAATGAGGTAACGGAAGTAGTGTTAATAACGAACCGCAGTAAGAAAAACACTGCCAAGGAGTTTTAGCTGTTAAATACCAAGGGGGTGATGATTGGTGCCAATCTGAGCTTTAGCGAGCACCGAGATTATGCATGTCAAAAGGCAAGTAGTACCGCTCCGGTACTTGTGAAATTCTTGCCAAATGTTGGCGGCCGAAATACTATCAGAAATTGATTTTAGTTGGAGTGGTGTTATCCATTCTGCTTTACTCAATCGAACCTCATAATCTGTAACATCTGAAAAACTCGGCGTGCTGGGTGGATAACTCCCAAATTCCACCCCAATGCCCTTTTGCTTCCGTTACTGAAAAGTGTACTGTCTGTCGCTGATCTGAAAAAACTTCGCTGGTTTCTCGCGTACCTTGCATTCTGAACATGTTTGGAATGACTTTCACCATACGGTCGTAACCGATTACATACGACAGAAAGTTTCTGCTTTATTACAGATGTCTCACTGGGAATGGCATAGTTCCAGTAAACCCTCTGTTCGTCGCCCATCTGCTGGCATCGCCAGTGATGATTTGAGTCAACCTAGTAATATTCTGCCTCAATGAATCACCAAGACGTTGCAGACGAATTTTCCATGGTGGATCTTTTCGGCCCCTCGAATCTCAACTGCCGGTCAGAATGATTATGTTACTCTTGGGACCCGCATATTGCCTCAATCACCGACAGACCTGCAGCATCGCCAGTATCTCCACTTGGAATACATTGGTGAATTTATATCTTGGAATAGACTGGTAAATCTATAACTATATCTATATCGGATACCATTCGATACATAAGAAACACCTTCAATTCAATTCTGATTCGAGCCTCCTTGATGACTTTTGTACTAACTCTGGCCGTTTTCGGTGTGAAAACCACTTACATGTCCGGCTTAAAGCCGGTGAGGTTTAAACAATTCTGCGGACACTTTGGTTCATACTTCCGCATAAACACCCCGGACTGTTCCATCCCTGGTAGGGTTACTCGGTATAATACCTATTCCTTCCTTATTAGCACGGCCCTTTCCCAATTCCATAGAAGGGTTCTGCTCCTTCTGCGTGTCTGCTCTTCCCTTCATAACATTGGACTTAATTAGCCGAACCAAGTGTATTGTATTTATTGAGGTCTTCCTGTACCAGTTTAAAGTTCTGGTTGAACTTAAGTGCCTTAATAGCCGCCAATGAATAATTGGTGAATTTCGGGTTTATAGCAGAAGAGAAAGGGGATGTATCCCGAAACAGTATGCTGGATATATATTGAACAAATTTGAAATACGATGAAACTACAGCGTGGGTTGGGAGAGCATGTATTACTTGGTATACTGAAGGGTTCCTCATAGCACAAGGAGCGGTTGCAGGAGTCACTGATTCAAGGGAAATGTACTTTGATACAATGGGTAGGTCTGTATACTTAAGGTGGAAGTATACGCCATAGATAAATGTGTTTAACACCAGAATATTGCGATTCTAACCGACAACCAATCATTGATAGTCCTGCTCAGCAAGTGTTTTGACATGGTTGGAGGGGATTACGTGTAGCAACGCTAGTACTAATGTAGTTGTCTACGACCTTTTCCATTGTTTTCAGTACAAAGGATGTCAGGCAAATTGGTTTGAAAAATATGGAATGAAAAGGATCTGCTTTACACAATTTTGGACTGAGGATCACTTTTACCCCTCTTTTTGCCTTTGGGATGTCTCTGAAGGCTAAATTGGCTCCGGATAATTTAAGTGGCTTAAAAGTTCCCACCGCTCGTCTTGTGTGCTTGCTGCTTGACGATATTCAGATCTAGGAAGGGTAGAGCCCCATCCTTTTCTACCTCTAGTGTAAACTCGATTTTATGATGAATCTTGTTTATAGAGGAGATGACCATGTCGATATCATCTCTTCTAATAATCGTAAATAGGTCGTCTACATACCTAAACCATACTTTAGGTATTATTCCCTTCCAAAGCCTGCGAAGGTTTGCATAAATTCGGACTTTTTTTTCTCTATTCCGGGCCAGATCCAAACTCGCTCAGCCATCTCTCGAGTTGAATTGACTCTTTCACTGGCGTGTTGGGGAACAATCCTCACCCATTCTCTCAATGCCTTGCAACCTCTGTATTAGTTCATGGGAGTTAACCACTGAATAATTACTTTTCGTCGTCGGAGGGGCCCGGCACTCATTGATTAACCACTTGGCGATGTTGTCCGTCGGTGAGTTTGAGTCCGAAATGATTTCTAGCATCTCGTCCCCCTCCTTGTGGATTTTTGGTTAACATCTGATTCTTAGAAGCGCAGAATTAGGCATTCGGAGTCGTTCAATATTCGGGAATACTGCACTAGCTTCCTTCGACGCTCGATCGACCCTTTTGATAGATTCGAGAAGCAGGTTTTTCCGCAATTCGAAGAAGTTTCCGTCTAATCTAGGCCTCAAATTACTTTCTATCCCCTTATCGTTGCACCTTAACGTTTAGCACCTTAGTTAGGGTCGTAGAGAGAAAATCCGGCCCAGGGTGAAAATTTTGCAAGCTAGGGTTTAAAGTTAGACGGGACTGGGTAAAAATTATGCCTAGCCCCATATCATCCTTTTGTTCCATGGAAATTTCTAGTTCGGTCACCGAAGTCAGGGCCCGGGGAAAATCCCCCCTATTTCATCCCCCTCTCGTCATGCCTCGTAAAGATTTAATTTAATTGACCGCTCCAAATGGGAACTATTCACAAATCCTTTTTCATAACTTACATAAATTTTAATTTAAAATAAATTTAGCCAAAAATAGAACTATTTATAATAATTTTCTCATATTTTATTTCTATTTTTTACAGGACTTTCAAATCACTTCGTGGTAAAAAGAAGTCATCAACATTAGGCATAAATAAAACATCGGAAAGTCCAGAACCGTTACGACGAACTTTAGGACAAAATGATAATCTTTATGCGACATACGATCCACGATATCGAAATACATACGATAATGGCTCAATTAATAATAATTTTCAACGTAATGTACCATATCGAACGTCATTACAAGATATGAGTTGTAATAAGGTTAGTATTGTTTTATTTTCTCTTTGTCATTGTCATTATCCTGGTAATCTTCGATAAATAATTGAGTGAAAAAAATAGGTTTTTGCCTCACTCACGAGTTTCCTCCTTTATTTTCCGGGACCAGAGTCCGATTTTTGGAATTCGCGTGCCAAACTCACTTGGTGAGAGCACCTCTGGCGCAAGAACGTTATATACAGGAGATTTAACTCCCAGCGTTTCTTTGAAGTTTTATGGGAAGAAAAATTATTGCACATCTTCAACCGCGACGGTAATTGCGGGAAACTATTCTGCGCATAATGTCTGGTGCTAGTGCCACGTATGTGATGCAATGCATTGGTATGCGCCCACGTAGTTCCGGGCATGTAGCATTACACAACTGTTTATAGCTCATTACATGAGTTGCGGAAACACACATAAGAAAACCATCTAAGCGCCAACGATACACCAATAAATTACCCACATAGGTTGCTGCTAGATTTACTCTTCCTGTATACAGTCTTGGTCTGGCTATAAGCACTCCTAGAATAGTATTCATGTGAGAAACTAATTGTTGAGTAAGGGCAGAATCGTTGCAAAAAAAAACCAACTGGTTCGTTTCAGAGAGTTGAGGCAGCACTTGATGAGTTACCACTGCCTCATGAGTGTCACTATTTTTTGTAAAAAAAAGGCGTACTTTACTCACTAAAAGGGGGGTTGTGCACAATTAACTGGGTCCACTCCACTCTCCATTTACGTGTGACTAAGCGCTCAACACTTTCTATACCATTTTATCTGATCTTCCTTGTTACGTTCCCTCCTCTCCTGAGTGCTTATGCTTTTACCCCGTCAGGTTTACCACTGAAGTTCACAAAAAACTACCTCAAAAAGGGACTACGAGGAAGAAGTTCCCGGCTTCTAGAAACGATGCTGACTTAGTTTTTTTTCAAAACTCTACGTTCCCCGGTCAAATCCTTAATACGTAAATCCAGAAACGAATATTTGACTAGTGTGGAAAACTCACTAAAGCACGGAAACCTGAAACCTTTCTGGTCCCACATTCGCAGCTCCAGCTGCCCTGCCCAGTTATCCCCTCCGTCCATTAAATTCTTTGGCTTCTCAGCTAACTCCCCCCAATTATCTTGGGATTTACTTTGTTGCTACTTTTCGCCAGTTTATGTTCGCCCTCCTTCCTCCGAATCCCTCCCTATAGTGGATGTAGCTTGGCCCACATCGCCTACCATTCCCCTATTCTTGTCGAGTACCTCATTGGCAAACTTGATGCCAATGACGGACCTGGCTACGATGGTCTTCCAAACCTCGTTTTGCTCAAAACTGGTAAGTCCATCTCCCTTCCCTTGTCTCTTATTTTCATCAAAAGCCTCGAAGAGAATCATTTTCCCGGCTTGTGGAAAGAGGCTCTCATCATCCCCATACACAAGAGTGGCGATTGTACGGTTACCGAGAATTACCCTCCCATTTCCCTCCTCTCCTCCTGTTCCAAAATCCTGAAAAGTATGTCAACGACTGGTTGTCCGCCCACTTTGGCCAACACATAATGAAAGAGCAACATGGCTTCGTTAAACGTAGGTCCACTGCCTCCAACCTGCTTGACTTTACCAGCTTTGTCGCCAAATGTCTAAGTTCAAGGCAAGAAGTACATACCATTTACACTGACTTCGCTAAAGCCTTTGACACCGTAAATCACAAGATACTCCAAACGCTCGTCTCTAAACGTTCCCATACCACTTGCTTTATGGCTTGCCTCTTACCTTTCCAACCGATCCTGCCGCGTATCTTTTGACGACTATACTTCCCGCTCCTTCTCCCCCTCCTCTAGCGACACACAGGGATCTATTCTGGGTCCTTTGTTATTTTTATTTTTTATTAAAGACCTTCCTCCCCTTCTTACTTGTCCCTGTTTGCTTTATGCAGACGACCTTAAGCTGGTTTTCGTTTTGCCATTGTCTCCATGTCATTAATCGAGCAACAAAATTGTCAGGCTTTATACTTTGCTCCTCCTCTGATTTTGACTTCATCCAACCCTCTTCAGCTCTCTTCAATTCCCTCGTGAGGAATACCCTCGAGTATTGCTCCGTGGTCTGGTTACCCTTCCGCAACTGTGATTGTCTTGCCCTTGAAAATGTGCAACGTTAAATCACCTGTTCCCTCTTCTTTATGTGGACTACCCCTCTGGCCTACGCTTCCTGAACCTTCCCTTCCTACAACAGCGTAGATCCTATCTGGATCTATGTGCATTTTTTAAACTTTCCTCGGGTCTGATGGACTGCTTCACCGCTGACGACAGCCTGCTTCGCCGTCTTGTGTCTTATAACACACGTAGCGCAGACATTTTCAATGTGCCCTTCGCAGAGCTCGAAATCTATTTTCATTCCCCGATGCCTAGGCTCTGCCGAAATTACAACGCAGAACAGCTTGGTCCTTTTATTATAAGTTCTTTACTTTAAGTAGTTTTAAAGGTAGGATAACATTTTGGCTTTCTCCTCCTTCTGAGGACAATAATTAATTGGAGTTTACTCTATTTGTTGTCCGTTAAATTAAATCAAATTAAATTAAATTAAATTAAATAAATTAAATAAAACGTAGGAAGTAATTTCTAACCAATTCCACAACTGGTGTCCTTTGTGATCGACGTATCAACGAACGTCTCAAATCTAAAATTTACCGCAATGTCGTCCGTCCAGTCGCTCTCTATGGTTCTGAGTGTTGGCCGACCATAAAAGACAATGAACGACGTCTTGCGGTAATGGAGACGAAGATGCTACGTTGGACTAGTGGCGTCACACGTTTAGATCACATCCGAAATGAGGATATCCGCGATCGTTATGGGGTTGCACCGATCGTGGAAAAGTTGCGAGAGAGGCGTCTTCGATGGTATGGTCACGCAATTCGTGCAAATGAGAATTCACTTGCAAAGATTGGTCTGAACATCGAAGTCGATGGTAAACGACCAAAAGGCAGACCTAAGCAACGGTGGCTTGATACGCTGGATGGGGATTTGAAAGCCTCGAGATTGCACCCAGATCAGGCATTCGATAGAGCCAAATGGCGAAGCCGATCACGACGAGCCGACCCCGCTTGTGAACGGGACAAAGGCTGAAGAAAAAGAAAAAGGAGAAGAGTCATCGAGTGGATACGAACTCAGGCTTCCTCAGTCTATTAAAGCAAAATTCAAGTAACGATTAATGAGAGTGTTCGATCTTTGTAGGAACAGTGCCTCCACTGTTAAATCCAGCGATATCGGACAGGTTACCTGCGGTGGTTTATCCCCTTTATTAAAGGCTTTACCGCTCTGTGGGCTATGCCTTCGATGTTTTTTCAGCTTCCTTGCAGAGGTTTGTAAAGCTTCTGCTTTTACTTTCTTTGTTCGCTTTCAGCATGTTCTGCTTCAATTGTCTAAACGTAGAGAGCTGTTCCTTAAAGTCCAGTCTTCCTCCATCCAGACATTATGCCCAGAACTGCTCCTTATCGGTACTCTTTTTGGACTTGCGGCATCGCAGGCATGGACAACAACCTGAATTAGTTGTTTGGACAACTTTTTTCCTTCTTGATTCATACTGGCGGAATTTATCATTAAATCAAACGCATCTTTGTCGAAGAAGCTGTCCTTCTATTTTGGACCTGCCAGTTTGGGATTCTGGTCTTTCTGGACTCTTTGATTTTGAACATTGCCGCCTGATGTATGTTAATTCTTTGCTAAAAAACTACCTCTGCTTAAGCGAAAAGGAACGTGAAGATTATGTTGATGATGCCCATGCCTCGAAGGATATCTGGCGTGTACGTCTGAATCTACGCTGTCTAGCGCTCTCTGGAGCTCACCTATGGTCCAGCTGGGTCTTGCGTAGTCCTTTAATTTTTGCCTGGACGAAACTTTCTTCCTCACTTTTACGTTGCCTGTCCTCGGAAACGGCAAACAATCCAGCCTCTTGTTTACCAAAGGTTTTTTTGTATATCTTGTGCCGTTGTTCTCCCATTGGCTGCAGAGGCATTACCCGTCGGTTACCATATGGAAGTGGAAGCAGAATTTGGCTACAGAACTGTAAGTGGTGAGCTAGAGTGAATTTCCCAGATTTTCATCACATTGTTCCGTACAGTATGGAAAACCCTGCTGTTGGGTTTACGAAAAACAAAAGGATAATCTACACAACAACCTGAAGAACGTGCCAGTCCTCATGTATTCCTTGGAGACTTAGGTTCTTAGCAAGAAAAATTGCGAACTCTTCGCCGCTTTCGAAAGATGAATCCTCCGAAAAATTTTTTGTCCCCATCATGAGGATGGACCATTCCGAAGCCTCTATAATGATAGATTGCAGTAGGCGGGAGACTAAATCCGAGTTGGTGAGGATGGTCCAACTCGGAAAGTCTATAAGGGCAATATCTATAGTAGAAAAACAAGGCGTGACAAACCCTGCCTGAGATGGGGCGATGGCGTAGGCTAGGACGCTTTCAGGGATATCGACTTGATAGACTTTAGCGCAAAACCGCAATGCCTGGAGTTGTTTACTAAGGCAGGCCTAGATTGTCGTTGTGCCATTGTTGATGGTGATAAAAAAAGATTATATTTTTCCTTGCGCTGGCAGAACCCATAAAGTAATTTCACCGCATAATGCATTTAACTGAAACTGATCCTTACCCAACTAGCACAATTCCTGGAATTTCTAGCTGATTGCATGGCAGCATCCGACAAGTTTGCTTGTGGTACTGGACGAAATCCCCCCAACTTACCGCTTTGAGAACCCACGTTGGGTGTTATTTTATAATACACGAAGGGTTTATCCGTGTTGGACAAGTCCCATCACGAGAATAAAGCTGTACCAGACTTTATGAAAATTGGAAGAAAAAAGGACGAGCTGCGCTTCTGGAATCGGACATCTCGCAACGGGCAACACACCTGTACGATAAAAACGAAAAAAAATCATGACAGAATACTTGGAGAGTTCTTTCCAAACACAGTCAAAATTGGGACCTGGCCCCTGGGGTTCTCACGCTCAATAATGGTATAACAACTGCCCCAATCTTCGTCTTGATTTCAGTTTTCTGAAGGAGAGAGTCACAGACTTTGTGAGTGTGGCTGCCAGTAATTAGTTCTGCGGAAGAGCTACTTCCATGGTAGTAAAGCATTCGTCCAAGGTGTTAACGATCTATCGCAGGTCCATTTTTATGGAACCTGATGATGGGTGAACTGTTCGGTGAGCTTTCTACTAGCTCTGGATCTATATATGTGGGACACTTTCTTGCATGTTTTACGTACGGGTCCCCTATGTTGTATGACTTTGCGATCACGGCACAGGGCAGGAAACTTTTCTATGCTTGTCATCGAGTGACGTTATTAGCCTCTCTTGCTGTATGTTATACGGTTTCGACCGACTTGATCTGAAGGTAGTCCGGCGTACCTACAGGATCAGAAGGGGTGTATCTTTGCTGCCACTGGATTAAGTAAGTGTGCATCAGGTGAAGCCTCTAGGCCTACTTGCTGTCAAAAAAATGTTAGATGAGAGTGTAACATCTAAATGGCAACTTAGATGGAACGAATGTGGGAAAGGTCGGGTCACATATGTGTACGTAAAGAATGTGTCTGCCAGAGGAAGTTCCATCGTGGTCTTAGGGCATGAAATGGGCTTCCTCCGGCCGGGGCGTGGTAGCTTAAATGAGTTTCTCTTCTGGCTGAACCTTGCCTCCAGTCAGGGTTGTGTTCTGTATGGTGCAGACTCAGAGGACTGGTTCCATGCGCTCTGTGTCATTCCAGCGAACTGTGATATCCGGAATCTGTCCCACATGAGCGTTCACGTGGTGAACGGTATCTATGATTTTAGACAGTGTCTGGCTAGCAGTCATACACTTTGATGCGCTAATAAATACGCGTGTGCTGCTTCTGACGGAGGAGGGAGTTCCTCGACGCTGCTTCGCCTGCAGTATGATGGGCGAATGGCTATAATGGCCGTTGTGGACAGCCACCAGTCTTGCGTCTTTTGTGTTAGTCTCGTCTTTTGACGTTTTATGTGTTGTATTGTACACAGAATGGTAGATAACTGGTGGAAAGTTTTCGTTGCGGTTCTCCGCTTCGAGGAAATTCCAGTCAACCCGTTCGGGAGTGCCGTTCCCACGTACTCGATCAGACCCGAGTCTGAAAGGAACTCATCTGAAGTGGCTCTTGCCACAAAGCCTCACCGGAGGTTACCTGGTACCATGGGATCCAGGGGGATGTGCTCTCAGCCTGGCATTGCGGGCAGGCGGTGAGTTGTGCTGTACAACTCGGGTACCGTACCCCTTAGTTGCAGTAGGAGTGTTAGATAGGCCTTGCATCCATTGGTGTGAATGATGAGCCTGCACTCAGTATAAACCAGTACCGCTGTGCCAGTCATGGCGAGGCTCTGATTGTGGTCTCCAAATCAATCTGTGTCCGAAAAGGACCATGGGATTATGTCTGCACGGCAGGTACTCACGTTAAACCCCCTAGCGTCTTCTACCCTACCCCTTGAAAAACCCTGCTATGTGCTCCTAGGCCCAGCACTTAAAACGGCGGCCCAGAACTGCCATTCTCCTTATCCTCTAAATGGTCTCCCCGATTTTTATTTTCCCAATTCAAAAAGTTTGCTCGCTGTCTTCTCAGGAATAGTGACTATTTTTTCCTCTGGAATTGACAAATTTGGGTAATCCTTTTTGATCGGTTCTGTTACATCTCTCCTGTAAGGTAAACAATGCAGGTCCCTTATTTCGAGGATGCATATGGGTTCTAAGTTAGAAACCACCGTCTTTGGGCCTAGAATGCTCTGCACTGTCACGCAGAATGTACTTTTTTTGCCAGTCTTCGGCCCAAGCTCGACGAGTATATTGTCTACTATAGCATCTTCTTTTGAGGTTCTTGTTGCAAATTATTAGAGAGAGGAAGGGAAATGGACTGATCAGTTTTAATTAAAAAGAGGCTTGGGAGACTGCCTTGACCAGTGCCAACATTGGCGTCAAGGTTTCCAAAGAAATACTCGATTAGGAAAGGAGTAAAGGGAGGGGATTGCCTGAAAGCTAGTGAATTTGATGAAAGGAGGGGAGAACTGTCCGTGATCCTGAGACTGGCAAATATGAGACCAGAATAATTTGAAATTTGGCCGTAACAGGGAATGAGACCTGACAGGATGACATAGGAAGTTGTAAGTGCTTGGTCGCACGTTAATGGGGAGAGGGTAGAGATCCAGCTGATTATCGTTGGGGCTGAGTTCAGGCCTTAGAAATTCTATTTACTTAAAACTAAAACTTCGCAGACCTGCCACGACAGGGGCGTGGAGTGGGAGTTTTGAACATCAAGCTCAAGAACAAGATAATAGGCGTCAGGACCAATGTAAGAAAGGATGTGAGGGGATTAGGAAAAGTAACGTCCAGGAAAGTTGGATAGGAGAAGATCAGGAGTGCGCTTTTGCCGTAAGAAGGGAAAACCTAGCCTGGGGTGCAAAGTCTGACCATCGGAAGGATTTTGATGATTGAAAATTTGTAGATAATAAGTAACTTATTATTCGTCTTCATTAATGTCCATTTTAACATCTACCACTATTATTTCATTCTTACAGGGAAGCAATGGAAACGGATTTGGCTTATTGCGAAACGACAACTACAGAAGCACAATACAAATAACTGGACGACGTAATAACATAAATAATTCAGCATCTAACACACCAACGGTACCAACAAGAAGGTACGTTTATGGTGGCTCTGTAACACCTCAGCCACGTACTAGATTTGATCACAATACTAGTTCACAGGGGATTAGTCGAGGGTGAGTAATAAAATAACGACCAACAAAACAAGTAGACATTTTCTTCCTTGACTCCTTTGTCTTCTTCACAAATGAAAGAACCTCTCCCCAGCTTGCGGGGTCCACTTCCTAACAAAACAAACAATCAAACATTTAATGGTGTCTACTAGCATATTTTTGTAGTTTTTTTTCGGGGAATGTTGTTGGTGTTTTGGTATGTAGAATTGGATATGTAACATTTTAATTTAATGGGGTATCTACGGCAAGTAAGGCTGAGAGATACCCAAGTCACCTTACTTAATGGTGTGAATATCTCATTAGATGTGTAAGCGAGAGATTTAAGTATGTAAGATCACAATTAATTAGCTAATATAGATATTATTGGTTCAGGAAGCGCAGTGGCTGCAGGCGGACCCCTCTAGCAACTAATGCTTTAATAAATTGGCTGCAATATATCACACATTAATTAGTATTAATAAACGGGTTTATGGTAGGCTGATTCCATGCGGATCATTGCATAAGCTGATTTATTGCATCGGATTCGGAAAGTTCATATTAATTGGGACTAGGCTTAGGGTTATGCCCTCCAAATCAACCAGAAATTTATGCGGTTTTATGAGCCAAAGATTATAAGTGATAAATGATCCCTTGTGGGACGTTTGGAGATAGCTATGTAGATACAAAGTTTCATCGTTCATGGAAAACTATTCTATTGCTTTGTTTATACTATAAGAAGCACAAATACTTTCGGACCACTTCAGTAAAAAGGAGTCATACAGTGGAAAATATGCAAAATAACTGGTTTTATGTTGTCGTAGTTTAGATGGTTAAAACATCTTATTGGGGGTAAATTTGACTAATCCTAACAGCGATAACCATAGATCATTCATTCATTTTGTAAACGAATCATTTTACAGACCACAAATGAATCACAAAATATACCACATCACTTCATATCACATGACATCACATCACATCACAACACTATACATTTACATACCTCATTGAAATTTTTAATTATTTTCGAGCCCCATTTGCTGCATAATAATTTGTACACATTGCCATGTGTGAATTGTACACGACCTCATCTAATTAGTTCCCACATAATAGAGCCACATATTAATATATAAAAAATATATTTTTGTACATATTTAGATCATCACAACTGAGTGTTGCCAGCAGTACAAATCCCTTTGAAGATGATGATGACGATGTAACGACTGGAAGGCTATCTAGTACGGAAGGGAGTGATCGGCCGACACCGACAAAACGGAGGGTACGGAAGAAACGACCTGCACCACCACCTCCAGTGCCTGTAAGTATTTTAAAATTAAAAAAAAGGAAAAAAACAGAGCTGGAGTTATTCTAGTTTTAAAATGAAAGTAAATATCTTATAATTCTTATTGATAACACAGAATGAATAATTTTATAAACAAGCAGCCTAATTGTTGGTCGGAAGAGAAAACATTCGGTAAAAGGTTACTTAGGTATGGTCTGAAAAATGTCTGTTAGAAAAATCAATAGAATGGAATGCACTAGTGCGCACTTGCACCAAAAATCGTTTTATAAATTAACAACACTAAATCTGTGCTAATATCTTATTCAACGTTAGCAACGTTTTTCGTTCAATATTTTTGGTTTCAGGCAACAGCCTAGTTTAAAAATGGTTAAGCTAATTCAATACATCGATTTTTAGAATAGACTAGGTCTAAAATTTGTGCCTCAAACGTAGTTATTTAAATATTTTCTGGCGAAAAAAACATCGGTTTAGCTTGTGCAATTATCAACTTCCACTCTAAGTACAACATTTATGGACACAAAATTTTCCTGTGTCTCTTCTGGGGCAAGAAGGGAGAACTTTATTGCAAACTTCTCAAATCCGTTGAAATAGTAATAACGAACCCTCCCACCGAGAAGGGAAAAATTAGTATAGTATTACCGCAATGAAGCAGTCTGGGTGGGTTTTCAGAAATACCAACTTTCCGAGACTATTATTCAATGGTAGATCGAACGCTGTTGATACCCTGTTCAAATTCAATGTCCTCTTGGAACCATTAGCACTCAAATTACGATCCCTGGAAGAAGTGTAGCGGCACATCGGAGGCGCGAACCTAAGCGCCAACATGAATTCGCCTCCACCACTGCATTCAATGGATACAGAAACAGCTGACGGACTGACATGAGACTGGGGCGAAAAATGTCAGGACTGATAGTTTTCTTGGGTCAACAGAGTTGAACCACGTCCGCTGACCGGAGAGAAGGAAAAACGAAATTTAATGTTAACGGATTGAACATGTTGGAAGTTAAAATATATTTCGGTGATATTGTTATTAACATACCCAAGGTTCGCGCCTCTTATGTGTCGCCACAGAAGCATCAAATCCATTGCTGGAATTGAGAAAACAATCCAGATTATTACAATTTGCATGAGCAGCAGCAAAGAAGAATAAGACACCACGGTTGAACTCGGATTTGTCAAAACAAACGGTAAGGGTGTTTCCCAACCGAGCGCGCTTGAATTGGTACAAAGAGGCTCAGAAAGCATTAAAGAAGATGTGATGACATATATGATTTATCGATGATCTAACGACTACCCTTAGTGGTCGAGACGACCAAGAGAGGAGATCTATCTCATAAACCTAAAAAAAAATTATGGCGAGATCGGCCGAGAAGATTCGCCCGCCATTTGGCATGACTTAATTAGATGGCCGATGATCAAAAGACCATCCTTAGTGGCCGGAGACGACCAAGAGGGGATAGTTAATCTAAAAACCTAAAAAGATGCGAAATTGACCGTGAAGGTTCGTTCGCAAACATTAAAGATCCATCGACACGTGCTTGCACGCCTCTGTGCTAGCCTCCAATAACATGACCTAAGGATGTTAAGGTAGGCTAGGAACCTCAGAGGCCGCGCCTCACAATACAGGGAGGGAAAACAAGTTTGTGATCCGCCGCCGATCCACCTTTTCGGTCGAGTCTCTTCTTTTTTTTAAATTTTTTTTTATTTGCAGGTTTTACTCGTATATTGTTCATTTTGAAAGATGCGTGTGAATCCCCGTATTTGGTTTATTTTTAAGAATCCTGTGCGAACTCACGCACCGGAAGAGGCACGTGAATTTTGTGCAATGACACGTGAGGAATCGAAGTGCTCAAAGGACATGTAAAGTAGTATAACTGGAACGAATGAAATGGACATTTAACTCGTTCTATAGATAAAAATCTATGGGTTTGTATGGCATTATTTTTGCTCAAGGTAAACATTGGGAAGGTCATGTCTCAAAGAAAATGTGCCTTAGGCGCAACTATGGACATTCAAGTCGCCTTCAATTATCCCTCATTTGCGGCGATTTATGACTTATAGAAGCCGATTGACGCAGGTTTCTTAGGGGCTGCCTTTGGGAGGGGTTCTCTCTCTTCTGCTATGACTTCTGATAATGGACACCTTGATATGGCCCTGCAGGACACAAAAGTCTTCCGACAAGCATTTGCGAACGATCTAGCCGTAATAATTATTGGCTAGTTTTGGGGACACAGTATAAGGCTTGTGGTCTTCGGAACAGACTCAAGCTGAGCGCTAGGAAGTACTCTAGTGATGTTAACTAGGGGCACCAGCTAGTGCAAACAGTCAAATATTTAGGACTACTTTTGTATTCCAAGCTAACGTGGAAGATTGCTCTGGCGCTATTGGGCTGTGATAGGTAAGACCTGAGGCCTTTCCCCAACACAGATTCACTGGACGTACGCCTACATCGATTGTTGGCCGAGACTGAACTTTGCTAACAGCCGGGAGCTGCTGGCGCAGTTTCGGAGGTTCGATTGTCTAAGTATTACTGAAGCAATCAGTACTATGCCAACTACGGTACTCAAAGCTATCCTAAATCTACCGCTGGAGCTGCATTTTTGTTGTTCCTTAGTGTGGGACATGAAAATCCTAGTATGGCTTTTAACAGGACACTGCTCCTTAAACTACCATATGAAAAGAAATTAGTTGATGGTCTCGAATATATGCAGCTAATGTGAGGAGAAGACGAAGATAACTCGATAAGGTTTTCTTCAATGAAGAACTTGTGCATTCTGTCTCTGGGGACGTTTCTCAGATCTGTAAAAGCTTACGAACGACGTAGATGGGAGGCCATTGAATAAGCAATCTCCGGGGTTATTACAATGCGCCTAACAAAGGCCCTGAGTGCTTGGAGCTGCGGCTCTTCCCACTAAACTATATTAAACTGGTACCATTATCGCTACTGATAGAGTTGTTCAGCCAGCGATCCTGGTTCAGTAAGAGAGCAAACAAATGTCATCAGGGAGGTTCATTAAGACATATATCATGATGTATTAGAATTTTCTGTGTTTTTAAGGGATAAAGATTGTAATATGCTAACATAATAGTGTATCAGTTTGTAGACTTATATGCAATAGAAAACAATTAACCATAACCAGGTTTCCATCACACCATACCGTCAATGACACGATTCCCTCATGATCGATTTCTCTGAAAACTGCCACCTTTAGAGGTGCTGAAGTGCCCATGACTTCATCCACAAGGGTATTTTCTCTTCACACAGAGCATTCTTCTTTTTTCCATTTAACGCCTTCCCTGGTTCGACATGTTCAGTTAGCGTAGTTAAGATTCCATAAACTGACATCTAACCAGTTCCGCTCACGTGTCTGGCTTCCCTTTCTTCTGCTTGTTACGTTCAACGTGTAGGAGAAGTTACTAAGTGATAGGTAGTCTCTTCGTCAATATGAACTCTCGTACGGGAGTTCCGCCACTATCCTCCGCGCCCCATTGTACCGAAGATCCTGATCTACGAGGGCGGTCCGATAAGTACTTAGCCAACAAAAGAAAAACGAAAATTTTCTGAACATAGTCTCCTCTTAACTCGACCTCCGTGGCTGCGGCGACCTTCTCATTCGAACCAAATTTCTGCCCGGCGAGTGACTTTTCAAAGTTTTTTGTTCGCCACATGGGGGCTTTTTTCTGCAATTTGGCGTCGAATCGGCCCAATAATTCAGCATGGTAGAGCTCTGTGACCCTTTTGGCCTTCTACAGGTTGTCGATTCAGATTACATCTTGTGAATCCCAGAAAACGGTAGCAATCACCTTTCCGGCCGATAGGGCGGTCTTCGTCTTCTTCAGAGCACGTTCGCTGGGTGGAGTTCTTTGTTTTCACTATTCTTTGGCCTCTGGTGTACTAGTGGACCTATGTTTCGTTGACGGTCATGAGACAACTCTTTCAGATTGCGGTTAAAAAACGTCAAACGTTACTGTGAAGTGGTTTCACAGTTGCGCTTGTTGTCCAGAGTGAACAAACGCGACACCCAACGTGTCGGCAGATTTCTCATGGACTAAATTTCATGTAGGATATAACCCACGCGGTCTTTTGGGGTGCCTACTGTCTCAACTATATCCCGCAATCGGCGGTTTGTCAATACGAGATCTTGGATTTTAGTCAAGCTTTCCTCCGTAGTAGCTGCTTTCGGGACACCTGGCCGTGTCTCATCAAAAACCAACGTACGACCACGTTGCAATGCGTTAAAGCATTTTTTTTTACGGTCACCATCGCGGGAGCATGGTCACCGTACATAGAATCCAAGAGTTCTTTAATTTCGCTCCGCAAATTCCATTCTAAAATCATGAATCGAATCACCGGCCGATATTCCCCTTTTCCAATTTTTCTAAAATTCTTGGACACATTATACGGGGTCGAAACAAAACTATGAGTCCGATTCGGCTAGAATTATGACACGATAGTTAAGTACTTATCGGACCGCCCTCGTATTTTGTATGAGTTGAAGACAATCGTTGTCCTTCGCTGTCAAAACAAATTTCAATCTTTCCGGAAAAAGTGGAGCAGCATACGGTGACTGTCCCTGAGCACCTTTAGACTTTTCTAATCACATAATGGATTTGTCCTTCCTGGCATCCTTGAACTTCAACCTCCAGTGTCAGAAATCAATAACCGGGTTCTGATTACCTAGCATGATGTCCCCCTTTCTCCGATGACCAGATATCTAACTTCCAATATGTTCCGTCCTGCAGAACTCGGTATCCACACTAGTGAACGCAGAATTCACAGCTGAGATTACCTCCTGCAACCTCATCAGTGAACACTAAACAGAGGACCCATCGCGAAAAACTTGATTATTGATTCTTGGTTCGTTCCATGCTTCAACATTTTTTTTTCACTGAAATACCCGGAGGATTGTCTCTCATACATTTTGCCATCCTTGGGGGAAATTCCTACGGCAGCAGTTCCTTTCCGCCTTTGTGTTCGTATTCCTATGCTTGGAATCAACTTCGTTGAAACCTCTCTCGCTGATTTGACTTCCTCCCGGCACACTGATCCTTGGTCCCGCAGGAAGCGTGGATGTAAACCCCGCTGCAAAGCACAGCAAAGCGTTGCTAATCACAGATACGCTTCTTTTGGATATTCCGCTGGCCAAAGGATCTGCATCCATTGTGACTCTTACTGGGGTTACCAATTTTTCTCCAACTACCTTCAAAGGTTCCGCTTCCTTGCTTCCGGCCAAAGGATCTGCGTCCATTGTGACTCTTATTGGGGTTACCAATTTTTCTCCAACTACCTTCAAAGGTTCCGCTTCTTTGCTTCCGGTTTTTCTCGACATAACTGCAGCTGTTGGTCCAGTCGTCATATTCATGTCGTCATTCTCATGATGCAGTCGCCATGTCCATGTCCACATTTTTCCGCAGTAGTTTCCTCTATCATCGGCTGGGAGTGTTTCCAGGGTTATGGTGTCCGTGCTGCTTGGTTCCGTTTTCATATATTAACGCAACCAGTATTTTCTACGTCACTAGTTTCTCTTCCTTCCGCTCTTCCTGGCAAGGAGGAAGGAAGGCTGAAATTCCCTTCTGCTGAGTCTTCCTCCTCCACTTACACGTCGATTTAATCAGTAGTACGAGGACTTTAGCTAACTGCGTGGTAGACACTAAATGGAGGCACAAATTTGGTTAGGCCTCCAAAATCCGCGCCTTGACCGCGACTTGTTTGCTATTAACCGCGCGTGGAATCGAAGCTTATGACCTCTTACTGCTGGGGGAATTCAAATCCTGCAGCCTTCGCATCATTATACCGTAAACTATGCTAGCTCAGAAAGTTTAAGGGGATAAGCAGGTTTCAAATGGGGTACCTACCCCAATAAGCAGAGAAAGAAAAACTAGATCATGAAAGGATACAGTACACATATTGCTGGATGTAAGTTTCATCAAGTCATCAGCGAGTTTACTGCATTACAGTTCTTAGAATAGGAAATATTTTGAAAATCTAATATTGAGCCTTATTGGCGGCTACGCGTATTATCAATTTTCTACTAAAGATTGGAAAATCTGGTTCGGTTGGAGTTAAGGATGATAAGAAAGGGAGGGAAGGGGAAGATCGATTGAGGAAGTAATCCATCATGGATATTCCTTCTCGATCGCGGGGCTCGGTTCTCGAGTTTTACCACTCCATGCGTGGTCTAATTGTTTTTTCTTTATTTTCAGCTTAAGTTCACGAGTGTTTTCCGATAGGTTCACGTGGTATTCTCTTTTTGTTTTTGAGGTTCCGGTGCGATCCATTCCACCCGCTAAATGACACCCGTAATGTGAAAGTCTGGAATGCCCAAAAGGGCCCTTCCACATTCCTTCACAGGGCTAACACAGAGATGTCCAAGGGTGTGGCGACGGGACCTTTCAGTGGAACTTCAGTATTTGCGAGCGAACCTTCACGATTAATTTCGCTATCTTTTTAAGTTTTTGGAATAGCTCCTCCCCTCGAGTCGAATCGAACTCTGATGGGATTTTGACCATCGTCATATCCCATAAGTCATTATACTCTTTTGATTTGGCGAACCTGGTCTGATTAGTGTCTAGACTTTGGTGTTTCTGGCGTGTAATCTATGTGTATTTGGTTTCGTTCTCATTTATCTGTTAGTACAGATGTTTTGCCACCTGCTGAATCTAGATCGCTTTATGGTACTCATACATTTCAAATATGGTCAGTATAGGCAGTGTAGGTTGGGCGAAAGCAAAGGGAAGATCGTATTCCTCGTGTTGTTACAGAATAACGAACTACTTTTTGGGTAGTTGGATATAAACCAAGCCAATCTCGATTATATAGTCAAACGAGAAAAGTGATATTAATTCTCAAAAAACTCCAATATACGAGTATGATCATTAGCTCGCTTCTCCGGGTGCAAATCAGGCATAAATTACGACATAGTTATGCAATCTCAGTCCATTGTGTCATATTTGCAGATAAACATATTGAACCCACTAATTTCAGTAATAAACAATCTCCGGACTGAAAAAATTGCGCTAATTGTCTGTAAACTACAGCAATACATTTTCACGGTGACACCTGCTGATGATATCTTTATCAGAAAAAAAAACGTAAATTTATTTATCACTCATCGCCACCTCCATCACATTTTACCACTACACCCGTCCAATCCTAGCACACTAAAAACGCACTGATTAGATAAAATTTCGTATGTGCAAATTGTTGACACAGTCACCGAAACCATGAAAAGGCTGGTTTTGCGTAGGTTTTAGATTGTTTGAGTAAATATTCAGATTGTGCATACAACCCATGCGGGAAGTGGCCTCACCTCACTTCACCTCACCTCACTTCAGCTAAATTAAGTTGCCAAGGACCGGACGCTTGTAGTTCGCCAGCTTTTCGTCTTTTGCAGTGATAATAATAATTTTTGTGTATTTTACCAAATCTGCATGACATCATGGTGTTGTTTGTTGGAATTGTCACACATGTAGCACAGATAATGAGAGTAATATTTGGATTTTTTTTGTCAGGGAGACGGAATGCAAATAGTAACTACTGGAAGGTATCGTGTGGGGTACGCTAGTTTCGTTGATTGGGGTTATATCTGAACAGGTTATATCTGAACATTGTGATTTAGAAGATTCTGAATGGGTTTCTCCTGTTCCGTGCTATTCTCAGCAAGCTTCAGTTCAAGATACATAAACCAATAAACACGCGACTTGTAATGATCTTAAGTGGGTAGGTCATAGTTAAGTTATCGGACCACTTCAACACGGTAACTTTCGGAATTACTGTGGAAGACGTCGCAACGCCTGCGCAGTCACGTGCGTCCAATGCAGGAACGCCCTGATGACTGGGGCTGGGCTCTGGAACTCGACAGCTTGGACATACGGGCTTACGAGTGTTCGGGCGCCCGCAACCGAAACAAAAGACTTTCGGATCTTCCCAACAGTCTTCAAACAAATGTCCAATTTGCCGATAATTCCAGCAGACCAAGTTCAAATCACTATTCTGAATCTCCGACTGAGGATTGCCTGAGATGTTCTTTATCTCAATACCCTCTTCCGATTCAGCAGAGTAGCTATGTAATTGGTGAGAGAGCCTGCTTAAGAGACGCTCTTCTAGGATTTCGATCTGCCGCACTACCTTACGCAGTTGCCTCTGAACGTCGGGTCTCAGCCCACTACGTAGCAACTCTACCAACTTGTCTTCCGTTAAGGAATTTTCTAGCCTATTGCCTAGCGAACGCACAGCTTTATAGTAACTGTCGAAATCTTCGGATGGACCTTGCATGCGCTCTCCCATGAGTTCGAGGATATCCCAGTCATCTAGAGAATCCTTAAACTCCTGGCGAAGTGCCTCACGAATAGAGGTCCACTCGATTCGTCCGACACAGACTGGTGGTAGTCCCATTACCAATCTGCTGCTCTGTCCCTGAAAAGGGTGTGTACATATGTACACAGCAGGCCGAAATCCCCCTGTAGGGTTGTGTTGGTCAAAGCCTCCACGCGGAATAGGAATTGCTTGACGGGCAAAGTTTTCGATGTGCCATCAAAAACCAAGTCCCTGGATGCCAAAATTGAATAAATACGATCCGTTGACTTAGTATTAAGCGGTCGTGTCTGGCATCCATACGGCGAATCGTCCTCGTCAGAATCAGTAAAATCGTACATATATTCGAGTCCGGATCTGTCATCATGTCGGTGAAAGTGCTCGGATCCGGACCTGTCGTCAAGGCCGTAAAAATTAACGTTACGTCTATGGTCTGGTGCGTAAAAATTGTCTTTATTCTGTCCATAGTCACGTCTGTCCTCAAAATGTACTGCACGAGTTGAAGCAGGCTGATGTTGCGCTGCCTGATGCGCTGTCTCGAAGCGCAAGAAAACGCTCTCGAACCATTCCTTCAACCCGTGAAGTGTCCGTCGCCCTAGCATCCCGCGGGGAAGGATTAACCAAACCCACAGGATCTCTCCTCGCCACCTCATGCCACCGTCAGTCGTCAAAGCGTGCTGGCAGGTCAAGCTCAACAGAGCTCCACTGACCTGGAGGTAGCGTGGAAGGGAGACGATAAAGGTCGCGAGACCCGTGATCTCGTCGATGTGACATGTTGTTAATTAGACAAAATTGGAAACAACCAAAAAGAAGTCCAAAGAAAAAAGAAGCGAAATTATAAGTTTCAAAAGATAACGTTTAAAGCGAAAAGAAAAAAACGAAGTACGGATCCACGCATCGGAATAGACACGTTAATTTGGTAGTAATGAAGCGTGAGGGATCAAAGCGCTCCTACCTCCTACGCCTGCAAGAGGCCCTTTGGAAGAAAATGGGGTCTTCGGATGAGGATGGTTTTCTGAATGTACAGAACCGTTGTTTGTCCCATCCTGACTTACAGTTCTATTATGCAGTGGCAGAATCTGAGCAAAAAGCATAATAATATTAATAAAGGCTTCAAAGAACCGGGTGCGTACTTGTTGCTGAGGCCCTGCGGCCCTAATGGACAAATGACCACAATATACTCCCGCATGTCCTTCCCTTGGACCTCCATATTAAATACCCCGAAGCGCGCAGTACTGTCAGACTTTGTGAGCCCGGATGCTGGGCAGTCAAGTTTTACGAACATAGCAACATCCTAGATAAAGTACCTGGGGAACTCTGGATATTCCCAACGGGCTACACTATACGCAAGCTAGGACAGAGTGGAGAGCCGGCGACGTGTTGTAAGGTGATAACACAATATCCTTCTTCACCGCCATATCAAAGATGATCTATGTCGAGTCAGCTCAGCAGTTTTCCTACATAGACACAGTGGTCTGCGAGGATTCGGAAGTGTACTTCGACAAAGTACTGACAATACTGGAAGTCTATCGATGGCTGAAGCCTAAGATAGCCATTCTGATCAGGCGGCCATTTCTGCTTTTTATTCAGTGAAAACATGTTCCAGGCTGGTAGGCCAGTGCAGGGATGCGCTAAATAGACTGGGCAGCATGCTCAAAGTCACCCCCCTATGGGTCTCTGGACATAGGAACATTTAGAGGAGTAAGCAAGCTGAAGGACTGGCTAGGCGGGCTCCGTTATTGGCAGTCCCTCGGTAACGCAGTTGGCGATCAAAGGTGGGGCGTCTTTGCACTACTTAAGAGCTACTGATTTCAGATGGTAAACGCTCACCATCTGGATTACGACGGTCTGCACGGGACACTGGCTTGTAGAGGACCATGCCCTCAAACTCCACGGACTCTATAGTTCGAATCACCGAAACCAGTTCGAATTACCGAAGCTACGAGATGGAGGGAGAAACCCATAGACATTTCCTTTGCGGTTGCCCAGTTCCAGTTAGAATCAAGCTGTGGAGGCGAGGTGAACAATTCTTTCAAGACCTCCAAAAGTTCTTTAGTTGCAAGTTTGGGAAGCTGTTATCGTGAATCCTACTGAAATGCTAAGCCGACCGGACTTTGCTCTCCCACAGCAGTCATGGGCTTAGGTGTTGGTTGTATCAAATTGGCTTACCACAGCGCTAATTGAACTGCTCGAAACAGCCTAACTACCTACCTACCTATCTTGTGAAATTTATCTTTTATCTTTATTTTAAATCATAAATTTGGTAACAGATCCCTCACAACAGACAGAGGTGAACTCTAAGCTGATATGAGAATTCCTTAATCGACTGAATATGATCGGCTCACTCAATAAGATCTGCATACTTTGGGTTCCAGGGGTCAGTAAGTTAGAATGCAAAGAGACATAGTTTTAGAGTGGCTGGGAAAGGAGCGGGGATGCCTACACGGACCACAGACTTTCTATGAAATCGAAAATGGGTTCATGGCACTTAAAAATGCAGAGGAACGACTGAGGGAACAGTACTGTGCGAACCTACCAGGAATGAAATAGTCCAGGGCGCTCTCTGGATCATAATAGGAATACTCACTGGCCATTATCTATGGACATTGTTTGCAAATTCAGTGAGAGAGTGACCCAGTCTCCACACAGTATCTGGCACGAAAATTGTAGCCAAAAAAAGCCTCAACTTCTTCTTTCACGTAAAAGACTGACTACTAGATTCCCTCAAAGAATGGCTAATATGTTTAATCCGATGAGGTTCCTAGAATTTAGGGCTTGGCGGGAAATTGATTGCTCCCAAACCCCTTCTCCCATTGGACAGAAGTAGATAGATTGAGGGAGGTTTATCTGTGATAAAGAGGATGTAAGATGAGAGAGAACCTGAGGCCTCTGCAGTGATATTTACTACTTACGTTATCCTTTAGGAAGGAGACCAGGAGACAGGAGTTTACATTTGGAATAGCTAGCTTGAGAACCATGCAAAACTGGAAGTTCAAGCGAACGTTCTCCCTGGTGAGAGTGTTGTGTATACTGTCGGTTTGGGGCTGTGCGGTCTTTAGAGCGGATCACATATCCTACAAATTAACCTGCATCGCCGTGGAACTACTGATGAGTTGCTAATGAAGTCTGCTGCTGATCTAGTGCTCATCTGGGAGCAGTACTGAAACAGGAACCTACTTTCATAGCATCCCAACTTATCAGGCACCGCTGCCATCTAGGTTTGAGAGCGACTCTGCCTCAAAGTTTTTGCCCAAAGTCAAGAGGATGGCTTTGTCAGGATTCGGTGTTTAGGGATAACGTTTTTCTTTCGGACCCTAAATGAGACGTGCCAGATTTCCAACGCAGATTTGATGTTCTGGATGGCCCTGTCTTGGTCATGGAGGGGCGGATTTTGGTTGGTTCATTGCAGAAATAGACTCTATTAAGCGATACGAACGTGGTACACGGGATGCTATCCTGCAAGTCGTGGGTGCAGGTCATCAAGCTGATCTTGATGGGTGGCGCTTCAAGCAACTTCAGAGAAACGTCAAGTAGAAAGGCATGCTAGGAGCACTGGACAATTTATTCTACGGACCGGGATGTCTCTTACGGATATAAAGGGCCATGGGCGAATGGAGATCACGTCGAAGATATCGCATGGATCATCCTAACGTCAGATCTCTGGAGCGCTTTGTAAGATAAGACCCGACATGGCAGAAGAGTCACGCCTGGCCGGTTATGCGCATCAATATGCAGCATATTGATGCGACTCGTAGGCGAATGGATGAAGGGTACTCACGGTTTCAGCGTTACGCTGTAAAAATCCAAAGTAGTAGTTGTCCTGATTAAGAAGAAAATTGGCGAGTTGAAGATCGAATCAAAACCAACCGTTACGTATCATGAATTAATGCACGATACCCTGACTGTGTGTTCTGCAATGGAGTGGGAGAGGATGCCGGTCACACTTTTTACTCTTATGGAAGGTGGGATAGGATTCGTCAACAACTTTATATTGACAAAATTGAGCTCTTTCCAGAAAACATTGTCAAAGAGATGCTGAGGACCACTGGCAGGTGGAGCGGTGTTGTGCATTGGTATCTGGGTTTTTCTTGTTATGAAGAAGGTAGACCTCGACGGGGAAGGCGTTGGATGGTGGGGGGTTTCCTTCCTCTCGCTGGTGAAAGGAGTTACCTGACTTGAAAGCCCCCTAAGCCGGCGAAGCACCTACCTCTAAAAGAAAAAGGAAAAAATGGATGAAAGGGGGATCCGCACAATGTTCCGGGCACGGATTTTCTCTCTACGATTCTTATGTGTACTTTAGCCAATTCAGTATGGCTAAGCTATTTTTTTATTTACCCCATTCGTAAACACTGTTGTCACTGTTATAAGCACAAAGTGCACTCAAAACAACCAAATTTTACCAACTGATGCACAATGATCCAATAATCATTTCCATTCCTTCTCTCACTGATTTCCATTTCATTCTCATTTCCAGGTTCCTAAAAGCATAGACGAGGAAGGAAATAGTATCCCTGCAACTCCTACAACCACAAAAACAATAATCCTAACAACAGCGGCATCAACCGACGATGAAACTTCTAGTCAAGATAACAATTTCGAAAATCAACTCCAACATCAAATGCAAAGGACTAGGGATTTCAACGAGGAAGAGAAGAAAGAAATATCCAACATCGCCGCAGAAATAGAACACTATGTGAAACTGCTTTCGGAGGATGCTGATGATGAATCAGCCATTCGCCTGATCCCAGTAACGAAGCCTGTCTTGCTGCAAAAATCAAAGAGCTCAACGTCAGTCCCAAAAACTGCTAGTCCTAACCAAATGAAGAAAGCAGGAAGCGAGATTCTTTCGCGATCGGAGCCCGGTAAGGACACACCTGCTCCAACCCGAGCCGAGATTGCAATCTGGTCTGAGGGCATAGCCAACAAAAAGAATCGGGAAAGCATGAAGAAAATTATTCAGATTCGAAGGGATTCCTTGATGAAACCCATTCCTGCTACAAGACGTCGCCCTTCAATTACGAGTCTTACATCATCTAGGTCGGATGAAGCCGGGCGAAGATCTGCATCTCCTGAACGGAAGTCTCCATCACCAGAAAAGAAGCAAAATAACACTTCACCCCCTGGAGACAAGCCTACACCATCCGCCAGAAAACATTCTCCTACTGAAGAGGAGATGAAATCGCGAGGTTCACCAGCAGCAGAAAAGAAAGCTGTGATCGCCAATGGATTTCTTCCAAATCAAAGTGGGCAACATGCTGATGAGGAGAACAACAACTTGGACCATCGAAGTGCTTCCAGCAAAGAGCATACTCCGCTCAATTCAAGCTACGATACAACAACAGATGAATCAATACCGCCTGCAGTTGAGCTCAAAATAACTGAGTCCAGAGAAGATATTTCAGATATCTCCAACACTAGCTCGGAACGCTACCAAATAAGATACGTCCCCCTCAAAGAAGGCTCCCCAGAAACACCCCCTGAAGTTCGCAAGGATCCAAAACCTGAATTCAAGCCAGTCAATAGCAATCACTCAATTCCAATTCAACACCATTACAACGAAAGCTGGGTAGCGGATCAGGAACCAAGGCGTCCCAGTGTAGAACGCCGTCGATCCGTGAAGGAGATCATTGACTCAATCAACCGTAGCCAAAGTCTACTGAAAGTCAATCAAGACCCACAAAAGCCTCCTAGGGCATCCTCGAATTTAGTGAACGATTTGAATGGATCTGCAGAAAGTACAGTGACTCCTCAGAAGGCATCCAAAAGCGAAGTGGAGGAAACCTATCGCCGTCTGTCCCAAAGCGAGGCTGAGATCAAGCGCATGATCCTTGAAATGGAGACCCTGACGAATCCCAACGAAATGAACAATTACTGCGAGAATGTCCCCAGCATACTTGACCGTTTCGATGAGGAGGTGAACAACAATGATATTTTCAAGAAATGCGTGCTGAAGAAGCAGTTGATCAGGGAAGGGTCTCCAACTGCCTCGAATTTAGATTGGAATCCTGTCCCGAAACCGAAGAGGTCGAAAAATTTGAGTATGGAGTTGAACAAGAATAATGGAAACTGAGATTCGTCTGTGGTTTGTTTACTAACAATCTTATATTTATACTTTTATTAAGGACATGAGGAACAGATAGAATTTTTCGGCGTAAATTAAGAAAACATGGGAGCAGCGGTCAGAAGGCAACCCATCGCTCAAAGCTACCTTGGGAGTCATATTGAAATCAAATGGTGCGCGCGGTGCTCCTTTGGAATTGAGGAAATTGTAAAAAAAAGATATATTCTTATATTAAATGTAGAATTAGTGCAATATTTGTACAGTCAATTGATGAGCCCCGCCTTCGGGCGAGCTTTCTTATAGTCACAACTTTGTAGGAGAAAACGTTTCTTGGGAGGAAAAAATTAGTTCGAAATTATAAAATCAGATTTGTGTATTTTTCTAAAGTTTTTTTTTCAATTTTTTTCTTCTTGTATTTATCATATTATGGAGGTATTTATTTTATGTCTTAGAGATACTATTGTGAAAGGAAAGCCGGAAGGAAGAAGGCCTTAATACCCAAATGGCGTATGCATATGCAGTTAAATAGTAGAGATTTTGCTGTGTACGTAAAAGTATATTTTAAAAATAAAAAGAAAAGATTTGTTAAAGGGACGAGTTTATTTATTTGTTTATTTTTTTATTTAAGTGGAAAGAGGGAAATCTTTTGAGAACTTTTCAAAACATTTACATTATTGTGCAGGATTCAGAGAAACGAAGCGAAATCTCACCAGTTTAGAGGAGGAAACGAGTCAGAAACTGGGGGCAGGAGGGTCATCAAAGTGTTGTAATTCTCGAAAAATTTTCAAAATTAATTCAGAAAACATGAGACGCTAATGTGTAATGCCTTACTGGTTTGGAGACGCATTCAAATGGGCGTCAAAATTGAGTTTTTCCAACTAAAAGGTCAGACCTATTCAAGTTGTCGGAGGTAGGGTAAGTAGGAGGGTATCAGTGGCCCCTCCAGGCAGCCCAATTAGCGCTTTGGTGCGCCCTTTTGATGCTACAAACTCCTATGACCATAGCTGCTGTGATAAGAGCAAGAAGGCAGAGCCAAGACGGCTCAGATCTTTAGAGCCTGACCCATCACTAAGAACGCCGCAAACGCCAAACGGATCGCTGACAGTCCTTTGCAGAGCGACCTGAGGAAAAAACGAACGACTCCATTCTGGTACTCTCCATGGCTTAAACTAAAAAGGCGGAAAGGAACAAGAGGCAAAAAGACACCGCGTAGTCAGAAATCCCTCTGCCTAAAATTAAGGCGGACACGAAGAATGGGACACAGAAAGAAAAGGTGGGGAAAGGAAGGAGGAATAGGAGGATAGACTAGGTAAGACCTTTGCAGAAGTTTTCAGCGGAATCTGTCTTTGGATCAAGCCCGAAAATAACGGAAAAAAAGTGTCTTCCATTCGGAAAACGAAGGGTGGTTGAATCCTTGTCGAATTAGGCCTGAGGACAATAGATAAAGGTATGGCAAAGGACTGCCGGGGGAGAACGCTGTAGTTTCTAGTATAGAATCCACGTTCTGTCTGTAAATCCGAGATCTTGACAGCCTCCCGGACAAGAGCAAAATAGAAGACGTCATAAACTGCGAAAGTCCGGAGGTAACCAACGGCCGAGTTGGTATCACCTCTGCGAACTACCTAAGCCAAAAACTCGCTGTGGTGGAAGTTTACAACGCGAAAATCAGAATTGGTTGGATAATCTGTTACAGATATTTAGATTATGGTCTGGAGACCTAGCAGGAGGGCAACACGCCGCAGATGCACCCAGGTAGACCATAAATCCAGTACCTGCAATGAAATGGAGAATTTCTTTCTATGCAGGGATTGTGGCGCGTCTAAAGAGAGCATCGTGCATACTACGGGCTCGGGGTGGTGTCCAGTTGTCAGGCCAGAAGTGGAAAAAGCTAGACGCAGTTCACATGATCCGTATTCTGCAGATCAACATGGACCGGCGAGGAATCGCTCATGAGTTATTCATCAGTGAACAGTACCGACACGAGAACCCAGCTTTATGGCACTCTGACATATCAGGTATCGCTGCCATCTGAGTTGAGGACGGCACCCCCTTTATTGTTCTAGCCCAAGACCGAGGGGATGGCTTTGACTGGATTTGATGTTTAGGGGTAACGTTTTCCAGTGTCTATATAATTCCAAATGAGACAAGAACGGACTTTCGTGTAGGCTTGATGCTTTGAAGAAAAAATTGTCGGCCAGCGGTATGCGCCATCCCGGCACTTTTCTGTGCGTGAAACGCCACGGAGATGAACAACGAGAGATTTGGTGAAACAATTAGAGTTCTGGAGGGCACTCCACCCGAACCTGATAACGATGACCTGCGAAGCTTCATGTACAGGAGGATATCGAGACGTCGCAAACATTCTAAGTATATTTCTTCCTCTTGTCCGCAGCTTCGGCATTACCAATTGTAGGGTAAGCCGCTTCTGGCCACAAGGCCCCCTATGAGCCAGTGCCCCGTGTAGACCGTCTTAATCTTGTGCGCATTTACTCGCGTCTGGCA
Source organism: Hermetia illucens (assembly GCF_905115235.1). Lineage (NCBI taxonomy): Eukaryota > Metazoa > Arthropoda > Insecta > Diptera > Stratiomyidae > Hermetia > Hermetia illucens. The sequence goes on from NC_051851.1 coordinate 175,252,502, forward strand.
CAAGAACTCTAACAATCGGACATTGTTATAGCGGGCTAGATCCTCCATGACTTGGCACAGGAGGTGAACTTGAGGTCCAGGGCTGCTAAGTAAGGCGACTAAATTCCGCCCTTGACTGCCCTTGACCGCCCTTGAGAAGAGTGTTCTTGGGCGTGTCACCCAGACTGTTAAACGCGTTTCCGCACTGCCCCCCCCAGCGTGGAGGATGTCGCCATCGAATGCAAGCCCTTATTGATCGATTTACTGTGTTACAAAACACACCCTCGGTCTTCCACTCGGCTCTGGTTGGAATGTCCACAGCAAAGTTTCTTATGAGGTTCGGCCTGCGTGTGAGCCTAGCAACACGTTACAACGTATTTAATGTGGAATTCCAGGTGGAGGGGGTGTAGGAGTACACTGAGAGCAGCCGCGCCAGGACATGCGGTTCTTTGAATCCTATTAAGCTTCATATTATTGTACTTTTTGCTCATAGCCTGCCACCATACAATAGAGAGGATAGGACATACCAGAGAACCGGCGTGGGTCGGAGCCCCCATTTCTTTGCAAAATTTCCAATTTTCCTCGATTTCGTGCAAGTCGACGGGTGCCCGATTTTCCGCGATATCTCGCGTACCCGACGTCGCAGTGTGAAAATTTTTGGATTTCTTTAATCTGGGCCGCCTACCCTTTCGAATGACCAATCGCCCGCAGAAATCGGACGATTGTGCATTTTTCGTCACTTTTACGACCCGGGGGTCGTGGAAATTTTCAATTTTGCTTGATTTCGTGCAGATGGACGGGTGCCCAATTTTCCGCGATATCTCGCGTACCCGACGTCGTAGCGTGAAAACTCTTGGATTTTTGTAATCCGGGCCGTATTTTCTTTCGAATGAGACATCGCCTGCGGAAGTCCGACGATTTCGCATTTTTCGTCACTTTTACGACCCGGGAGCCGTGGAAATTTTCAATTTTCCTTGATTTCGTGCAGATGGACGGGTGCCCAATTTTTCGCGATATCTCGTGTCCCCGACGTCGTAGCGTGAAAAGTCTTGAATTTTTATAATTCGGTCCGTCCCTTCTTTCGAATGAGACATCGCCTGCGGAAGTCCGACGATTTCGCATTTTTCGTCACTTTTACGACCCGGGGGCCGTGGAAATTTTCAATTTTTCTTGATTTCGTGCAGATGGACGGGTGCCCAATTTTCCGCGATATCTCGTGTCCCCGATGTCGTAGCGTGAACATTCTTGGATTTCTGTAATCTGGGTCGTTTCTCCTTTTGAATGAGCCGATTTCGATTTTTTCGATACTTTTACGACCCGGGGGTCGTGGAATTCATTTTTTCGGATTTCATGCAGGTGGACAGGTGCCCCATTTTCCGTGATATCTTGCGTACCCGAAGTCGCAGCGTAAAAATTCTTGGATTTCTTTAATCTGGGCCGTCTCCCCTTTCGGCTGCCAATATTTATGCCAACATTTTAAAAGCAGTATGAAATGCTTTGTGCATGGCTTTGGACCTTGGACTCCAGTTCGTCTGTCATGCCAATTTGCGCACCGGAGAATTTGTTCTTAATTACTTGACCAAACTTTCTCTGGTCGATCCTCCTGGAGTCTCTTAAATGATTGGAGACTTGAAGGTATTCAACTGTAATCTGAAAAGTATCTCTGGTCAGGCACTTTCCAGTTATCCATCCTAAGAATCCCATTGTCGGGTAGTAGAGTGGTATTAAGGACCTCCTCCCGACCGTCCCAGTTCTCCGAGTTAAGGAAATGAAATGGAGTTGGTTTGTAGTAACAATAAAATCAAAGAATAACTCACTTTTCTCGTTGATTTCCGAGCTGCCCTAAAGTTTGCCTTGCATTGGCATCGCAGCCTATCAACAGGTTGCCCATCTTTCTTGCTATGGTGCTCGTCAAATGTTGTAGTTTTTCTGGCGGAGCTGATCGGTTGTAAGTCGTTTAACCCGAGGAAGTATACACGTTCTCTGCCCCGCCTGCTCTAGTTTGATCACGACTTGGTCGCTGGAACTCAGGTCCGGACACAGAAAGCGTACAGAACCTTCCTCGCGAGGATACATGCTCTAGGTCTGTGCTGATCAGCGTCTCCTGTGCTGTGGAATAAATTATAATATTTACATTGTCGCCCTTTGATAGTTAGTCGTAGTGGATGACTTTGAGCTTTACGCTCTCCCAGGCGTTACTGATTCTAGCGACGCACGAACCGAGAAAGTCCCTGGAGAATTGGTCCCTGCAAGTTATAACGTGGAACCCACGGACCACCTGAGAGGAATCAAAGCAGAGGATGGATCCCTTGTGTTTGCCTTTGGCATCCAGGACATACTCAATGAGCGTCTCCGACAGCCTAACCTCAATACTCCTCCACGCCCACGTCGGTAAAGGGTTTCGCAGTTGGTGGCTCGTCGGCTGGCTGTTGCTGCGTAATTTTCTCCAGACATTGCTAAGCTTCCGAGCTCTTGCTCACTCTGCTCCGCTTGTGTTCTTGTTCTACCTCGTCTTGAGATCGATTGCATTTGAGAGCGGTGAGCTTCGCCATCTGCTTGTCTGCCAGGCGTTTGCTGTTATATTCCTCAACAATCGCCTTGTATTTAGCGAGGTATTTTTCATCTTGCTTGTCGACAGTACTGGCCCTCCTATTCTTAGCCATCTTGCTGAGAATGTGCATGGCTTTCCGATACTGGCTTTTGGGCAGGCCGCCAATTGACTTTCGCTTCTTAACTGGTTTCCAATGGCCGACGTTCTCGTCGGTCTATACTTTTGAGGCATCCCACGACGTCGAGGATTTCGGGTTAGGAGTACTATGTCTGGAACTCACTACACCCAGTCTGACGGCAGTGGATTTCAGGCTGTGTGCGGCTCTCGTAGGCTATTGTCTCCTGCCTGGGATGCCAGCAGTTCGTCCTCCGATGATGCGCCTGCATCACCACCTCTTCTTCTATCGTTGGTTTGTTCGTTTTTCTAATAATAGTGTCTATGCCTTGGTCCCACGAGTAGTGCAGGAAGAATGTCGACCCTGGCTAGCCCGGTCAACAAAGTAATCGTCTTATTTGAAACTGAAGGTGCTCAAGGTTTTCAAAATTCGCATAATAAAGACCAAGCTTCCAATTGGCCACGCAGTCCTCGACGTATGCTGTTCCACCTTAGCTTGGGGTTCTATTAGCACTTTCTCCAGTGCAGGGAGGGCGATCCTCGGACTGTTGCTTCGGCTCTTTCTCCGGCCAGATTCACTTACCCCTAACTGTTGACCAGCAGACGAGCTTAGCTGGATAAGCCTACTCCCAGCCCGGCCCTACACACTCTTGGCCCGCTCGAAGGCGGTTTCCGCTGGTCACCGGGAGGACGTCGTGTGAGGACTTATTGAATTATGCAACTTTAATCTGAAGCAAACTTCTGTTGAATGGGCCCATAATGTTGGCAAATGTAGAATATCATTTACAATATTGTCTGAATTTATTGCGAAAGGATTCTAATTTGTCGTAATCTGCGTTTTTTCTTTTTTCGATTACTCCTTTTTGTATCGAAATTCTTCCAAACTACTATCGTTAACGACATGGAAATCCCCCATTAAGCTCCATTATTTAAGCAACACATTTAACAACTGCATCCAACCAAATGGCAACACTTCTGTCAACTGGAAAAGCCGTGCCGCTTGACATTTGACAGTGCCCGTCTACCCCACGTGAAAACATTTCAGTCAGCACGGGGTGCCGAAGTTTCTCCCAAAACTTTCTAATTTATTCCTTAAAATGGGGAAGACACGCAAGAATAAACGTCTCATTCCCAGAGTCAACCCCCTGGGGATACCCAGCAATCGCGAAGTAGATGAAAACGAGGAATTGTTCGGCATCAACGATCACCCGGAAGGACCTATCCAGGCCATCTTCGAGCAATTGCAATCAGTGAGTGTTGAGGAGAAAATGAACGCCCTCCAGTCGTTGGCTCTGATGTCGGCTAGCGTGGATAAGGCTCGAGTCCTGTCCTCGAGTGAAATAATCCGCGTGGCAGCTCCACTTCTCATGGACCGCAGCCAACCGCTGCGCAACGCTACGGCCGGCGCTTTGAGGAATTTGTCCGTTTGCGGAGTGGATGTTTGTGAAAATTTAGTGGAACAGGACGTACTGACACCGCTGCTAGCTCTGCTCAATGAATACGCGATGAATCCGACTTGGGTGCCCATATTTGATCAGGAATTGAACAATCAACTGGACGAAAAGTCAGATACATTCCTTCAGGTAATTTCGTCCTGGTCCGCATGAAAACTTTTAATCCGCAACAAATCCGACTTTCAGGCTATCAATTTGCTTTGGAATTTATGCGAAAGTACATCAGTCGCTTTGGAAAACTTCAACCAGACGTCGGTTGTGCAAAGCTTCATTCGCTGCTTGGATTTCAACGTTTTTGGG